>NC_090927.1:200999063-201301563 GCF_040938575.1 Ambystoma mexicanum | reverse complement strand
TTATTCCTAAAGGATTTACAGAGGTGGGTAGAGTCTATTAACATCCTATATCCATATGAGATGGGATTTCAACCAGGATCTAGAACGGCCCAAAATATAAAAGCCTTGGGCTCCTTGACTCACGGGGCCCGTCGAAGAAGAACAAGTTACTCTCTTACCTGGTAACGTTCTTTTGATGGGATGGTCCGACAACGTATTCCATATCTATGACAGTAATCATCACAGCTGTGCTGCTTTGGAAAATCTTCGGCGTCTGCATCCTGAGTCGATACGCCGCCCTCGAGGACCTCCTCCGAAAGCCAACGTCACTGGATGTTATAAGTAGGACGCACGTAGCCTCAGTTGTAGTTTTTTCCCAGAACGTGTGCCACCAGTCTTCTGCCAGTCTGACACACAAAGCCTTGCGGAAACGTAAGCTGCAATCGCATAAGAGATTCTGTAGCGGGGAAGGTAGGGAGGGAGCGATATGGAATACGTCGTCGGACCATCCCATCGAAAGAACGTTACCAGGTAACAGTAACTTGTTCTTCGAGGATATTGGGTCCTCCGACGTATTCTTATCTATGACAGACTCCCAAACCAGTACCAATGCAAGGAGGTGGGAAAAGAATTTAGAAAACAGAAATTTAGCATGCCCAATCAAATTGCGGAGTAAAGGACCGCCTTGCTAAAGGCCAGATCCTGCCCCCGGATGGAATCGAGGGAATAGTGACGTACAAATGTATGTACCAAAGCCCAGGTAGCTGCATCACAGATGTTTCGAATAGGAACACCCCTCTGCAGGGCAGTAGAGGCAGCCATACCGCTGGTAGAATGGGCCCGTAAGCCGACCGGTGGGTCCTTACCCGCCAAGCGGTAACACTCAGATAGCCAAAATAATCCAGTGAGACAAAGTCTGTTTCGTCACAGCCTGTCCCAAACGCTTTCCAGCGTAACCAATGAAGAGCTGATCGTCCACTCTGACCCGGGACATGCGTGAAATATAAAAGCTTAACGCTCTCCTAGGATCAAGCCTATTGAGCCTCTCCTCTTCCTTACCAGGATGTGGAGGAGGATAAAATGCCGGAAGAACAACCTTCTGGCCTAAATGAAATTCCGATAACACCTTCGGAAGAAAAGAAGGACGAACTTTAAGGACAACCCTGTCCTTATGAAACACAGTGAAGGGTGGCTTAACTGAAAGTGCCTGCAACTAACTCACTCTGCGAGCGGAAGTGACGGCAACTAAAAATACAATTTTAAGAGTTAACAGTCTCGAAGGGCATGAACGCAAAGGCTCAAACGGAGAACCCATCAGAAACTTGAGAACAAGGTTCAAATCCCAACCGGGCACCTGGAAAGGCGACGGAGGGAACACATTAGTGAACCCTTTCAGAAACTGAGAAATTAAAGGAATTTTAAAATAGGAACACTCTTCAGACGAGCGCTTAAATATGGACAGCGCCGCAAGGTAACCTTTAATGGTACCCACTTGAAGGCCCCTGTGGGCCAAAGAAAGCAAAAAAGACAGAACCATGGGAATTACACATGCAAAAGGATCCACATTCTTAACCCTGCACCAGTCGCAGAACTTTCTCCAACGGCACAGGGACTTTGTTGCGGGCCTTCTGGCCAAAAGCAACACCTCCATCACGTCTTCAGGGAGGTCCCAATCCTTATACCTCAACCTTTCAGAAACCAAGCATGAATGTTGAGGGATCTAACCTCTGGATGGAGAACCGGACCCCCCTCCCGTGAGAGCAGATCGTCTCGGTAGGGAAGACGACGTGGAGAGCAGATGGACAAGTCGAGAAGGTCCGGGTACCACGTCCTCTGGGCCCACGCCGGAGCAATGAGGATAATCCATGAACCGAACCTCCGTAACCTTTGCAGTACTTGCGGGATGACGGGGACTGGAGGAAACGCGTACAGCAGTGGGAATGACCACTCCACCACAAACGCGTCTCCTAAGGCTCCGTTTGGAGGAAATTCCCACGAGCAGAACTTCTCGCACTTCCGGTTGACACTGGAGGCGAAGAGATCCACTTGAGGGGTCCCCCAAAGGGCGAAGATCTCCAGGAGAATCTCCTGAGCCAACTCCCACTCGTGAGAGATCGCGCTCTGCCTGCTCAGAGCGTCCGCCGTCTCGTTTTCGTCTCCTGCCAGAAGACGAAGAGATCAAAACTTCCTGCTGGATTGCCCAGAACCAGAGATGCATCGCCTCCCTGCACAGAGGAAGTGACCCTGCCCCCCCCCTTTTTGTTGAGGTAGTGCATGGCCACCGTGTTGTCCGTCAGGATCAGGACATTCTTTCCTCGCACAGTCGGCAGAAAAGCCTTCAGGGCTAGCCTGACGGCCCTCAGCTCCAACAGATTGATATGGAGTCTGGACTCCGACGGAGACCAACGACCGCTGACTGTCAACTCATTGGCATGAGCTCCCCATCCCGTGAGGGATGCATCCGTCACGATCGTCACCTCCTGCCAGGGCAGCCAAAATGGAGCCCCCCTCAACAGATTGCCTTCATCGGCCCACCACAGAAGGTCCTGGCCGACCGAAGACGGCACCTGAACAGGGTCCGACATCCTGCCGGAGGACTGAGACCACTGGAGCTTGAGTGCCCATTGCAAAGATCTCATCCGCAACCTGGCCTCTGGCACCAGAAGAATGCAGGATGCCATGAGGCCGAGCAGTCTCAAGAACTCAAACGCTGGGAGAGTCTGGGAAAGTTGAAACTTGTGCACCATCTGCTGAATGTGATGAGCCCTCACCTGGGGAGGATAACACTGCCCCAGGGACGTGTCGAGCACTGCTCCAATGTGCTGGAGCCTCCGAGTTGGTGTCAAATGGGACTTCTTTAAGCTGAGGGAGAAGCCCAGCTTGTGGAGGGAGTGGCAGGTGACTGACAGATGATCCAGGACTTGCTCGGGAGAGCGCACCCTGATCAACCAATCATCCAGGTAGGGTAGACTTTAATCCCCCCCCTTTCCTGAGGTGCGCTGCCACCACTACCAGGAGCTTGGTGAAGACCCTTGGGCGGAGGTCAATCCGAACGGCAGGAACCCGAAACTGAAAGTGCGAGTCGCCAACCGCAAACCTCAGGTACTTCTTGTGCTTTGGATGGATCGGCACATGAAAATAAGTGTCCTTGAGGTCGAGAGACACAAACCAGTCCTGAAGTTGAAGGGCCTGGAGGACTTGAGAGAGAGTAACCATCTTGAACTTGTCCTTCCTGAGGAGTTTGTTCAAACCGCGCAAGTCCATGATGGGTCTCAATCCCTTTCTTCGAAATCAAAAAATAAGGGGAATACCATCCCTTGTTCCTTTCCGCTACAGGCACCAGTTCTCTGGCGCCTTTCTCCAGCAGGGATTGAATTTCCTGCGCAAGGAGCGGATCCGGACTCTTCAAAGAGAGATTCCCCGGTGGATTGTCTTGAGGCCTCTGCCGGAAAGGAAGACAGTAGCCGTGGGTTATGATCTCCAGAACCCACACATCTGAAGTAATGGCGTGCCACTCTGCAAGATGCTGCGCCAGCCTTCCCCCAACCGGCGAACCATGGGACATGGCCTCATGACTGAGCTTAAGCGGCTGCGGCGTTGCCTGGGGGCAAAGAGGCAACAGCCCGAGCGGCCTTGGCACCTCAAGTACCTTGTTTTCCACCTCTGGCACTCCTACGGTGGCCCCTTTGACTGGCAGCTCCTCTCTCTTTACCAAAGGACGAGTAATAACGAAAGGAACCTCCCCTCCATTGCTATTCCCTTAGGACAAAAAGGCGGAGATTGTCGAACTGCAGCGCCCAACGACTTCGCTGCAGCTTTTGAGGTCTGAAACTTCTCAAGGCTCTCGTCAGCTTTGCTGCCAAAAAGATGTTCCCCGTCAAAGGGCATGTTGAGGAGCCGTGCCTGCACATCAGGAGCAACCCCGACTTCCGCAACCACGCAAACCTGCGTATCACGGTGCTCGCCGCCATGGACCGGCTGACGCAATCTGCCATGTCCAAACCCGACTGAACTGCCTCACACATGGCATCCTTGCCATCCTGAACCATGGCAAGGAAATCATCCCGTTCGTCCCCTTCAGGAATATGTTCAGCCGCCAAGGAAACAGTTCCACAGAGTGTGCGTTCAACGAGACAAGGCACATATGGAGTTGGCCGCCTGAAGCACTATACCCCCTGCAGAAAACACTTTCTTCGCCCAGCCATCGAAACGCTTGTCGTCCCTATCAGGAGGGATGGTAGGGTACGACGCCTGCTTTGCCGGGGCCGTAGCCGCCTGCACCACCAAACTCTCCGGAGTAGGGTGCTTGGACAAGTAGCAGGGGTCACTACTGGCTGGGCAGTATTTTCGTGGCAAAGACTTGCCCACTGCCGGGAGACTCTCCGGAGCAGTCCAAGCTGCCGCCACCCTCCTCTGCAGAGCCATATGAAACGGCAGTACCGGGTCAGTTGATGGACCAATGTCGAGGATATCCGTAAGGTCATCCTGAACAAACTCCCCCGGGGGAGCAGACCATCCTAAGTACTCTGTGACCTTAGACATAAGGCGCGGGTACGAAGAATCGGCATGAGCGCCAGGCTCCGGCCTACAAAACTCCACCTCCAGAGAGGTGTCCAGCCCACTAGCATCATGCAGGGACTGCCTCAAGTCCTCAAACTGGCTATGGCCTGAGAGAATCACGTCTGGCACCGAGTCCGGCACCATGCCATCATCAGAGCCCTCATCCACCTCTGAAATGAACTCCAGATGCCAGTAAGAAGGCACAGAACTTGAATCAAAGCCATGCTTGACCTTGGCCAGAGCCTTTCTAGGTGGCATCGGCGTCAATGCCGAGCGCAGCGTCAACAGCATCGACGGCGCCGACAGTCCGAGCGTGTCCCTCGACGGCTGGAACGATGGCGCTGATGACTTCTTTGAAGGCAAGCCCTCGAAAGAGTCCGTCGACGACCTCGGCACCACCGGCGTCGACGTCTTCCATGAAGACACCACAGGTTCAAACTGTCTCGAGCACGTCGAGGACCGGGACCTGGACCGGGCATGCCGAGAACAATTCCCATTGTCCGAGCGGGACCTTTCCCGCGAATCGTGACGACCACCCGAGCCCGAAGGCATGCGAGCCGTGACTCTCGGCTGATCACGACCGACCCCACTCGGAGGCGCGGACGGACCAGTGCCCTGCGATTCGAGAATCACCAACATTTTCTTCCCGAAGGAAGCCCATTCCTCCGGTGTCGCATGCTTGGTGGGGTAAGCGACCCACTGACGGGCGGAGTCCTCGGATGAGGACGGGGAAGGTGACCGATGACGGCGCTTTCGGGAGTGCCTCGAAGAGGCAGAGGAGTGGCGGGACCAAGACCCACTGGACTGCCGACGACGACGCAGAGAGTCGTCCCTCGAGTCGTCCGTCGAAAGCCCCGCAGACCTTGACTTCCAGGGCTTGGACACCTTACCTACCGATAACATTTTCGTGCGCTCCCCCAAGGCTTTCGACGTGAGCGACTGGCAGTCGACACAGTCATCCGTGTCATGGGCCTCCCCGAGGCACCAGAGGCAGGCGTCGTGCGAGTCTGTGACCGACATCTTGGACCCACAGTCCCTGCACTTCTTAAAGTCCGGGCGCGGTGTGGAAGACGAAGTAGACATCTTCACGAAGAAATACTTCACAAACACCAAACAGGTTCGAAGAACCGAGAAACAACAAACTCCAAAGAGAAAGCGCTGAGATTCCCGAAGCGAACACGTTCGCGGCAAAAACGGAACTGAGGCTACGGGCGTCGTGTGTCCTACTTATAACATCCAGTGACGTCGGCGGAGGTCCTCGAGGGCGGCGTAATGACGTCATCGATGCAGGACGCAGATGCCGTAGATTTACCGAAGCAGCACAGCTGTGATGATTACTGTCATAGATATGGAATACGTCAGAGGACCCAATCCCCTCGAAATGGACCATCTCTATATATTACATTTGTAGATTTTAAGTCTGCATTCGACCAGGTAAATAGCCAAATTCTATGGTCGAAATCGAACAAGTTAGGATGCCCAAGATGGTTACCACAGATACTCATCCAGTTACATAGCAACACCAAAGCCTTTGTATGCCTAGATACCGAAGGGAGAAAAACAACACCAGCATTGATAAACAGGAGAGTCAAGCAGGGTTGTGTCTTGCCTCCTCTGTTGTTCAACCTATATTTTGTCCATCTGCCTTCAAGGTTAAGAGAAGGGGCAATCTGCCATCTGAAAATAGGCGACTCGTTGATGGTGGCTATGCTGTACACTAATGACTTGGTCATCTTCAACCAAACCTTTAAAGGCATGAAAAGAATGATCAACGAGCTTGCAGCATATGCTACCGAAACTGACTAACAATCAACAAGTAACATACTAAGGTTAGGTTAGTAACTGGAAAGAAAGTTAAGAGGTTAAAAATGACCAATCTTTGCTCGTTAAGAGTATGTAGTTCACTATTCTTACCTGGGCATTGAAATGAGTCCACAGCAAACTACAATCAAATAATTGAAATAAAGAAGAGGAAAGCCAAATCCACCTTATCGCAAGTGAATACATTTGCAGAGGACCATGTTGGTTTCTCATTAGACAGTGTCCTTTGCTATATAAGCAGTGCTTCTGCCTGGCAATTTTATACGGGTTGGAAGCACTAGCCATGAAAGATCTTAAATGGTTGAATATATTAGACAGAACCTTCTGGTGCAGAATCCAAAAAAAAAAAAAGAGGAGCTCTACATCAAGTCACTGACCTCCCCAAAATGCCCCTTACTGTGGAAGCTGGGAGAAAGTCATGAAGCAGAAACAGTGTTAAGAGGGAAACATTTTAAAGAATTGAATATCAAGCTATTTGAGAGCAGGGTGCGAGTTATATTGTACTGAAATTAGCATTCATTAAAAAAACTTGATAGCTGGGACTGGTACAGTAATTACTTGCACCTATCTCCACTGAAGAGCTAAGTGACAACAGTGGTGCACCGATCAAGAAAGCACAACCATATTTATTACTATGTCCCGATCTGGCTGTCCGGAGGTTGATGCTATTGCTTCAAACAAACCAATTACCCCTGCTGACAATCACAGGCTCTCAATTTAAAATAGCAAAAGAGGCCAGGTTCTGCTGGATATGTAAAATACCCCATAAATGGGAGACAGCCAAACATGTTTTTACAGAATATGTTAAGCTGGGCACGCTGTGTATGAACACCTGGGGTAAGTGGGTTCACACTTATTAAGTCTCAGGACTTCTGGAATTACTGCTTGAATAACAAATCATTTGCTATGCAAAATCACACTATATCTATGTTGGGTCTATATAGAAAAATGCCTAAATTCAAGTCAAGGAGACTCTTGATTTCCTTAGAGATTATCTACACACGGACATGGAGAGTATACAACTGACTAGAATGGAACAGTATTATATAGCACAGAGGAAAGTGGGTCCTCCCGTGATTTTAGAATGAATTTAAAAAACATTTTTTTTTAAAGTGTAGTACTGCATGAATTGGAAAATCATGTGTTTGTTGTGATGTTGTTTAAATGTGTTTGTACTATGTAATTTATATGTATAATGATTTTAGATCTGTGAAAAGTCCTATTTGGACTAAAACACAATGAAGATCATTATTATTAAGGTAATTCTCCAAATGTGGAGTCTGGCACGTGATACCACCAGAACACATGACGACATGAGTGTCGAGGGACAGAACAACGGAGTGATGTACAGGGTGTAGATAGACAGCATTTGGGCTGCTGTCTCAATAGCAGGACAGTACTGTGAGCCCATCGAGATTAGTCCATGGTCAGATATTTTTGAACAAGCTCAGATTTGAGAGCGCTGCAGAATTTGGAATTGTGTGGGCATTCAGAGCCAAGATCGAGATGGAAGTCCAGAGGCAGATGTGTGTCTTTTTTGTGCTAACACTATTTTCGGGAGTGACTTATGATTTAAGCCGCTGAGTCTACTTGATGCGAAAGGAGCACTTGCCGCCAGATATGTGGACCGTCAAAACCAGGCAGGTGGGTGTGCTACTCAGGATTATTTTGTAGATGATAAATGCAGGCAGTAATAGTATCCTGGCCTGGGGAGGAAGCCAGTTTGTATAGGACAGGGGTGTTTCAATTAAATTTCACACAACCGTAATGAGGCGGGCTGCGGCATGGTGGACTGCATTGTGGGGAGCCAGATGAGCGGTTGGGATCCAAGTCAGGAGGGTGTTTCCCACATAGATGTGAGAGAGTTGTGGATCAAATCATTCTAGGTGCATATCAATGAGCCACTGTTGAACGAGTTGTTGTTTGAGGAGGGACTAATGAGGATGAATTCATTCTTAGAAGGGTTACATTTTAAATATGCAGTCGACATACTGGCCTGGATGATGGCTAGGCAATCGCGCATACGACGGATATCATGTGTGCTTCTTACTTTCATGTATAACCTAGTATCGTCCACGAACTGGGAGGTGGCTCCATCAGGAACTTGGAGGATGACGCCTAGAGGCTCAGTGTAAAGGTTATGTGAAAGGAGAACTCTGCAAGAGACTGGAAGTCGATTAGAATGCAAAGTGCTCATCTGGCTTGCCTAGTGTCGGTCCCAGAGGCAACAGGTAGGCCAATTCAGGACAGTGAATCCTATCCTGTCAGCAGGGTGGGAGAGGAGGATGCGGTGGACGACTGTTGAATGCAGCCAAGAGGTCAATTACAAGTCATGAGTCGCCCTAATCAGAGATTTGGAGGTCATGTTCCACCACAATGACGGTAACTATCTCGATGCTGCACTTGGGGGGGAACCCTGGCTGACAGTTGTGTAGGTGGTGTAGTTGTTAGATTCTTGTAGTTTTGTAGAAACTACTTTTTCCAAGATTTTGGAAATAAACAGGGGGTTCATAATGGACCGGTAGTTGGCCAGGACGTCAGAGTTTAGGGTTGGTTTTTACAAAAGAGATATACAAGACCAATCTTGGGGGGTCCATGATGACCCTTTATTGAAGGAGGCATTAATGCTGCTTAGGAGTGCGAGGAAGTCCCGTCAATTGTTTAATGATGAAGGCCGGGATGCTGGGATGATATTGGAGTAGGAGTCAAGTTTGACAGAGACTGTGTTTTTAGGAGGTCCTGGGTGGAGAGGAGAGAATTTGGTTCAGACCGGAAGTGCGCATGCTGGGGTGCAGGCAGGGACAGGGCTAGCGCTGTGGGAGGTTGATTCGACAAGGACAGATTTTGCCTAGTATTTCAAGGTAACAGTTGCTGATTCCATCACATTTTCCTGAGTTGCTGGGACCTTGAGGTTGGGTGTCGACTTGGTACAAACATTTACTCCTTCAAAGTGGGCTATACTCCCCCATTAGAGGCTGCCGCAATGGTGGTGGAGTAGTAAACAGCTTTGGCCACAATGATCAGAAAACTATGGTAGCTTACCCTTAGAATATCTTTTTCTATGATATGATCTTACTAACATAATTCGCCCAAGCCCCCTTCACACCATCCCACGCTAAAAGATGTCCAACTGCCATAGGCATGAACTGCATATAAGTCTGTACACTATATTCCTGTCCCTCTAACAGTTTACTAATTTCAGGTTTCACTCCAAGTGAACCACCAGCCATATCCTTCCTCTGATTAATTAGGGCAACCAGATCCAAACATCTATTTATTACTCTTTGACCTAGATCAAATTTACTTTGCAATTCATCAAAATTCAACAACCTGTTTCCATCCAATATTTCGATCGCCTCGGAATTCCTCTCTTGACCCAACTCTTCCAGCACAGACATCTATTATTAATTTGTAATGTTTCACTATGCCAGATAGAGGCATCTGAGCTGAAACCATAACTGTCCATTTTCCCTAAACCATAATCCCATGGCTTTTCCAGTTGCCACTATCGTTGGCAGTTTCAGCCTTTTATTAGGCAATCTTACCATACTATAGATGTTTTCTAAATGAAACGTTGCACACATCTCCCTCTCCATTCGCAGCCAAATCGTTCAATTGAGGGGAGATATGAATTTGCATTTAATCCAACAGAAAATTATTGGAAGGGTTTATTGGGCACCGGTTAAAATGTTCAAGTTGAAACTGAGGTTGGATGACTTGTGTTGGTGCTGTGGTACTGGTAAAGGTACTCTTTGGCATCTGCTGTGGGAATGCCCGAGGGTACAAACATTTTGGAAGGATGTAATAGATAGGATTGATTTAGTTTTTGGAATAAGCTTACAAAAATCTGCAGCAAACATAATCTTGCGCTCACATGAAGACAGATGTACGAGAACCAGGAAACAATTTATGGACTGACAGGGCTGTGATGATAGCAATTAAGCTGATCCTCAGAATTTGGAAGGCAAGGAAGAAACCTGATGTTGAACAGTGGTTAATGGAATTACATGTACTGTCACAATATGAACAAGTCTCATTGAAGAATAAAGGTAAGGAAGAGGTATACTTGTCGTTATGGGGACCGTTCGAAGACCTTTATGGTTGAATTAGTAGGGAAATTGGGTAGAACAGGTATGATAATAGTGAGAGTAGTACTTCTTTTCTTTCGTCGTTCATGTTGTCTGTTTTGTTTGTGTATAGTAGTGAGAATTGGTGGTGTTAGTTTTTATGTTTCGCATAGGAGGGTTATATTAATGAAATATGTATTGAGGATGTTCAGGAATTGTGGATATAAATGCTTATTGTAAAATGTTGTTGAATCTATGCAAAGTTGATGCAATTTATTAAAAATTCAATAAAGAAATCTTTAAAGAAGAAAAAAAAAACTATGGTTGGCTGCAAGAGTATTGAGGTTGGGGACATCTCCAGGGTTACAGTTTTTGTTGCACCGTTTCCTCTAGGTGTTTCATGGATCCTTTGCTGGAGGCGAGCTTGGGGGTTTACCAAGGGGAGGGCGACTTGGTCTTAGTACGGCTGGTTTTTATGGAGGAATGTCCACCAGTTTTATGGCAGAGCTGTACAATAATTCTAGGAGGACTGCAGCATTTTTCTGGGGTGGGGAGTCTGAAGTTTGCTTCTAGCCGATTCAACTAGTGGAAGATTTTGAAAAGCTGTGCTGAATTAGGGGGCTTTCAGACCGAATGTGGGGACGTGGTCGAGTTGGTGATTCACAGTGCAGTGCCCGCATGGACAGACCAGGTAAGTGGGAAAGTGCATGTGCAGGTGATGAGGGGAGAGGGGGAAGAGATAAAGGCTAGGTCAAGGGTTTTACCTTTGTTTCTCATTGAGGAAAGCACAATTTGCTTAAGGTCCATGGATTCAGTCAGTACAAATAGCGTGCTTAAAATGTGGTCGTCTACTTAAGACTTGGGGATGTTAAATACCTGAAAAATGTGCACGAGGAGAGCAAGTTGAAAATGTTGTCAATGAAAGAGTCACTCCTGTGAGGTAGTCTGCAGATGAGATGGAAGGTGATGGATCCCTTGTGTGATAAAGGCAACAGGTAGACAAGTGATTTGAATGAGCTTGTTCTGGGAGAGGAGATGGAGCATGGCTAATCGCGCCTGCGGAAGATTACCACTCTGCCGCCTACCTTTCCTGGACAGTTGGCAAGCTGGATGTAAACCACTGAGAGCTTTGTAGGCTAGAAGGAACTTGAAAAGGAAGTGGTTGCGCATGGAGTCAACCAACATGCTGTCAGTAAGTAGAAGTGGGGGAGGATCTGGTTAGGTTATAGAGTGGGGATAGTGAAATTGTGAGTTGTCTGAAGGGAGAAAGGAGTAGGGAGAGAAAGGCCATGGTGTAAGCATGAGCAGTAGCTGTGCTTTCTGAGCATGAGGGTGGTGATTGGAGTTTTCGCAGAGTGGTGAGAAAGACTTGCATGAATTTTCTGAATGTTGAGAAGGCTAATACAAGCAGCAGAGGTGGTGGTAATTAATTGTTTTAACCTACCTGTAACCACTGGATTTATATTTCATAGCCCTGCGCTGTGTTTTTCATTTAACCTAACTGTAGCTAATGGTTATGACAATCTTAGCCCCAAACTGTACTTGCAATCTTACCTGGCTGCAACATGCTTACCTGCACATGTGAAGTAGCCCCCGTACCATGAGGCGCGGCTTTCCCATATTGTAAACCCACACTGATCTGGTCTATTAACTTACCTCTATACACTGATTTGCACTTTATAAACTGTCTCTTCGCACTTACTGTAACTAGCGGCGTGATACCCGAGGGTCTTGTGCGCTGCGATAAATGCAAAAAATAAGATAGAAAAATAAGATAAAATTAAAGCTGAAGGTCGCTGTCAAGGCGGACCCCAAGGTTGACAGCCTTATGCAAAGGAACAATTACTTCCCACAGGAAGAAGATGGGAAAGTGTAGGGGTTGCATTGAGAGCCAGGATAAAGATAATGTCCACTTCTAAAGAGTTCAGCATGAGACAGCGAGTCCCATTAAGTGACGGTTTACAGAGTGACGGTTACTAATTCGTTCTGAGATAGCTGGGGTAAAGGAGGGAAAGATTTGACCATCGTCTGTAATGATGTGATCGCGAAAGCCAAAGAACAAGCTAAGTCTTCCTAGAGCAGAGATTTAAAGAGTGCAGAGCAGAGGTCCAGGAAATGATGCCTTGGGAATGCAGACCGGGAGAGAAGTGGAGTCAGATGTCTGATTTTTGGGAGATTTTAAAGAAGCGGCCATCCAGGCAAGAGCAGATTTGAGAAACCCAAGTTCCCATAGAGTGAGTAGGAGAGAGGAGTGGTCGACCGCATCGAAAAGTGGTAGAGGTCCAAAAGGGGGAGTTTAGAAGACAATTTGGAGTGTTGAGCATCAGAGAGAAAGTTGGAGACATGCATGAGCACAGTCTCAACGGAGTATTTACAGTGGAAGTCAGATTGAGGTGGATAGCCAAGGCCATTATCCTCAAGGTACTTCGAGATCAGTTTGAAGACCACCCTCTCAAGGAACTTTGAGTAATGCGGATGGAGGGAAACTGGGTGATAGTTTGCTGCATTGTTTGGGTCCGCAGAGGGTTTCTTCAAAAGGGTCAGGACAGTTGTAGAATTGAAGGATGCAAGAATGACTCCAGCTCATGCAGGTGATGAGGAGACAGAGAAGTTAAAGAATACTGAGAAATAGGATCAGATTGAGACCAACTCTGACTGACTGAGCAGCAAACTAGTTGAAAGGAGTACTAGATGGATGGGTGTTCGGTAAGAGTTAGTGGAGAAGTAGTCCAGATTTTTAAGGAAAGGTAGTGAGCAAAGTCATTATTAGAGAGAACAGAGGCAATGGATATTAACTTGGGAGGTGTGAGCAAATCTTGAAGGGTAGATTAAAGTTTGCAGGTTGATTGCTATGGGAGGCTATTATGTTTTTGAAGTAGAATTTTGCAGAATCCATTGCAAAGGTGAGGGCAGCAAGGTAGGCTAGAAGTAGAGTGGGTGTCTGATTTGTGGCATGTTTGTACTGAGGGTTTAGATCGCAGTGATGATCCAGGGCTAAGGACAGAAAGTTATGAAAGTGCGAGCAGGGTAGTGTTGGTTACAGGGAGTCATAAGTACATAGTGAAAGTCAGAAAAAGCACAGTTGATGAAAGAGGCATAAACAGGAAAAAGAGAATAGAGAGGTCCTCACATCACCAAGATAAGTGGCCAGAGAGTCTTGCTTGAATTTCCTCTTGGGGATTGAATAGGGGAGAGTAGGAGTGCCTGGTGGAGGTACCGAGACATTTAAGTGAACAATGGAGTGATCAGAGGGAGAAGGGTTGGAGAGGTCAGAGGAGGGTGGCGAAGTAGAGAAAAAGAGGTCAAGAGAGTTCTCACCTGGGTGAATAGGTTCATCATAGAGGGAGTGGTCAGATAGGAGGGAGTTAGTTCAAGGTGGGTGGCTGCGAAGTGCATGGAAAGTTAAAGTCCCTCAGCTTACAATGGGATGCTAGAGGGACATGACTCTAAGGTAAGGTTCTGGCCAGGGAAGCATGAATAAAGAGGACCAGTGGGTCGAAAGGAGAGCCAGAGAGGAGTAGGAGTGTGGAGTACAATAGTTGCATATTGAAAAGAACATTTCTGTCAGATAAGGGTAGCAAGTATTAGTGAGACCTTATTGAAAGGAAACCAACTATCACCTTTCTAACAGGTCGTGGAGAGTGAGAGATGATAGCAGATTCAGTGTGAAGAGCCAGTAGTGTAGCAGAATAAAGAGGGGAGAACCAGGATTCTGTGAAGGCAAAACATGAACGTTGAAGGGAATAAGAGTCAAAGTGGTCAGTGATGTAGGAAAACTTGTTGCATGGGGATTGTGCATTCCAAAGACTATGTGAAAGCATGATAGGAGGTGAGGGAGAGTAGCAGATGTGCAGTAGGTGAGGGAGATAAAGGAGGTTAGAGATCCTGAGAGAAAAGGAGCGCCTTGAGGGATCAGGGAGAGAGGAAGGAGATAGGGATGGGAGAGTGTGAGGTAAAAGTTCGACCAAGTTGTGGATGAAAGCTAAAAGAGAAAGAGGAGAAGAGCAAGGACAAGGAGGAATGGAGCAAAGTTTAGCTGCAGGGTGAAGGGTAGAACAAACAAGCAAAGACAGTGAAGGAAGCATGTAGAGGGAGATGAGCAAGAGGAAAGGGAAGGTAGAAAAGGTTGGCTGCAAAGAAACAGGGTTAAGTTTGGAGTTGGGCTAGAATGATTTGACCATCGTCAAGCTAGAATGGGAAATGGGTAACCAAAAGACAGTTAACGGGTTGTTACATAGGTCTTTGATGTTGCAGGAGCACCATGGTGAATGGAGAGTCACTGGGTCGAAGGATCCCTAAGTGTGGAAGCAGGAGTCAAGCAAAGGGCGAGCACAGTGAAATCGGCGAATAAGCAGTGGCTTTGGATGTAGGCCCTTTCCAGTCCAAGCCCTTTGCTGCTTTTGGCTCTTGGCTACAGATGCCTCGGCTGGACGCCCAATAAATAAGGAGGTAGTGAGTCACATGACCCTCAGAGCAGAATCAGATTGCTCAAGATTGCTTCCAGACTGGGAGGGAGGATGAAGGCATGTTACTGGAGGTTTTAAGCCCAGTGAGCCTGATGGCTCAAATGGGGAATGGCCCCCACCAGCCAGGAGTCCAGATAGGGATACATGTGAATATCTGTCTTCCGGAGACTGGCTGTGAACAAATATTTACTGGCGAAGCAGAGGCCCCAGGAAAGAAAATGCATCACTTGAGTTGAAGAAACGAAATGGGGACCTGCACAGCACGTTCTGAAGTCCACTGCATAGATCCAGCCCCCCTTCCCTAGGAAGGCCAGCATGTGCATGGCATTCACATCTTTAATCTCCCGGGTGAGGGATCGGGGGGGGGGAGATTGGATGGAGAAAAAGATTGAGGCATGGCAGGTCAAGGATCAGTCTTCCCTCAGCTTTGTCCTTTTTCTCAATTTGGATATAGAATTGAAAGTTTTCCTCGGACTCAGGAGCTCGCTACATCCCTGGGATCCAGTAGCTTGTCAATCTTTTGAGTCCAGGGATGGAGAGAGAAATGGGTGGAGCATGGGGTGCGGGAGGAGGGGAGGGAGAAGAACTAGTTACTCTCTTACCTGGTAACGTTCTTTCGATGGGATGGTCCGACGACGTATTCCATATCTATGACAGGTAATCACCACAGCTGTGCTGCTTTGGAGAATTTTCGGCATCTGCGTCCTGCGTCGATGATGTCGATACGCTGTCCTCGAGGGCCTCCGTCGAGCCGACGTCACCGGATGTTATAAGTAGGACGCACAATGCCCGTAGCCTCAGTTGTAGTTTTTTCCCAGAACGTGTGGCACCAATCGTCTGCCAGTATGACCACAGAAAGCCTTGCGGAAACGTAAGCTGCAATCGCATAAGAAATTCTGTAGCGGGGCAGGTAGGGAGCGATAGGGAATAAGTCGTTGGACCATCCCATCGAAAGAACGTTACCAGGTAAGAGACTAACTTGTTCTTCGAGGGGATTGGGTCCTCCGACGTATTCCATATCTATGATAGACTCCCAAAGCAGTACCAACGTATGGAGGAGGGAAAAGAATTTAGAATATAGAAATTTAGAATGCCCAATTAAATTGCAGAGTAAAGGACCGCCTTGCCAAAGGCCAGATCCTGCCCATGGATAGAATCTAGGGAGTAGTGTCTTTCAAAAGTATGGACCGAAGCCCATGTGGCTGCTTCACAGATGTTACGAATAGGAACACCCCTCTGCAGGGCAGTAGAGGCAGAAATTAAAGGAATTTTGAAATAAGAACACTCCTCAGACGAGCGCTTAAACATGGACAGCGCCGGCAGGTAACCTTTAATGGTACCCACTTGTAGGCCCTTGTGGGCTAACGAAAGCAAAAAAGACAACCACAGGAATGTCAAATGAAAAAGGATCCACATTCTTAACCCTGCTTCAGTCGCAGAACTTTCTCCAACGGCAACGATACAGGGACTTTGTAACAGGCCGTCTGGCCGAAAGCAACACCTCCAGCACATCTTCAGGGAGGTCCCAATCCTTATACCTCAACCTTTCAGAAGCTAAGCGAGAAGGTTTAGGGATCTGACCTCTGGATGGAGAACCTGACCACCCTCCCGTGAGAGCAGATCGTCTCGGTAGGGAAGACGGCGTGGAGGGCAGATGGACAAGTCGTGAAGGTCCGGGTACCACGCTCTCCGGGCCCATGCCGGAGCAATGAGGATCATTCGGGAACCCTACCTCTGTAACCTCTGCAGCACTTGCAGGATGACGGGGACTGGAAGAAACTCGTACAGCAGTGGGAAGGAACACTCCACCACGAACGCGTCTCCTAAGGCTCCTCTTGGAGGAAATTCCCGCGAGCAGGAGGCGAAGAGATCCACTTGTGGGGTCCCCCAAAGGGCAAAGATCTCCAGGGGAATCTCCTGAGCCAGCTCCCACTCGTGAGAGATCGCGCTCTGCCTGCTCAGAGCGTCCGCCGTCTCGTTTTCGTCTCCGGCCAGATGAACTGCCGAGATCGAAATTTCCTGCTGGATGGCCCAGAACCAGAGCTGCATCGTCTCCCTGCAAGGAGGAAGTGACCCTGCCCCCCCACCCCCCTTTTTGTTGAGGTAGTTCATGGCCACTGTGTTGTCCGTCAGAATGAGGACATTCTTTCCTCGCACCGTCGGCAGAAAAGCCTTCAGGGCAAGCCTGACGGCCCTCAGCTCCAACAGATTGATATGGAGTCTGGATTCCGAGGGAGACCAACGACTGCTGACTGTCAACTCGTTGGCATGAGCTCCCCATCCCGTGACGGATGCGTCCGTCACGATCGTCGCCTCCGGCCAGGGTAGCCGAAATGGAGCCCCCCTCATCAGATTGCCTTCGACGGCCCACCACAGAAGATCCTGGGCGACTGAGGGCGGCACCTGAACGGGGTCCTACATCCTGCCGGAGGACTGTGACCACGGCATCTTGAGAGCCCATTGCAGAGATCTCATCCGCAACCTGGCCTCTGGCACCAGAACAATGCAGGATGCTATGAGGCCGAGCAACCTCAAGAACACAAACGCCGGGAGAATCTGGGCATGTTGAAACTTGTGCACCATCTGCTGAATGTGATGAGCCCTCACCTGGGGAGGGAAACACTGCCCCAGGGACGTGTAGAGCACTGCTCCGATGTACTGGAGTCGCTGTGTTGGCATCAAATGGGACTTCAAGTTGAGGGAGAAGCCCAGCTCGTGAAGGGAGTGGCAGGTGACTGACAGATGATCCAGGACATGCTCGGGAGAGCATGCCCTGATCAACCAATCGTCCAGGTAGGGGTAGACGTGAATCCCCCCTTTCCTGAGATACGCTGCCACCACCACCATGAGCTTGGTGAAAACCCTCAGGGCGAAGGTCAATCCGAACTGCAGGACCCGAAATTGTGCGAGTCGCCAACCGCGAACCTCAGGTACTTCTTGTGCTTGGTATGGATCAGCGTAACCACTGAAAATCCCTCAGCAGAGTAGATATTGGCAGGCTTGTGTTTACGGAGAAGTTTTAACCACTGCTGAAAGCCTGGTTAAGATGTCACTGTGTCCTACCTCACACAAAGTCTCGAGACAATTGTGGTGCCAGCTGCTGGAAAAATGTCCTCCCACCTCTCATGCGTGGTTAGGACCTAAACACACCAGTGGGGGACTGTTGCTGGAACAATCCAGAGTGGCAGAGAGTGCACCTCCAGGAGTGGCTCAGAGGCAGACAAGCAAAAATGAACTACCCAAGTGCTCTGAACAGAGAAAGGGGCTGGTGATTGGGAGTTTCGCAGCATGCAATGGAAGGTACTGGTGCACCGGCATTTGCATGAATGCCCCCGCGTCATGTTATTCAGTTCTGCTGCACACAGTGTTCTACACCCATCCTTTTAGGGGTGACATCCAAAATAAGAGTTTATTAGGAAAATACACACTTTTTTGTGTTTTTTAAGATTGAAGACGTTCAGACAACAAAACGCTTTAGACTATGGCTAGCGCTTGCTCTGCAAGAAGTATGGAGCTATGCATTTAGCAGTTCATATTCTGTGAGGTGCCTAATTTCACAAGAGGTGGGGTAAGTAACCAGTGCACTTCGATCTCCGCCCCCCCCCCCTCCAAAATATTCTCATGGGAGCAGGTTAAAAAAGAAAAGCATATTCAGAAATTGCCATGCAATTCCAAATCTGCACCTTTTTGTTTACTGGGAAGACCCTTAAGGTTCTACTTATAGGGTATTTACATTTGGCTCAAGTTAATCCTGCTTTGGTTTATCCCTCAAGATAAGCTCATAGTATAACATTTGTATTGGTCAACAGTGCTCAAGGCAAGATACATTAGGAATAGATCTAGAGCAAAAGTCATCTCCTAGTTCTTCATTTACTGCTTTTCAGGCAGTTAAGTGCCTCTGTAATATTTAATGGGTATTTTATTTTCAGTGTTGGGAAGATAGTTTGCATTGTTAAATCAGTTTATGAACTGCCACTACTGTTTGTGTCAATGAACATCTATCCCCCCAGTTCTTTGTCTTTTCCCTTGATTATCTCCCCCCAAGCCCCTCATTGCCTTTCCCTGCCTAGAAATATTCAAATTGGGAGAGGAAAAGGGGGCGGGGGGTGAGGGGTGCGTTGGTTTATATGTTTGATTATGTGCTGTATACTTCAGTAGAGGCAGGGAGGCAGGCAATGTGCTCTCAGATGTGTTTGCCATTTAGGCAGTAACCACATTCAAAACATGGCCACTGCAGGCACATTCCGGGAAATAGTGTTTTCAACTTTCAGGGTTCAGAGCTCCTGCTGAAGCTGCCAAATTCCTAAGGTTTTATGAGGCCACCATCCTGCTGCATTTTAACTAACCAGCAGTCAATTGCATTACCGAGATATCACCAAAGCCCATTACCACTACAGCCATATCCATGTCACCACTAGGAAGAGGACAGCTGAATCAGTTGCTTTGGGTCCTTGGTTTGCTGAACATGTGAGTGACTTGCATATAAGTCAATTCGCTTTTTGGGTTTCTTTATCTGCTAATTAGCTACATGGTTAGGCTTTTCCATTGGATAATGAATCAATGCACGCATGTCTGTTAAGGAGCAGCAGAGATAGATTACTTCCTTTTTCTTGTAGAGCTGGATATATACGTAGGCCAGAAGAGGAGGAACTATTAAACCCAACAAATTCAGATCCAAGCTCACGGTTTACACGGAGGTGATGGTTTAATGGACTGCAAGGGCACGTTAAAGGAAGAGGAGACTAGTTTGAATAAGTCGGGTATGGTACAGGAGCCAGGTATGGTTCATGGTTAAATGAGACACCTCATGCAGGTTAGAACAGTGTATACCACTAAATGAGGCTCTAAATTAGGAAATTGAGAGTAGCACTTGTTAATTGTAGTCTCATGGCCTAGGGATGTTTTGCAACTGAGGTGACTCTCTGTGCTGAGGAATAAGATGGGACAGTTAAGTCAGTGAGTCGAGTATCCTTATTACATAGTTTAGGAGAATACGTGGGTTTTCCATTTTTTTTCTGAACAGGCTAGTGTTTCTACTGTCGCTGAGGTCCACCAGTTTACCTTCGGCTCAGGGGAAGGATTCAAGTGGAGGCCATCTGAGGTGCTCTTCTCACAAAAGATGTATATATTAATCAAATGAGCACCTATATTAGGGATGGGAGGGGGAAATAGTTGGCCGTAATTCAGGATGTGACGGACAGCAGTACTTCCTTGTTTCTGAGTATGTTTACTGTCAATGATGGACATTTATTTTAAAGCTCTCTGGGGCATCAGCCCTTGCCATCTGCAACCCTGGTTTTACCAAAGTGTGCACATAAAATTGTCTACTTGGTTCAATGATGCATCAGGAAGTGGGAGGCTTGAATTGACCATACTTATTTAAATGAAATAGACCGAGATACACAAACTACTGATCAGCGTTGGAGGAACAGGCTATATGTTCTGCCATTTAATATACAAATGAAATAGCACATTATATGTGAAGTGCACAACAGCAGTGACCTGACCAGAATCTGAAATTGTCAACGCGTTTCGAGCGTAAGTGCTCTTCATCAGGAGATCATAATAGCTTAAAAAAATATCTTCATTTATCTATGGTATAACAAATAATAAAACTCAGTCATGATCTACATACAAAATCTAAAGCAAAGTTAAATACACCAAATATCCAATGTAGTGGATTCAAGTTTAATTAATTACCTCCTTCCCATATTGGCTGAATGAGCCGTGTGGATAGTGGCGCACCAATTTCTTTCAATCCGCCAAGTGTCTGTAAGGGTTAAAAGTGGGGGTCACCACCTGTAAATGTTATAACCATAACTACCTGAATGAAGTCAATGGCGTTCTGTTCTCACCTCAATGAGATGTGTACTGTACAACACAAGTGCTCATTACTCTAAAAGGAAACGTGGACATATATATATATATATATATATATATATATATATATATATGTCCACGTTTCCTTTTAGAGTAATGAGCATGTGAGTGACTAATTGCATACACTGTAACCCTATATATATATACACCAAACAGGGGCCAATTCATGGAGACACGCAAGGTCAAAATAAATATCTTACGGTCCATTCAGGTCCAGGCACATAATGCCAGCGAGAAACTCGAGAAGCTTATCTATGTCCATAGCTATGGAACATTGGGAGATTGTGTATATTAAAACTCCTCCCTCCGGTGTCTGTAAAAAGGGAGTCTGTGATCAGATCGAGTACTTATATTAATATCCAAGACTGTCAAGCGATATCAATTGTGATCCCGTTTACCTCATGGAGCGAAACCGCCCTGTGTAGTCTCATTCAGATGAAAAACCACTAGCGAGCGAGCAGCCTCAGCTGTCTCTGGTGGTTGTGATGACAATCACGCACCTGTTATACAGCGCAATGACATCACCATGTAACGTGCCGGGACTCTAGTGTCAGACGTGATGCCATGGTGAATGCCAACCGCATTCAGTCACTGCAAATTCATGATGATGTAAATAAAAACAAAAAGTGTATGCAAACTGAGCATCTTGATAGAATGGTAACTGAATCTTAATAACTCTGTGTACAGTCATAAAGGACATTCGTCCTAATGTGAAAAATGTCAGCGGCCAATACGGCCATTGTAAACCTGGTCAGTGATAATGGCAATCTTGTTCGTGCATCTTGTGATATCGTCGTAAAGGCATGGGACGAGAAAGGTGTCCCTGCTCATAGTCATGGCGAGTATTGGTCATGTTAAAACCATTAGTGCAGACTAAATGGGGGAAATCGAACTATATCCGAATATTGATATTGGAACTGATAATTCTTGAGGTAATTAGTTAAACTAAAGGTAAGCAAGCAATATTCTTACATTTTATGCCCTAACCTGGACCCCCCGTAAGTACATTTTAAACTTGTCAGTCGGAAATATACTATTGTGCAAGAAAAAAAGTATTTTCACAGAATACAAATACAGGTCAATGTGTTAATGCCTCAGACGCTCAAGTCACCAATAAAACAGGTTTTCAACATACAAACAATAGTTCTGCAGAATTTAACCACAAATAGATGTGATGACAGCTCAGACTCAAGTCACTAGAGGAATACGTGTACAACATGAGATCATGATATGAATACATATAGATCAGCCCTATAATTGGGAGCTGGTCACCAATAAAAGAGGTTTTCAACATACAAACAGTATTTACAAACAGAATTTAACCACAAGTAGATGTGTTGCATACTAACGGATTGTAATATTGGCTCATTTTGAATTACAATACGGAGTTGTTCAGAAACTTGAGATTCAGTGAACTCATTACTGTTTATTGAATTTTTTGGCTACCCTAGCCAGTGATAGTGTGCAGGGTACGGTAGTTCCCCTATCATAGGAACTTAGTTTGTTCATCTGTATATTTTAGGATCCATGTGTCAGTATCACATTTTCTCCCCTGCACCTTAAGATCAGTTATAGTCTTATTTAAAGTCATCTCTAATCAGCTTTATATTGTCTACTTGCTAGGTGCGCTGTGTTTACTTGTTGTATTACAGAATCTGAAATGGATAAGGTATTTTTCACATATGAAAAACTGATCACCTAAAAATAGAGGGTGATGTTAGCTGCATATGAGTTTGAGCAATACAGCTCTTTGATTCGAATCATGACAAGCCGAGATCATTTTATAAATTATCCGGTTCTACCATGTTTCCCATTACAAGGACTCCTAAAAAACCAGCCCTCAGAATTTGCTCTCCTACTTCCTAGTAATCCTTCACCCATTATTCGATCCAGTACTCATTTTTGTTCAATGTGTGAAAGGCAAGCATTTTCACCCTCCAAATGCACTGAATTCTCTAGTTTGTTGCTACGGCCTTCTTTTTGTTTAGAAAATAGGCCACTTCCTGTTCTTAAAACTACCCAAAATGGACACTTTGAGTTAGATTACATCATTACGTTGCAAACAACCTCTTATCCTACTCAATAAGAAATACTAAGGTCAGGTATCAAACAGTTCAATGCCTTCATTACATGACTTGATTTCTGCTCTGAATGGTCAGGTTTTGCGTGCACTGCATAATAATTTACCATCAACTACACATTTGTCACCTTCGTACACAAACCTAGAGTGTTGAAAAAAGGCTTGTGTACCCATTAACAATTATGGGAATTGCATAGTTTACCATGATAACGACTTTGAATCACAAAAGTTATTTTATACATCTTAAAAGGTTTATATTAATCCATTCCATGTTCTTTAAAAAAAGAATGATGTATGAGTAAGTCAAACAATGTGTAATTAAGGGTCGAGGTTTGGTGAAACGTTAGTAAATCCTTTCTATTATCAGCACAATTAAAATGTATAATGAGAATCAGTTGTACGAACAACTAGTTGGAACTAAGGAAGGGCAGTTGAGAGGCCACCACATACAGAGCAATCAGACACTGTTTACTCTTCACCAAACAGGATGAGGAAACAGATCACGAAATGATGAAAAGAAATGTGAGGACATTAGAAAAACAGTTATGTCCATTAATCTAAAAGGGGCTTCACAATGATCCCTAATAATTGAGGGCTCCGCAAATCCAATATAAGAATCTACAAATGGAGAACTTCTAACGCTGCAGTCATTCAAACCAGGAGCCATCATCGCAGCAAAGAACAAACCGGCAATCATCCAGGAAGTCATGGAGGACCCGAGAGAAACATTCAAACATATGTAAATCACACTCACATTGGCAAATATGAATGTCCATGACTTAACTATCAGATGAAACTGAACAAGAACAGCATTCATGTAGGACTGGCTGGTAGAATCTAACTAGATAACAAATCCAAAAAATGTTTTAGTATGTATATTCCTTCCAGGTACAAAGTTACTGCATGTGGGGAGAATTAAAGACAAATGAAGACTTGACATAATTCAAAGTGAGAGGCGCTGAAAGGTTGCACTGCTTCTTCAAGTGTGACATATATAATTCAACTGTTTCCTGAAATATTGTGCCAACAAATCAAGTGAAAAGGTGCCACATTTTTATTTAGGGACATAAGTGTAGAAGACTCATTACTATTCCATAAAATAGCGCAAATGTAAATCCCATGCATCCCCTCATTCTGAAATTGCACAGTGAAATTCATAAGTCAAGCGAAAGGGAAGGGGTATTTACATTTCTTTAATACAATCTGAAAACCATTCTCCCAGGCTGGGATGGGTGTGCTGAAATTGTGTTTGCTCTAAATCAATGGCACTGTTTCATTAAACTGAAACCTGCAGGTCTGATGTGATTCACTATGAGCTTATTTAAAAAAACACTTACTAGAAAACCTCAGCAGCATACACGGGAAAGGGCAAGGGGCATGCCAAGTTTTTCTGATAAAAGAACTTTTTTGGTAATATTAGGGAAAGCCAAAGTCCTGTAAATCATGTGCAGTTGTAACTATGCGCAGTCTAAAGAAACTAGCATATTAGAGAAAGTACAACGTTTTGAAGAATCATGTTATGGTCACACCCCATCTGCCGGTAAGCAGAAGAGCTACAATTAGAATGTTTTTGTTATTCAGATCTCAATATGTATACATAATTGGTTAAATGCAGGTAGGTCAATTTCGTTTTGTATACAAGCTACCTGTGATGGTGAACATTGTAGTGACTTCCTCTGCATAAAGCTGTGCATCACCTTCGCACTGATTTTATTTTAAATGA
This sequence comes from Ambystoma mexicanum, assembly GCF_040938575.1. NCBI lineage: Eukaryota > Metazoa > Chordata > Amphibia > Caudata > Ambystomatidae > Ambystoma > Ambystoma mexicanum. The sequence goes on along the minus strand of NC_090927.1, from coordinate 201,276,987 downwards.
AACAAAATACAGATTCCAAAATTAGCCTGTTCCTTGTCCCCAGAATTGTGGGGTGGGACTGTGTCAGGAGGTATAACATTAGGGATGCCCTTTTGATATTGTAGACATACATTTACTGAAATATAGCCTACAAATATCAAGAAACTTGGTGAACAACAATGACATTTTTCATTTGGTATATACTTTTGAGTGCATTAATTGGCAAGTAGTAGCCATTTTATGTTGGAGAAGAGTATTGAAAGTGGACAGCCAGAAACATTTATGGCATGGCATGTGGCTCTTAAGTTTCCCACAGTAATAGGAGATGTGGTACCTTTCCCCTTAGAAATGGGTCCTGTCCTCAGGGATTGAACGGGTATTAATCGGATTAAGACATATGGTCAGTTGGGAGTGACAACTGCAGAGACACTGCAATTCTATGGGGCTTTATTGGAGTTGCCTTAGTCAGATGGCTAAGCCTGGGTAAGAGCATCCATGTACGGCGAGGTCTTTAGTTGCACTCTAGGCAGCTGTATGCGTTATGTTACTTTCACTGCGCTTAGGACAGATATACACGTGGCACAATTCCCACATGAAATAAAAGTGAGAGCAATAAAGAGTTATGCCTGTCACATTAGCTTTCACAGAAATTCCAATTTCTTAACTCCTTAGCACAACCCAACATCATGTTGTGGAAAACTCTCTGTATTAAGGTACACACATACGCAATAACCAATAACGTGAGGATATAGGAATAAATATCTCTTATACCTCACACAGTAGCAATAATTGCAAATGAGATCCACCCATTTATAGCAGACATTTCTGAAACTGCCGACTAAGCTGCTACATTTTTCAAGACACAATTATAATGAAATACCAGTTCTGAGGAAAACACAGAAGCAACTGGCACCAACCAGGTCTTAACACAAATGCCCATTCATTGATTTTAGAGTATGGAACAGGTGTTCTATGTATTCACTACATGTGACTAATACAGGCCCCACACCCAGAGAAAGTTTGCTAGACCCATTTCATCCCATTAACAAACATACAGCGTCACATTGCCAATACAAATTCAAGCATCCCTTTTCCAAATAATATTTAGAAGAGGATTGCCCATGGAGTGACATTAGAGTAGGTATGCACTCAAATGAGTTGAACAGCTGTCAGCTAATCAGAATTGTACCTGCTTGATGTGAGTTCTCCAATCATATAGCGGTAACACACGTCACACCACAAATACAAAATGTAACAGTGTAAAACATCTAGGACTATTAGTGAGCCTCATTTGGCCAGTGTTCCACAAAGCTATCTGAAGTTTCTATAATCAGCCAAGAGAGAACACTAAATAACAAGGCCAAAGGTCCATTGTATAGTGCATTGTATGGCTTTGTAATGATTTAACCTGGTCTAAAAGAGTTAGTCATATTCCTGCATGATGGTAACACACTGGTTGCTTTGATGAGTAAGGTGATAAGAAAATACATTAGCATTCGCAACATTTGAACAAACAGGATTTAGAACCTAATAAATGGAACATGTGAATCCATGCAAAGTAAATGATACAGCACTTCATAAAGAGAGTACCCGAAACTTTGCCTGACAACTGAGACTGAATGTACAAATAGCCATTTCAGAAGATTGTGTGAAGTATTTTTAGTACTCGTCAACAATTGCTACTTCTCTACAGCAGACTGTACAATTCTTACATCTGGAGCTTTGCATGTAAGGTCACTCAAGCTATGGATTTCTACTAGGCTGGTATGCCCTACAAAGTGTAAAAGAATAGGTCTGGAAACTAAGCAACCTGTATTTCAAAACCTATGCTTTTTAAAATTGGTACAGGCAATCACTGTGTCTGCCAGTGGATTCCAAAGGAGATATCTATGCATTTCATATGCAATGACGTCTCCTGCCTCACTCTGGGAACCACCAAAGGGGCAAAGAAGAGAGTTAGAAATCCTTGTGAAAGTAGAAGGCAGGAGGGTGGTGCCCAGAGAGACCATTGGGAGACTGGAAGTAGCCAGGAGAAGAGCAATGCCCAAAGTGGTGAAGATGTAGAGGGTAAAAGTATTAAGAAAGAGGGTGGTAGAAGGGCCCAAAGGGGTGAGGAATTTGAAGCTATTCAGGCTGAAATAAAAAGGCTAAGAGTGGTGCTCAGAGGCGACGAAAAGTACCCAAAGTGGTAAACAAGGTGGGAGAGAGAAAACATTTGGAGACCAGCGACTGCATTTAACAAAGGGGTGAAGATGAAGAAGAGGCAAGAGAGAATATTAAAAATAGTACACAAAGGGAGGGGGTCGGAAGGGTGTCAGAATGTGGAGACATTTAGCAACATTGCTCTCCCAGTTTTCAATTTCAAAGGGGTCAGGAAGGTGGCAAAGTGGAAAGAAATGCATACAGATCAGTGATAGATTCCTTAAAGCAACAAATATGAACAAAGGAAGCAGAGATGGTACACGACAAAGGGAAGCAGGAACTGGGAAGAAAGGAGGGCAGAGGGAGTAATATTCTGTGCCTCCGGCTGAGATCTTAGGGACAGGAGCTCCAGACATAATAGTTGGCCACCATCTCATGCCAAGCTCCAATGGTCTCCATCCAGAACTGTGGTAGGTACCACACCTGGAACCCAGGCCCTGTGTTCCTTTCGTACAGAAGACTGACTATTCCACTGAGAGAAACAGTCTTGGGGAGAAAACAGTGAGGATCCGGAATAAGACAACTGACCGCAGACCCAAAAACCAGGTCACTGAAGAGAAAGAAAAGGGAGACGTCCTTGCGAAAGCAGTATTCACTGGGAATTGCCAAAGATTACTGAAGAAGGCAAGTCCTAAATTCAGACTTTATTGTATGACGTTCTCTTGTTGCAAAATCTTTTCCTAGGAAGGGCAACCTGGGAGCCACCCGAGGTTGGAGCGAAGCCATTTATGAAAGCATCAAACTAACTCACACTTCAATTGTGCCTTATTACTGCCTAGTTTATTTCCCTGCCACCACACAATGTAAAGGTTCCCTAATAATACTCTAAACTTACGTTTGCTGTGTTTCGTCTGGTTATTTGATGCCAGTCAAGAGGTGACACATAATAAAAGGGGTGGAGAAAGCGTCTAGCCAAGGCAATACCTCAAGTTCGGCTTTCAGCAGACAGCGCACTCCTGTGAAAATAGGCCAAAAGATGGGGATAGTGCATTTTCTTTAAAAGAAGGAAAAGAGTATATGGTGATGCACGGGCATCATCTCACCTGTACAACTCAAGAACACAAGTGTGCAAATATCCTGTAAGAAGCGTGATGAATCTGATGATGTTGCTCCTTTTGATGGGGTAGCCTCTGCTCATGGGGCAACAGCTAACTGATCCTGACCCTGGGGGACGCTATATGACTGAGGACTATATTGGAGGGTGTGGGGGAAGGTGGCGACCCTCAAGGGGGTGACGTGGTGTCATCAGGACCAGTCACATACCCCCATTCCCTTTTAGGTATGTTCCCTACCTGCCACATGCCTTGATGGCTTATCGTAATACTCTCACTGAACCACTGACCAAGCCTACTCCAGGTATTCTACAATATTCTGCAAATAATAGTTTATTTACAACCGAGATGAGGTAGAGGCGGGGCGCAGTGATGATTAACCCCAATGAGGTTCAGTGTCAACTTCAATAGTGCACAAGAAACAGTACAACCGAGATGAGAAAGAGGCGAGGAGTAATGATGATTACTGCCCTTGACAACCATGTGCAGCGGTCTAGTCGCTGAGAAAATACAATTTGCACAACATTGCTTAAAACCATGCCGGGAAGAGAAGCAGAGTGTTCACCAGCCCAGGGCAAGGCACCAGTGGTGGCACAGGAGTCCAGACAACTTCATGGTTCGGGAAGGCAGCCTGGTGAGCGACAACTTTGGAGAGGCTCACAGGAACCAGAGTGGAACATGAGGAAGCAAGTTGTGCTACCCGAGGGCTGCAGAGGCTGAAACGCCACCCAGAGCACAGACACCTACCAGAAACACTGACAGCAACAGGGAGAACTGCAGGAACCAGAGAAACACTCAACTTGGAGTCATGAACACAGAGAAGCCATAAGCAGTAACCCGGTGAGCCCATGGAAAGGGTTGGGATGCCGAAGCACCGTCAGGCAGTGTAACGAAGGCCCTAGACAGTGGCACTGGGATATGGGACCCTCAATGCGAACTTGGAGAAGACTTAGGAGGGAAACCAGAGAGAGAGACATTGTATTGAACTATGATGAAAAGTCAAGTGTTGGAAATAACTGCATACAAGACCTGGCAGGAGAGTATACCAGGCAATGTCAAGTGCTTGAAGGTAAATATACACAGGTCCTGGCAGGGAAGTACACCAGGCAAAGCCAACTATATGAAAAGTGAAAGACTATATTCAAGACCTCGCACGAGAGTATACCAGGCAAAGTCCAGTATGTGTGATAACTTGCTGTACAAAGGAAACCTTAAAGAAGAACCATGCCCTTGACATTTTGAACTTTTGTAAATCTGGAGGAGACCCTGGCAGGGGAGTATACTGGGTGACCTGTGAGTTTGGGACCTGCACCCAATTTGCAATACGATAAAAGCAGAATTCTAAGGAGGACTCATACTCTTAGGATTGTACTCTGCTTGAGTGTGAAAAGGAACCTGGGGAAGGGAGCCATTTCTCCAGAAGTGAATTGTAATACCTAAAGGATAGAGTTATCCTTTTGGGCCTCAAGGAACTTGATTATTTTCTGTTTGAACCTTTTTGAAATTTGTAAAAGGAACCCGAGGACAGTGGCCATCCACAGATACCGTGAATATTGTACATTTGGAACTTTTTGGTTGGATTTATGCCTTTGAGTTGGATTTGAACCTTTGCACACTTTTGAGAGTAAGACACAATATCCCTTGTTTGTTTGTTTATTTATTTAGTAATGCGCACCAAACCCTTAAGTAGCCTTGCACCTTAGAGTTTGTTTTATAGTGCGAGGGCCAGAATAGGATTTTGGGCACATAACCTATTTTTTCTTTGGACATCGTGACAAAGGACACACCCATTAGTTTTGGATGAGGTAGGGAAACACCTCTTATATTAGAAATAGTTAGTCATTTTCCAACACTCTTCATTTAAATAAACGTTTATAACCAAGACCACGAGTCCTTGTTATCCACATCTTAGTCCTAGCTCCTCACAGAAGGCTTTGCATACATAAATAATTAGTAGAAGCAGCGCTCACTAGTGTCCCTATTTCATGCATTATCCACTCCTGTTTTCTTTGATTTCTGGCACTTGTAGTCTGGAATTTAAAATGGGAAAACCAAAGCTATAAGTTCCAGAATGCAAAACACAAATTCAGGACTGGATGACACTCGCATGCAGTCGGGAAACTTGAGCACTCTGGTTCTTATTTAATTACTACTTTATTGCTTGTAGCGTAAACCTAGCCTGAGAGCAGCAGATATCTTCACCACGGGAGAGCGCAAGCATTGGGCTTGGCATATTAGTCAGTAGCTCAACTTTGTTGGAGGGGTGAAAGCAGGGTTTTAGCAGTCTCGAAGGTATTGTTGAAAGAGTATTTTGCGGAACCGGAGGATGGGTTAGGGCATTTTGAGCCCCTCATAGGATTGAGTTCCAGATGGTGGGATGTGGCAGGAGAAGACCCTCTTGCAAGTATTCCCTTTACGGGCTAGCTTAGACTCCAACCTTTAGATGGTTTTGCTATGTGAGGTGCGAGAGCCTGTATGTTGGTGTTTGAGGTTGCTCTTTTGATGATCCATGTAATTTCTATTAGCACCCACAGCAGAGGGCTTCCCCTGCACCGCCATCTTGCCCCCCCCACCCTCCCTTTCCTTAAGTTTTTTTTTTTTTTACTTTGCCTGCCGCCCACTTACCTTTTGTTGCAGTGGCGGTAGGAAACTGCCACCACTTCTGCTGCCGCCGAGCTCCCTCTAGGCCGCCACAGAAATGGAAGAGGGGCTTCATGGTGGCGATCTTGGTACAGTATTTTGTTTGAATTTACGGAACGCCACGCAGCGTTCCGTTCATTCAAAAAAAATACACTGCTCTCGGCGCCCCGAGTTACTGGATTGGCAACCTGGGGTGCTAATAGCGTTAACGCCCTCTCTGGCGTGCCGGATCGAGTGTTATCGGGCCGGGAACCCTTGTTAAACACCCTTGCTTCGCTCTGGTCTAACTCAGGCCAAGCCCGATAACACCAGATCAGGGCCCACGCATATTAACGCTTAAATATGACCCTGGCATGGAGGGGCAGCCCGTAAAAGTTTGCGCAGCGAATGAGAGATATGCGTGCATTTGCGGTCACCTGTAATTAGGTGGACTGTGGCACGTGATCTGCCTTGCAGGTTGCCAGGTGTACGGCTGGAAGTCCAGTAAGGAGGGAATTTCCCCCGATGTGCGAGATAATGAGGGCTTGGTACACAATGAAGAAGTCACATGGGGGATTGAAGGGTTTGATTTTGCGCAGTGTGGATCCGTGTGCTGCAACGCGTGTGATCCACACAGTTTGCACCTTTTTGGCTCTGAGCATTTGGAAGGAAAGTCTGCTGCCATCAATGAAGCCCAGGGATTTGGCTTAGTGACAACGGAGGGGCCAGTTGTCCAACCATTGTTGCTCAAGTTGTAGTTCGGTGGGTGTACCAATGTGGACTAAATTTGATCTTGGGGTCATTTTGAGGTAGGTATTGGACATCCATATTTGGATGGTAGCCAGGCATTTGCAGAACGAGCAATGTCCTGGGGTCAACTGACCGTAAGTGCAGCTGAGAGGCCTCATCAAATTGATGGATGTTGGAGTCGTTTAGGAGAGTTCCCAAGGATTCCATGTATGGATTGAAGTCTATTGGGTAGAGGATGGAACCTTGGGGGACCCCAAGGTATGAGAAGGCTCATATGCAAATAAGAATCATTTGCCAAACCGAGGGATAGAAACCTGAAAGCGGCCGATTCATTGAAAATGTGCTTTACTGCAAACATTTTAATATGTAATATGCAGAGTGCCATTTTAGAATAAAATGATTCAGGAAACTAACCAGTGTGGGATACAAAAAAGCAATTCTGCACTTACCTTGTGAAAAAAAGCTGCGCCTGTCAGCACCATTGACAGCTCGCAAGAATAGTTGGAATTGTAGAGCCATGACTGATGCGGGATGTCCCACGCATGGTACCGTCCAGGGAAACCAACAACGCGGTCTCTGGCCTCTCTCCAAACTCTGAAACATAAAACATATTGTAACATTTTTCGGATCTTTGCATTTTATGGAAAATGGACAATGCATGCCTTTTTGGCTGCTTTGATTCAAGATGCGATACACAATTAGCACAGGCAGTGTGTGTGGAAAATGTTAAATGGTGCACTTCATATAAAAACGAGAATAACCTAGCAGTGGAGGAAATCTGGAACATTCAGAGCCCATGGTTTTTGAAATACAAGGCCACAATAGAGGATATAACTTCAATTGGTCCAATGAAAGAAAGGGTGACAAACAACTGGTCACATACGTGAGACTGCTCTGCAATCGAGTGGGTCTTTGTAGACACCTATGATTTTGAGGTATGCTAAAAATGTGGGTATTATTTCAATTGATGGCACTCCCTACTCAATTTTAAGAAAATTCACACGCTCATGTTCATCTTACATTGGATTTACATACATTAAAACACGTGTGTTCACATATTGCAGTAACAACTGAGAAAACCCATTCTAAGATGGCAGCTGAGCAGGGAAGACGTGCGTGAGCGGTGCTCCGTCTCCCAGCTCGGGGCCGATGCAATAAAGATAGACAAAGAACGCAGCCGTGGTCCCCCGAATGAGCCGTGTCACCGGTGGATGGAACTATTCGCACGAAGGGGGATGTAAACGAGCGTCCCGCGCCCTCACACAGCAGTGGTAAAGCGGCGCTGCAAGTGATACGGAGACGCTGGTCGGCCATTCCAGGCCATCGAGCGCAGACGGGATCAGGACCGGGGCTGAAGGCGAATCGGGGCGCCTGTCATCTACAACTAAGGCAGCCTGGCAGGCGACACAAGGAGAAGACTGACCCCCCCACCCTACATCTAGAGCGGTCACCACCCTCCATGGCTAACGCGGCTCAAGAGGCACCGGACAGCTCCCCCCCAACCCCCCCCCCCTCCGAGACTTAGAAGCTAGCGGAGGTGACGCGGGACGGCCCCAGCTGGAAGAGAGCTCCTCTGGGAGAGGAGAAGCAGACGTGACGGGGAGAGGATCGATCCAATGCGGCCCCCCCCCTTCCTCCTTCCGCACACAAATGGGGCGCGGATCGAAGCATCCCAGAGAACGGAGGAGGCCACAGAGGAGCCGAGCCCGACACCCCCCAGCGACCCATGGACTCCCGCGAGGAGAGAGAGCACCAAATCAACACGGCTTTCCACCTAGGACGACGAAAGTGCAGAGACAGCGGCGGACACACTGCAAACCGCGTCCACACAGGACAGGAGGTGAGGAGGCATCCAGGGGGTGATCCCAGGGAGGAAGGGGCTCAACCATAAGCCGCAATTAAAACAGACACACAATCCCTCCCCCAATCGATTGGGGACAGAGACAGAGAGCCTAGTCAAGGCCAAATCTACCGCAGGAGAAGCCACAGCATAAAACACGCCACGGGAGGAGGACGGAGTCCGCGCCCCACCTCCCACAATCAACCCAAACAGGACCCCCCCCAGTGGACCCACAACCAAGCTCGACACTCATGGGGCAAGAGGAAGAAGCAAAAGAGCTACGGGACAATAACAGCCCCACCCGACCCACCAATCTCACTCCTACCAACTGAGAATACGCAGGAAGCGGCCGGACACTAGCCAGAAGTAATTGCGAGCACATATGTCAAGGTCCAGGAGCAGGAAATCCCACGCAACAACTCCTACAGGGAAACAGGACCAGAATCTGGCTCTGCTCTGGGGGGCTGACACACAAAGCAAAGGGAAGGCGCCCGCCCGAAGAGATAATAGAAGGTCCTCAAGTGCAGAAAAAGCAGGATCGGATATGGCAACTAAGGAAGATATGAGAGACTGGTTCAAAGAATTTCAGGACCAATTTATGACCTCAATGCACTCTCAATTTGAGTCCATGAAGAGCGAGCTGAAACAAACAGTGCAGGAGCTGAAAGTAGACCTGGGCAGACTGGAAGAGAGAACAGATATTCTTGAGAGAACACTCCAGAACCTGGATGAAGAAACTCAACAATACGCAGAAACACAAGAACACCTGGCCAGACTTTCTCACAATCTGGAGATACAATGCGAAGACTTAGGAAACAGGTCGCGGAGATCAAATATTCGTATCAAGAACATGGTAGAATCAGTGGGGGATAAAGATCTAAAATTAGCTGTGCAACACGTGCTCAGAGACATTATCGGCAAAGAGGAGGAGGAGTCAGTGATCCTCATAGATCGAGTCCACAGAGTGGGCCCGCGAAGGGAGGGGGAGTCAGGAATCCGCCCAAGAGATGTGTTAGTAGCAATGGCCTCATATACACAGAAGGAGCAAATCCTAAGGAAGGCTAGGACCATGGACCAGATAAAAATGAATGGAGTCAACATCCAACTATATCAGGATTTGGCACAGTCAACTCTCCAACGAAATAGAGAAATGGCCCCAATCACTAAAGAACTGACCACGAGACAGATACGCTACAAATGGACCTTCCCATTTGGCCTCCTGTTCACTTGGGAGGGCACACAATTACCAGGTTACTCACCGTAGTGACCACCTTACTCCTAGTCCATAGTCCCCTTTCCTCCATACTTATGGGACATCTCTCCATCCTGTGGGACGGGACCGGAGCACTTTTGTAAAAAGCATCCAAATCTTTTTAAAAAATGTGTCCCTCCTCTCTTTCCTGCGCGGTGCCCGGCACGCGGCCGTAACCCCGCCCACCTTGGCTCCGCGCATCGCCCATCAGTCCTTTTCTATCGCAGGGTCCAAGACCCATTAGCAATAACAGGAGAACCTTATTAGAGGGGACGGCAGGCGGGCGTATGGAGGAAAGGGGACTATGGACTAGGAGTAAGGTGGTCACTACGGTGAGTAACCTGGTAATACTCCTAGGTCCCGTCCCCTTTCCTCCATACTTATGGGAGATTCCCAAGCACTCCTAACAGGAAGTATGGGTGGATGGAAATACCCCTTACTGAAACAGGTTCTTCAGCACAGCCTGGCCGAACTGAGCGTCAGCTCTAGAGCTCATATCGAGGCAGTAATGCTTACAGAAAGCAGATGGGGAGGCCCAAGTAGCCACTCTAGCGATGGACTACCAGGGAACATACTTCTGAAAAGCAACCGCGGCTGCCTTGCCTCGCACCTGATGTGCATGGATACCCTTAGGGGGTTTCAGCTTTTGGACGGTGAAAGATTCCGCGATACAGGAAGCAATCCATCTGGAAATGGATGCCTTAGACGCCGGCCTGCCCTGGTGTTTACCGAAGATCACAAACAGTTGGGAAGAGCTCCAAAGATCGGCAATCCTGTCCAGGTAGAAATTAAGAGCTCTTCGGACATCCAGGCAGTGTAGAACCCTTTCCGCCTCCGAGGCAGGGTTCGGAAAAAAGACCGGAAGGGAAATCGACTGATTCAGATGGAATTCGGTCACTACCTTTGGTAGGAAAGCTGGGTTCGTCCGAAGGACTACCTTATCCTTGTGAAAGACCAAGAAAGGATGCTCCACCGACAATGCCTGGAGCTCACTCACTCTCCTCGCTGACGTAACGGCTACCAGAAAGGACACTTTCCAGGACACGTACTCGAGGTCAACCGTAGCCATTGGCTCAACGGAGGGTAGATGCATGTCAAACCAGCAAAATGTCTTCACCACTGGGTTAGTTAACGAATAAGAACACCGGTCTGTGGAGAGGTAGGTGGAAATCGCCGAGAGATAGGTGCTGCAGGACAAGACATGAACCCCTGACTCTGCTAGGGAGGAGACGAAGGACAGCACTGTGTCAATCGTCGCCACCCTCGGGTCCAATTATTTCTCCAAACACCAATGACAGAACCTGAGCCATTTACTCTTGTATTGAGATCTGGTTGAGGGTTTCCTGGCTGCCTTGATAATGAGCATGTTATCCGCAGACAAACCCAAATGCTCTAGAGCCGTGAACTCAGGCACCATGCCGCCAAGTTGAGCGATTGTGGGGAGGGGTGCCACATCTGCTGTTCCCCTTGGTGAAGAAGATCGGGAGTTACTTGTAACCTGATCGGTGGACATACAGACAGGTGTTGAAGTTCTGAGAACAAAAACCTGGCCGGCCACCACGGAGCTATCAGAAGAAGAGAACAGTTGACAGAGCTCTTCAACTTCCAAATTGCTCGATGAACCAGAGGAAGAGGCGGGAAGGCTTAAGCTCTCATGTTGTGCCATGGGATCTCGAGTGCGTCCCCCAGAGTGGAAGCTCCCAGCCCCCCTCTGGAGGCGTACTGAGGAAGCTTCTTGTTTACCGCCGTGGCAAAGAGGTCCACCTCCGGTGTGCCCCAACGCGAGAAAATCCATGAGAAGATCTCCGCCTTCAACTCCCACTCGTAGCTGACCACTGTCCGCCGGCTGAGGGCATCCGCGGTGACGTTCAGACGGCCCGGGATGTGCACTGCAAGCAGCCAGACCCCATGAAGCACTGCCCACTCCCAAATCTGGATGGACAGATCCATGAGAGAGGGAGACTTCGTTCCCCCTTGCCGGTTTATGTAGTACATTGACACCGCATTGTCCGTTCTTATGCGGACCACCTTGTTGACAATGAGAGGTCTGAACGCCTTGAGCGCCAGAAAAATCGCCAGAATATCCAATTGATTTATGTGCCGGAGCTTATCCTGAGGTGACCAGAGGTCCGAGACCTGAAGAAGATCTAACGTCGTGCCCCACCCGAAAAGGGAGGAGTCTGTCGTGATCGTCACCATGGGGGCTGGGTCCTGGAATCCCACGCCCAATGACAGGTTGCTGAGAGATGACCACCAGTCCAGGTCCACTCTCATGGAATCTGGACTCATTATCCGTTTGGAATCCGAGTCCACAGCCTGACGCCAGGAACTCCTAAGAGCCATCTGGGTCTGTGTCATTTTGAGACGGGCAAGAGGAAGAGCCAGTACACACGAGGCCAGGAGGCCCAGAAGCCTCTGGAACCACCAGGCCGACATGCTCTCCAACTGCGTAAACATCTGACACGTGGCCAACAGATCCGCCATTGTGTCCCCGGTCAGATACACTCGCCAGTCTATCGTGTTCCAACGAAAACCCAGGAAAGTCAGGTCCTGTGAGACCGTCATGGAGGATTTCCACCAGTTCACTGACAGCCCAAGATGGAACAGGAGCTGAAGGAGAGACTGGAGGTTGCCCGCTGCTGCCAACGGACAAGGGCAGTCCAAATAGGGATACACATGGATACCCGGGAGACGAAGATAGGCCGCAACCACTGACATCATCTTCGTGAAGACACGCGGCGCCGAACTGAGGCCAAAAGGAAGCACCAGAAAATGGAAGTGCTCTTCTCCCAAAGAGAAACTGAGGTATCGCCTGTGTGGGTTCCAAATCAGGATATGCATGTACGCATCCTGAAAATCCACCACGCTGAGCCAATCGCCAGCCTGCAACGAGGAGCGAATCTGGCCGGGCGTGATCATCTTGAATTTCTCTTGGGGTAGGGAAAGATTGAACTGGGAAGGATCTAGGATGGTGCGCAGGCCAGCCTGGTTGGGTTTGGGCACCGTAAACAGCCGGGAGTAGAAGCCCTCCCCTCGTTCCCCAAGGGGAACGGGTTCCACAGCTCTGAGGAGCAGAAGTTTCTGAACCTTGGCCTTGAGGGAGGGTGAGCCTGACAGCTGAAAACGAGGGTTGCGGGGTGGGGTAGGGGGTAAAGGTAAGCAGAAGCTCGCTCGAGCGACTGACGAGACCGATCTGTCTTCTGTGATGGCTTGCCACGCCTCCCAATGAGACGCAATGCGTCCTCCCACCGGGGTCTCGTGCGAGCGCGGAAAACCCTCATTTGGCAGGTTTGTCAGCGGCGGTGCCACCTGAACCTGACAAGGAGGCCGAGGAGCGGGAGAAATACCGCGTACGCTGCTGTCTACGGCGGTTATTCCCTGCAGGAGTATCCACTCTGCGATTTTTGCGGTCGAGGAAGCCCCTAAAACCAGAGGAAGGTCGACCTTGCGACAACAGCCTTTGAGCCTTGAAGGGAGCTTTAACCAGAACAGACAATGATTTGGCCATCTGAGTGCTGTCTTTGGTTTTGGTGAGTTCTACAACAGTAGAAGAGTGGAAAAGCTCCTTACCATCAAATGGAAGGTCCAGAACCTTGTCTTGCACCTCCTTCGAGAACTTAGTGGCATGTAGCCATGCTTGCCGCGAGGTATCAACCCCAAGCATCAAACCCCGAGCCGAGGTGTCTACGTGATGAGCCGCAGCCTCCAGGAGATCGTGGGCCAAGACCCTGGCATGGGAAAGGCCTCCTCTGAAATCCTCCAGCTTCGACCGGAATGTGCTCCTCAAACTCTGACAGACCTCTCCACATCCGCATGTTAGCTCCCGCCAAAATCAATTCTGCATTGGCCTGCCTGAGCTGCAAGGCCGAATTGGCAAAGATTTTCCTCCCTAGGGAGTCCAGGAGCTTGTCCTCCTTTTCCAAGACCCGAGTCGCCGTCGCGGAGGAGGATGCTGCAGGTCTGGATTGCAACGTGGCCGCAGCCACCACTGTGGAGGAGGGAGGCGGACAAGACGACAAGGCCACTTCTTCCGAGGAATGTAGCCTGTACCTCGCGTCAATCTTTTTATTGACAAAAAGTCCCGAGTGTGGCTTGTCCCAAACTCTTCGGACCTCGGCCAGAAGGTCCTTCTGCAAGAACAGGCCGGTACGCTCCAAAGGAGACAAAGTGAACGCCCCAGAAAGCACGCCCGCCTGCGAAGCAAGTGCCTCGGGCACCGGAACATCTAAGAAGCTCATCATGTCCAGTACCCGGTCATGGAAAGCTCTGGTAGAGCGGGGCAGGTCCTCGTCCTGATCGCCTTGAGGGTCATCTGACAGGTCAGGATCCTGCTGAGCCGCGTCAGGCACTGCCTTGTCCACTGGGGACAATGGTGGCACAGGCGGAAGCGCAGGGGGAGGCACCACGGGCAAGGGAGGCGCTGGCGGAACCACCGTCGGAACGGGAGCCGGAGGCGCGGGTGGACATATCTCCTTGAAAAGCCCTTTGAAATATTCCCTCATGGGGTCGGTGCGCATAAGCGCTTGAAATTTACAGAAAAAAGCGTCCTCACGAGATTGTTTCGGAACCTGAGGAGGCCTCTCATGAGGTGGACAAATCCAGGGACGTAACTGTGAAGGGTGCCACACCAGCCCCTCCGCCGACGTATCCACTTAAATCAAGGGAGCCGCAGCTGCGGGCAATGAAACATTGTGCGGAAGAGGCATTCGGGCGTTCCAATCATAAACCGGCCGGTAAAGATGCGCACAGGGGACCTTAGGTTCACCCGAAGGACTGAACCCTACACCAGGGGCCGATGGCGTAGTTGTAGGGGTAGTACCTAAAATGGCCGCCGTGGTCGTGGCGGGAACGGCCGCCATTTTGTCCTCATCTGAGGGGGACTGCGGCACGTGAGGAAGTGAGGAGGGGTCCCCGTCGATGGATCAGGGGTCTTAATTTTAGCCTTAACGTAAGGAACCTCGGCAGAGCCGGTACTATGAGGCCTGGAATGTTTCTGCGACATACCAACCACCAACTGAGCCTTCGAAGGAAGAGCCTCGACACTGCCGGTAAAAGAAGAAACTTTCTTCTTTGCCCCCTCAACAGATCTAGTGTCACCACAGGAGCGGGAACGGTGCGCTGTCACTGACGGGGCCTTGCCCGGCCCCTCAGAACTGTTGGTTTCCTTAGCCTCTGTAAGGAAACCAACTAGAATCCCCCATCGCCCCCATAGACAAATGTGTTACTGACACACTATGGTGTAGCAATATTCAGAAGGCATTATTAGATAAAATAGCTCGCCTACAATCCAAAATCAACGCTAAAAAATCCTTACTACTAGCTGACCCGGACTATAAACAACTACCGAACAAACCATCTAACTTTAATTCAACCTGTAAACCTTTCATCTTTTCACCCCTCTCAACCAGGGAAGTAGAAATCATCAGGAAACTTAAACCATCAAACTGCCAAGGTGATGCCTGCCCTGCCCCGATCATCAAAGCGGCAGCTCACGACCTGGCACCATTCATTACCAACCTCATCAATGCCTCCTTCCAATCTGGAATAGTACCTGACAACCTTAAAGACGCTTGGGTCATTCCACTTCCCAAAAAACCTACTCTTGACCCAACCAACCCGTCTAACTATAGGCCGATAACGGCTGTACTGTTTTTATTAAAAATATTGGACAGAGCAGCCTATTTACAAATACAGGCCTACTTAGAATCAAACAACCTCCTAGGACTCCGGCAATCAGGCTTGCGACCAAGACACGGTACGGAAACTGCATTAATAGACCTTACTACCCAGATCCAAATCCTGAAAGACAAGGGTAAACTCGCACTCCTCTTACTGCTTGACCTGTCAGCTGCTTTCGACCTGGTCAATCACCAAACACTCTGTCACCATTTGAAATCTGCAGCACACTTTTCAGACGCAGCCACGGCTTGGATCAGTTCCTTCCTGGCGAACAGAACCATGAGGTTCTTCTCTCCAACGGATTCTGCCGAACCTTCACCCGTACCCTGCGGAGTCCCGCAAGGCTCCTGCGTGTCCCCGACACTTTATAATGTATTCACAAAACTCCTCTTCGATATCCTTGACTATCTGGGTGTCACGTATACCAATTTCGCAGATGACACCCAGATACTCATTCCTATCATGGGTGATTACGAAACTGACATCACCACCCTTAGTGAAATCTACTCTGTAATACAAGCATGGATGGCACACCATGGACTGTGTCTCAATGACGAAAAAACCGAGTTCATCATCCTGGGCACTCATGCCAAACTCAAAAATCTTAATCCCTCATTCAAAGCCGTTACCATTGATGGCAATCGCATCCCTGTGTCAAATAACACCAAAACCCTTGGCATCTACATTGATGCCACCTTATCCTTCTCCAAACAAAGAAATGCAGTAGCATCATCAGCCGCATACACCTGTAAGCTGATCACTGCATGCAGACCGTTCATCTCCGCACCCAATTGCATTACTCTTGCCCGAGCATTAGTCCTATCCAAAATAGACTACTGTAATGCTCTTTACTTGGGCACTAGTCACAAAAATATCAACAAGTTGTCCAAAACAATGCCATCAGGGCTGCCCTCAACATTCCCAAAAAGGCACATATATCTGAGACCAGACGTAAACTACGCTGGCTCCCTGTCGAACATAGAATATCCCTTAAAACGCTGGCCCTTATACACAAAGCCAGGGCCAACATTGCGCCAGCATACCTTACGAACCAACTTACACCCCACACCTCTTTAAGACCACTCAGAGCAGCACAAACTAACACCATGACCATACCGAGATTCAAACTTCATAACTCGGGTGGAGCTAGCTTCCCTGTACAAGCTTCCAAATTATGGAACACTATCCTCATTCAACCTGTTCAAACACAACATTAAGCGCTGGCTTCATAATTTGGACTCTGACAGCCTAACCTCCTGATTGCCGCCGGCACACCTTGTAATTTAATGTATATTTGTACGCACTTGCAATACTATGTTTGTACCTATCTAACTGTAACGTAACCATTGTTGACGGTTTTAAATTGTAACTGTAACCAGATCTAACTTACGCGCCCTTATGCCCCCGGGCCTGGCTGCGCTTTATAAATAAAATAAATACAAATACAAATACAAATACGAGGGACCTTGGACCTAGGCCCGGTAGAAGCCTTATCGGCACGGGCCTCGAACATCCGTTCGGTAACCTCAAGCCCAGCCAAGACCTCGGGGCGTACCCCGGTTTTGTTTTTGAGGGAAGCCGAAAGCGCGGCCTCAGAGCAAGCTGCGGTACCCCACGACTCAGTAGAACTGGGTCTACAAACAACCCCCACAGGAGGGGACTCGGAGCGTACTCCGGTGTTCACAGGCCCCTTACGGGGACCCTCGGAGAAAACTCTGGTAGAATTATTAGGCCCGACAGGCACCTCAGGGCGAACCCCGGTAACAGAGCGATCAACGTCCCTCCCGGCTCGAGAGGAACCGGGGAAGGTATCCCCCGGCCGGGGTGCTCTAAAAATTAAAGAACTTAGCGGGCGTTTTTTCTTCTCGTCGATGAAAGCCTGAAAATGTGAAGGAGGAGTCCGTCCGAACACCACCTCCCACCGCTCCAATCGACGTTGAAGTGCCCAGACCGAAAGGGAGTCACAGTAAAGACAGGAGTCCTAACGGTGTTCCGGACCCAAACACTCTAAACAAAGAGGATGGGGATCCGCCCTCGCGAAGCGACGGTGACACGATGAACAGTCTAGAAAATCTAGTTTAAAAGACATAGACAGACTAGTAAACGAACGCTAGCGAGAGCCAGAGAGGGAAAATCAAGGGAAGAAAATCTTCCGAGGATGCAAGTGCGTCCGGCCCGAATCGTGCGGAGAAAAGGACTGATGGGCGATGCGCAGGGCGGAGCCAAGATGGGCGGGGTTAGGGCCGCGTGCCGGGCCCCACGCAGGAAAGAGGAGGGACACATTTTTGAAAAAAATGTGGATGCTTTTTACAAAAGTGCTGTGGTCCCGTCCCACAGGACGGAGAGATGTCCCATAAGTATGGAGGACGGGACGTAGGAGTACAACGAATAACAACGTGCGAAGAAGGCCGAAGAATAATGAACATGCAAGATGACACCGAACCTAGCGCACGATCTAGACGCTGCGAGAGGGCGCAAATTACTGAAAGGCTGGCAAACTATTGCACCCAAAGGGCAGCGACCCAACAAAAACTAGGAACACCAAGATCCATTTTCCCCAGTCAAATCAAGGAGCTACCACCTAGTGACACCAAGACAATCAAAAAGAAAAAGACGGGGTTTAGGACCCCCCACGACTAGTGTACCCGAGTATAGAGGGTATGGCGCGAGTTGCAATTCGCCGCAGCGATCATAGGGCCCAGAGCCCTCCTCAGGGATGTTTTGGGGGTAGGGGGGAAGTTAAGAGACATGTTAAAAGGGGAGTTGGGTTGGGAGGTACATCGGAATGCAGAAGACACACGCCTAAAGAGCCCGGTGGAATATACAAGACGAGAGAACTTGCACTAAAATGTGTTTAAAAATCCTTACGTATAACATACGGGGGCTAAATTACCCAGTCAAACGGAAAAAGGTGGAGCATTATCTACACAAATAGAGATTTGACATTCTGATACTGCAGGAGACACACATTCGGAAACAAGACAAAAGTAAAACCCGAATCCAGGGATACACACACATCCTCCAAGCAAACGCCTCGGAAAAGAAAAGAGGAGTACTAATAGCATTCGCCAACACCCTAAACATACAAATTCAGGAAACGCTATCGGACATAAATGGCAGATATCTGTTTGTGAATATACGAATTGAAGACCTCCCCATTGACAATCGCAACAATATATGCCCCCAATGTGGGTCAAGACGGCTTCATAAGGGATAGCATTGACAAACTGGAAACCTTTACGAAAGCAGAGATCGTCCTCAGAGGAGACTTCAACTTGGCATGGGACCCAACCACAGATAGATTTATCCCGAGACACATGTACAGGGTACACCCTCAAAGGCCCTCCAAAGAGCAATGGCAAAACTGGCTCTAGAAGACACGTGGAGGAGACTTAGAGGCTCAACACCAGGGTATACCCACTTCTCCCATGTACACAGCACTAGTGCCAGGATGGATTACATATGGACGTCCTCGAGCCTACTTGGGAAAATTCGGGAGACAGAGGTGAGTGACATCTCCCTGTCGGATCATGCCCCCCCCCTGGATCAGCCTTCCCACCATTCGCAAACAAACACGCCTATGGAAATGGACAATGCTGAGGGAAATAACACAAGACCCAGTCCTGAGAGAGGCTGTCAGGGAGCGAACTAATGAATATTTCCTCGAGAACAATTCACAGGAATTATCCAAGTCGACTCTGTGGGAGGCATACAAAGCGGTGATACGCGGTCATATTATAGCGCTCACGGCACAAAGAAACAAGCTAATAAATAAGTGGGAGGCAGAACTAGAAGCAAAGAGCACGGAACTAAGAACAGAATTGGCACATAACTCATCAAAAGTAAAAAGAGCATATAGACATGTGCAGGGCCAATTGGAGACTTCATGCACCAAACGTGCTGAAAGACACCTTCTACACCTGAGGCACTGGTATTACATGAAATCGAATAAGGCAGACAAATTACTAGCCAGACAACTACGGGGCAAACAACAAAGTCAATCGATGCACCTTTGAGATGGGGAAGATATTTCACCAATAATAATATAAAAGCTATATGTCACAGAAAATCCAAGAGAGCCAGACTAGATCACATACCTGGGAAATGTGACACTGCAGACAGTGACGCAAGAGGAGAAGCAGAGACTGGACGTGCCAATCATGGAAAAAGAAGTGGAGGAGGCAATACGGGATCTTCCCAAAAATAGTGCACCGGGACCAGATGGTTTTACAGCACAATTTTATAGAACATACATAAGTGAGTTGACCGCGTACCTGGCACAATTATTTAATACCTTCAAAGAGCGCACGGACATCACCCCTTCCATGAACGAGGCAAAGATCCTAGTATTCCACAAGCAAGGGAAAAACCCGGAAACCCCAAGTTCTTACCGCCCCATAGCATTAATTAATTTGGACAAAAAATTATATACCAACATTTTGGCCAAACGACTAGCGGAAGTACTCCCTAAGCTAATCCACCAAGACCAGGCCGGCTTTATCCCCAACAGAATGACCCACGACAACGTCAGACGGATCACCCATCTGATAGAAAAGATTGGACACACCAAATCAGCGGCCATCTTTCTAGCGCTCGACGCAGAAAAAGCGTTTGACCGAGTGGGCTGGTCAATGCTGTTTCACATCCTAGAGAAAATGGGATTGTGAAAGGAATTCATAAAAATGATACGAGCAAACTGCAACAATCTATTGGCTCGGATAGCGGTGAATGAGGAACTCACAGAGTCGTTCAAAATCAAAAGAGGCACCAAACAGGGGTGCCCGCTCTCCCCGCTCCTCTACGCCATCTTTCTGGAACCACTCTTGCAGAGGATCAGAGAAGCCCCAGAAATACAGGGAATAGACATGGGCGGAATAACACACAAAGCAATGGCATATGCGGATGACATGCTCCTAGTCCTGTCGAACCCAAAGGAATCCCTCCCGAATCGGATGAGGGAAATAGAGAACTATGGAGCCATATCTGGACTGAAAATTAACAGACACATATCTGAAATCCTAACCTTAGCAGGGAACAACAAGGAAATCCAAAATCTGGTGGCGTAGCTACAACTAAAAACTTCAGAGAAAGGGATCAAATATCTGGGAGTAACCCTCACAAACAAAATTGCCAATCTCTATGCAGAGAACCTCCCGCGCCTCCTAGAAAAGATCAAAGGAGATCTGGCAAGGTGGAATCCACTTTCAACTTCGTGGTGGGGAAGAATCACGGCAATTAAGATGACGTTTTACCAAGACTACTATACACTTTCCAGGCGCTCCCGATCCGAGTTCCCACCTCATTCTTTAAAGCCATCATGAAGGCACCTTCGAGATACATATGGCAGGGGAAAACCCCCAGACTATCGAGTCAGACATTAACAGCGCCAAGAGAAGGGGGGGAATGGCGCTGCCACACTTCAGAAAATATTACGAGGCGGCCCAATTGTGGGTCCTCAAAGAATGGATCTTTGACACCTCTCAGATATGGGAGGCACAAGAGAGCAGTGGCCAGAAACCGACTTCGCAAACTACTGTTGATGAAGCCGGAGCATAGACACCAGAATGCACGCATCAGTGAGGTGATGAGCACTCCACTGGATATATGGAACAAATTAACACAAAACGAAATCCTGACGATCGAGCCAGCCCCCTTTATGCCGATATTAGATAACCCGGAATTCCAACCAGGCATGAAGAAGGGGGCCTATCATAAATGGGAGGACGCAAACTGCACAAAAGTCGGGGACATGTTCGTTGGGCAACGATTGAGGTCATTCTCAGACTGCAGAACCTTATTAGGGCTGTCGTCAAAGGACAAATTCAAATACGACCAGCTATGCCATTGGCTTTCCTCCCCTCGGATAAAAGTAGCAGTGAGCAGAGACTTGACTCCATTTGAAAAATACATGTTGACAAATTCTGGATCCAATAAATTTGTAAAATTTATATAAATATATAAAGATTTCTCAACACACCGACAGAAAACGTCAAATGGCTATACATGAGAAGATGGGACAGAAAACGTCAAATGGCTATACATGAGAAGATGGGAGATCACGTTGGGGAGAGCGATTTCAAAAGAACAATGGGACTACTTATGGTACATCATCCCAAAGTGGTCTAGAGCCATCCAGGTGCGAGAAGCGTGGAATAAAAGGATGGTGCAGTGGCATTACACCCCGGAAAAACTACACAAAATGTACCCATCCACACAAGACAAATGCTGGAGGGGCTGTCCCTCAATAGGGACCTGGAGACACATCTGGTGGGATTGTCCAAAACTATCACAATTCTGGACAGATATAAAAACCCACATGCAGGCCATGTTCGACGGGGCCGAAAACCTGCAGGAAGAAGTATGGATGTGTGGACTGTGGAACCCTAATACAGGACTATGACGATTCCCCCCAAAAAAAGCTTTATGGGACTCTTAACAGCGGGCTGGCTAGAAATTGCACAAAAATGGAAACAATCGCCACCGTCCAACCTGGACTTGCTCCGACGAACTTGGTCCCATATCGCCATGGAAAGAATCACGTACAACATCCAGGGAGAAGCCCAAAAATTTAGCACAGCCTGGGGACCCGCACTAGAACATCTACAAAGTGACTATATGTTACAATGGTGCCCCATAAAATCCGTATCTTGGACATGTTTAACTAAACTTGAACTCTAGAGAACTTGAAACCACAACAGGGACATTATCTGCATTCCGACGGGAGGGGGGGAGGGGGAAGAGTTAAGGACTGACTTCGGTCCTTGGTTTGTTCGCTCCTATATTAAACTACAGAACAATTGGGAAATGCATGTCTGTAATTACACACATGCCAATAAAAACATGTGGAAAAAAAAAACTGAGAAAACCAAATTGGGTTGGTTATGGCGATGCCGTACCCTCAGCTGGCTGGCACCGGATATTGATAGCACTATTGCAAAGCTTCCCAGCGAAAGGCAGCTTTTTTACTGCGCAATTGTCTACTGAAATTCTATCTGCATGCCACGATCCCAATCAATTTTGCTGAAATCAAATGCTTGCCTTTGAACTCCTCCTATTCTTTCTTTCTTGGTAACGATTTCATATAAAAATTAAATAATGTATGAGCAGACTTCTATAAATGCAAGAATTCCTGTCATTGAGCCTTTTTGTAAGAGGGCTTGGGAGGGGGGGCTGCAAAATTGGAATAGGCATGCAGCTTCCAGATATATTCACTGTGATTTTAAATCAATATAATATTTGATGTGAAATAACATGTTATGCCAATAAAGAAACCCGCACAAGACGGAAATCAAGGGCGCAGCCGCGGCTGTGCGAGCACACGTTGAATAACTCGACATTGCTGCCATTTGAAATGGTAGAACACATTACATGTATTGTGAAATCATGCAGCCGATTCTTGTCTCCAACAATACGTGATGCAGAAGCATTAGGGTTGCGCACCGCCATAGATTTCACGAGAAGTCCATGGGTTTAAAAAACAGTGAAAACCCATGTTGTCACTTTAACTAGAAGGGCCCATAGCGATCAGCAGGCACGCATGGATAATGCTGTCCTTCCCAGTAACAATATATTACAGAGAACAGCGCAAGCACGTGGCTGGGATGCACTGTGCTGGCATGAGACTCGGAGAAAGAGAGGCCTTCATTCTCCCTTTCAGACTAGTTCTTGAAAGACCACTCCAAGGAAAGTGGCTAGGAAATGGGAATGTAGAAACGCTCCAGATAACACACATAGAATATGCGATAGGATGCTGCAATAAATGGGACTATGAACAGACGCTACATACATTCAAGATGGTCTTCGTTAAGAAATACAGGGCATTGATGATTTGCATGGCCGTCAGTCTGGATACTGATAAACAGCTCCATTTCACAAAAGTTCCATGCTGTACACAGAGGTCCAAACCAAGCCAAAATAAACATTAAATCCTAAGGCACTGCAAGGCACAATCTCGCGTGAAAAGAACATACGAACGAGAGAAACCAAAGGCGCCAGAAGCGAGTTCGTTGAAACGGGAAAGGGGAGGCAGGCTGTGTAAAGAAATAGCAGAAATTGGAAAGCTAAAGCAAAGTAATGCAAAGATGCAAAGTATTATTCACGTATAACCAAGCACTTTTTGAATACCGATCCGAATGAAAGTAAGCATTGGCCAGGGACATATGAACTATATCACAGAAGTATGCGTTTCAAGAGAAACTGACTTGTGAGAGAAGCAGCATTGGCTACAAGTGTTTGTTTCAAGAGAAAAGAAGTATTGGCAAGAGCCACAAGAATATGGGAAAGTGTACCCTTTGCATATTGGCCAACAAGAGAAAGTAAAGCATCAAGAGGATATGAAATGAGCCCACACTAAATCCCACTGAAAAGCTGAAACAAGGGCAACCTGCAGGGGAAGGGAAACCAATAAGGCATATCAGTGGCATGACCTGCAATGGGTGGACCATGTGGTCCAACAACTGCGCCTAGAAGAGAACCCTCATCAATGGGAAGCCAATTGAAATACCTGCAACAGAGCTTGTGGGTGAATCTGAAGGGAACCCAGTGTGAAATGGAACTGAGGATTTCAACTTCGTGAAGTTGTTGAAAGACTTGAAGACTTGGGGAAGGGAGAACCCTAGGGGTCTTGTGAACTATTTAGAAACCTTGGAGAAGGAAAAAACCCTTTTTGGGAGACTTTGTGACTATCTTGAATCATGGGGAACGAGAGATCCTTTCCAACACAGAGCTGGAAGAAGCGTGGAGCTGTTATTTGAACACTTATGATTTTGAAGATGACATCCCTACACAGTGTATACAAATAGATATGAGGGTAAGTATAGGATTTTGACACAGACACTTACTTTAGATAACCTGACAGACTATCCATAATTTTGTTTAGGTAAGGAAATCACAACTTAGTATAGAGCAAGTTAGGCCTTTTTGCAACCCGCTTTTTGATTTAATAAAAGTATAAAGAGAAAACTTTAATTCAGCTGTCTGTTTCTACTTCATGATGCCTTCACAATAGGCATAGGATTTTTAAAGTGCAAACCTTACTCAGACACAACATAGCACTGTACCTATGGGTCGCACCCTGGAGTTCCACAGGAAGCTTCATTGGGTACAGGGAGTAGGCCAGGGTGAGCACCACAGAGGGAGAAGTAGGGTTGAGTAGAGGTATCAGCAACTGGCGAGATGTTCTTTGAAAAGTAGGGTCTTGAGGTGTAGGATGGATGGCACCACTCTTACCTGCATTTGTAACATTGCTGTACAGACTCCCATGACGCAGGGTCTACTAGAGGCCAACATAGAATGTGTAAGCCATCATCGGCCCAATTACTGATTAATAACTAATGGGGCCAGGACAATTCCAGAGACCAATAGCATTACAGTATCTTACATGTGAATTTTGGGTTAGGTTGCTGGGGTGGTGGGAACGGGCACCCCATTGATATGGATTGGCGTGGGTCTGAAAACAGAGGTGGGTGAGTCAGGTTAATGGGAAGAAAGTCGGAAAGCCATATTTGCTGTTATGCATACATTTAAAAAATGACCAAATGATGGTGTGGAGGTTAGGTTTTAGGTGTTTTTAGTCAAGGGCATAGATGCAAGCGTGTCCCAATGGGAGCCTTGTGTGCCTGTGGTGCTAGGATCCAATGGATGTAGCAGGGGCATGCAAGTTTGTTGTAGAGGTGTAGACGTCTAGTGGTGGGATGATCATCTCGGAAGGCGGTGTCTGGCATCCATTGTGGGAGAAATAGGGCCTACAGAACAGAGATGTTTTTGAAGAAATGGCCAATTTGAGGAGACTAAAATAATACTTTTAGGATACTTTTGACCAATGGAATCCATCACCTACAGAGAAACAATTGGCTGAAAGGAGTTACCAGGCTATTTAAACCCAGACTTATGAGGTAAGGTAACAAAGAATGCCAGACTAAAGAAAAAAACAGGAAGCTAAAGAAGACCGTTTGGGAGAAGGAGCCACTGGTCAGGCACGCACCCACAGAAGATTTTAAAAAGGACAGCAGCTGATCAGGTGCCCGGCAGAGGATTTCAAGAACCAGCTCTTCCATTGGTCAGCTCATCCAAGGCCCTGCAGAGGCCAGACTCATCGCCAGCGGGGAAAGTGCCCAGCAGAATACAAGGAAGAACGCCTACACGGAAACTCCAACACACAACCTAAACTGAGCACGCTGCCCTGCTTTCAATTATATCCCCTTTCAAAGGAACTGGAATAAAAGTTTATCACTGAGAGCAGAACCAATCTGACTGCAGAAAGTAATTGACACTATGTGGGTTATAAAATAATAACTTAATTCCAGAGGGTATCGCTGAAGCAAGTGTATCCTATTCTGATATCTCTGTACACTGGTCATCACTCTTTAAACATGGACTGACAGGACCGAAAATCTGAAGTTGATCGGCTCAGAAGGGCACATTGCAGAATAAAAAGAAATGATGCAGTACAGTTTCGTATTTTTGTTGCATTTTTCCAGCACGTGTGAGGTGATAGTGGGAGAGAGAGTAGGAGGGCCAGACCGCAATAGCACGTGAGTGCGTGCATACGGGTGAGAGGTTGCAAGAGCACAATCCAACGCATGTGCAACAAGTAAATGAGCAAGACAGGGGAGGACTGCGTGTGGTCCCTAGAAGGGGCGAGTGGGGGCAGAGGATAGATCAGGCGAGGGGTGGTGACACAAAGCTGGGGAGTAGCGACACACCAGAGGGGATGGGGCAGCAACATTTAGGAAGGACAGAGGGCGCAGCAGGCAGGCAGAGAGTGTGGCAGCAGAGGGTCGAGTGGATACGCAAGAGGAAGAGTTTCTCCAAGAGACAACACAACTTCCATCAACTCCATTTTCATTATACAAAAAATAGTGCACATTAAAACAAAAACAAAAAAACACAGTTTGGCCTTTTCTGCAGGCCTGGAAAAGGCATCTGACAGGCACTTCCGTACTGGCACTAACTGCCCATTAATGACAATGGTTGCAAAATGGTGAGAGTATCTGGGCATATGGTAGCAGTGCCTTACAAATGTCTATCTAATGCCTATATACAAACCAAAACTGTTGCCTTTGCAGGACCTCAATGAAGGACACGCTCACTGCTTATAATTCAAATGGCTGAATTAAGACTTGCTTAAGACATTTTTATGACACCTGTAGCGCGTGCACAGCTCCAACGAGCCATTAACTCTCAGGTGACTGCTTTGAACAGAACACTGTCAGGCACTTTGAGCTAGCTTATCAAGCAAGAACATCAACCTTTGCACCAAAGAAACCATGCGTTTTGGTCAGAGAGAGGCTGGAAGTGGGTAGGGATTATCATGGCCATGGGCAGCCAATGGGTGGGTAAATAATCAAAACACCTACAAGTTTTGTGGCCCTCCGCATATGCCATCTCCTCCTAGCTGTACTAATGGAATAGTTTCGGCCTATATGTGGTACGCTTTAGCACCAGCTAATAGGCAACATTATTCAGGGAGATCCTTCAATCAATGGACGCATGGAGCCATTAGGCCCGGGTGGGGGGGTGGGGAGAGGGCAATGAGTTAACTGGGTTCATACTAACTTTTTGCAATCTGTGCAATGCAAAATGGACAAATAAAACCATTTCCCATTGTGCATTGCACATATGTTCACAGAACAAATATGTAGTGGGTCTAGGGCAAGTAGGTGAGGGTGTTAGAAAGTTACCAGGAATTGCATTCGCTCAGAACTCCATACTCTTCACCACGTTCGCTCACACCTTGAACTCGCTCCTTTAATTCCAGGGTGCTCCCGTTTGCATCCCATCCCCAGTGCACTTAATCGGCCAGCCATTTCGTCAGCTGCATTTTTATTTTCCGCTTGGAGAAATATTTTGTGTTTTTTTGCTGCAAATGCAATACACTGGGATTATATACTTCTCAACAATCTCCCCATTCATATCCTATAGAAGGTGGGGAGGGGAGATTTGTATATGATCAAGAATAAAACACAATAGCATGTGGTTCTTTAAAGCGCTACACCAGTGTTCCCATATGAAATACAAAATAAACGTGAATTTGACCACAGTTGGTTCAGCAACTCGTTAACATTACAGAAACAAGGGGGGTTGTAATGGCAGCAGAGAAAGTGGTGGGGGAGGTGGGCGTTACATCATTAATTCCCGTGTTTCTAGCCTTCTGAATTTGTTCGGCCAAGGTGCGAATTGTCCATAAATTGTATATACAGATTTTTTCGAATGCACAGAATTGTATTGTTTTGCAGTGGTTTAATTGTGTGCATATTTGCACAAGCGTACTATTAAATAATAAATATATGAATGACTTCAACATTTATGGTCTTTCCAATACAACTTACTTTTGTACTTTAGGGAGCGAATTTTAAATAGGCAAATCACATTACATTTAAAGAGAGACCTTATGTAGTCCCCGTGTTGTCAGGTCTATATAAGTCGATATGTTACATTCGGAAATCGAGACAGAATATTATGCTTCGCGTTTTCGAGTGTGGGAAGATATGGTTACATTTTGGAATTAAACTGGGGTTGCCTTCATCAGTTCAGGAACACGTTGTGCAATCTCTGCTTTGGGGTGGGTTGCTGAATTGCCCTATCAGGTGTCTCACACAATGAAAGCTTACATTCATTGCTGAATAATAAACAGCGAAGCTTCTCAACTCTCATGCAAAGGTTATTTGCAGCACGATATATAGATTCCAGATATTTGCGTTCATGAATTAGTAGGACCAGCTCCAGCTTAGTTGTTTAAAAACATATACATATAAAATGAAAGCTCTGCATTCTTCAGGTGTGTGTGTGTTCTTAAATGGCTGCGATGCATACTTCCAGACGAGCGGCTTGCCATCCGCAGAGGCTCCAGGGGAGTTAGAGGAATTTATGAACGAGAAGCATCGCATCCAGGTGTATTCCATTATTGAGTCATGAACATAGAATAGAAACAGAATTGACAATCTGGGAGCATTGGTCCTCTGCCACCCTCTGCCTTCAAAATACTTGTCGCACACACACACTTTAAGGCTGGAATTAATCAACTATCGTGACATTGCAACACGCACACCTCAAAGCTGAAATGAGCCGAGTATAGTGGCATCTTTGTTTTGCGGTGTCTTCGTCCTACAGGATTAATCGGTCCCTGGCGAGCTTGATAAAGGAAGCGCTGTTCTCCTCTTGAGGGCATCGGCCAAGTCATTAAAGGCTTCGCTTTATAACATCCGTTGTTCGCTGAATTAAACTCGATACACGCAATGTTTCACATTTCTCAAAGCTGGCCCTCATTTTACGAATCATGTTTTTCAAAATAAAGTCATCTATTGGCTGTGAGATGTGTGGAAAATCAAGGCAGTAAAGCGCATCGAATAAGGTCTACAAAATGGAATACCTCTTGGATACAGCGCGTTTGTTGTTTTCCTGGAAAGCATCATGGCACTATTTAAGTATCATAATTATAGTTATTATGTCCAATTACACGTGGTTCGTCCCTTGTACTGCCTGCACACACAACAGAAAATAGAAACTGGCGTCAAGAGAATGCATATTTTCTAGTTAACTGTGAAAGGAGCTTATTGTGCAATAGGAAGCAGGTTGTGGTGTGGCGTCTAAACGGACCTGCACACTTGTGTTAGATCAAGCTAACCTACGTCATAATGCACTCGCTCTAGTTTGTCATACAATATAAATGCTTCTACTCTTGGCCTTTGCTGCAAATGTGGTTTCCCTTCTAGAGGTTCCTAAATTTGGTTTAATTTGGTTTGGAAGAGGCAGGGGACAATGCAGTACATGGGATAAATAGAATAGAATAAATAAAACAATAAGTAAAAAGTACGACCAGCTGGTGGCAAGTGCAAGGGTAAGTGCAGACATCAGATGTCAAGTGCTGGTAGGAGACCTTGGGGATACAGAAAACAGTCCCCAAGTGCTGGGGTTGCCAGGCAGGCAGTGCAGGTGTGTAACTGGCGGGGGAGGGGACTTGAACCCGAGATCAGAGGGTGGCCAGGTAACCAGTGCAGTTTCAGTTTCAGCCAAGAGTTCAGCAGAGGAGGAAAAAAGCAGGAACAAAGAGGAAGGTTTTGAGGTGCTTCCAGAACTGGAAATGATTCTCCTCAAGTTTCATTGAGGCAGGGAGGCTGTTCCAGAGGGAGGCCCCAGCTAAAGAAAAAAAATCTACCACCAACTCGTTGCATGGAGAAGCGACTGACCCTGGGGGAGTTGGAGGCGGATGAGCGAAGAACTTGAGAAGGAAGATATTTAGGAAGAGAGTTGAAGGTATCGAGGCCCCAGGCGGCTTTGTGGACAATGCAGAGGGTTTTGAACTTAATCCTCGCAGCCAATGGGAGCCAGTGCAGAGATTTCAGTCCTGGAGAGATACAATCCATGGGCTTGAGGCCAAGGACAAGTCTCGCAGTCCTGTTCTGGATGAGTTGCAGAGGGCGGAGAGCAGAAGCAGGCAGATTTAGAAAGAGGCTGTTGCAGCAGTCCAGCCTAGAGAGAACCAGGGCTCTAGAGACTGAGCTTCTAGGGGAAGGAGAGGAAAGGAAGAATACCTCTGAGGAGGTAGAGTTGGTAGTGTGACTTCTTAGAGACGTCAGAGATGTGAGGCGAGAAGGCGAGCGTGGAGTCTAAAATGACTGCAAAGTTTTTAGCTTCACAGGTGGGAGCAGGAAGAGGGCCAAAAGAAGCCGGCCAAAGAGTAACAGGAAAGGAGGGAGTGGGTGTGCCGATGAGGAGAATCTCTGTCTTACTGACATTGAGGCAGAGCTCATTGGCGGTACACCACTCCTGGATAGACAGAGATGAGAGAAGGAGAAGAGGTGGCTGAAGGTACCCTGAAAATGAGCTGCGTGTCAATAGCACTGGAAGCTGGAGCAGAGAGCGCCAATGGGGTGGGCAGGAAGTGGCGGTTATTGGTTGAACAGCCAGGGAGCGAGAGGTTAGACCCATGGGGAACACCACAGGTAGAGATAGAGATAGGGGAGAGGAAGGACTCGAGTTGGACCTGGGAGGCTCGATCAGAGAGGAAAGATGTCAGCCACGCCAGAGCCTGACCGGTAATACCCCGATCGTTGAGCAGAAAGGCATGGTTGACCGTGTTAAAGGCAGAAGAGAGATCAAGTAAGATGAGGACACAGTGGGTGTTGGAATCAAGGTTGGAGAGCAGGTCTTCATGGATATTCAGCAGAGCAGTTTCCGTGATTCTGGCAGCTCTGAAGCCAGACTGATGATCATGAAGACAACCAACAGTTTCAGTGTGAAGATTAAGCTGGGAGATGGCCAGCTTTTCCAGGAGTTTGCCCAGGAAAGGAGTGAGGGCAATAGTTAACCGGGCAGGACGGGTCGGCAAGAGGGTTTCTTAAGAAGAGGGTGCACACCCTCACCACATACATATTGCAACTCCCTCTCTGACTGTACATACTGTATATACTACCTACGGTGCTTTTGCTGCAATGTGCAACCCGCCTGTCTTATGCCTGTATTCTGTACATACAGCCTGTCTACAACTTATTGTATATAAAATATGTTCTTGTACAGCAATGAAACCGAAGCTGAACAACCCTCTTGATGCTTATTGTGCCCCGATACCCTTGGGTCTGGCGCGCATTACAAATATATAAACAAACAAAGGAATGCTTCAGGGGGGATGGGAAGACTCCAGTGGTGAAGGAGTGGTTGCAGAAGTCGGCCAGAGCAGCAGGAGCCAGGGAGTCAATGTGGTCCTTGATGGTTTTGGAGGAACAGGGATGAACCTGTTTTGATGAGACTTTCATAGATCAGACTTGTCTAGAAACCCTGTCTGCGGAGAACAGGGGAAAGGCATAGAAGGAGGGAGGAGAGGTGGCCGAAGGAGGGCCAGAGGAAGAGCAAGGAGGAGGGGGAGAGGAAGAGAGAGAGGACAGGATGCCATGAGTTTTAGAGATGAAATGAGAAGCCAGAGCTGTGCAGATGGCCTGGGAAGGGAAAGGAGAGGTAGAGACTGCAGCAGGTTTGGCCAGTTCCTTGCAGATTTTGTAGAGTTTGGCAGAGTTGTTAGATGACGCAGAGACGCAGGTTTGGATGGGAGTTCTCTTCTTGGTGCGGAGGTATTGCCTTTGGAGCAGGCGGTAGACCAGTTTGTCAGAGAATGTACCAGAAGCACGCCATTTCCTCTCAGCCACCCTGCACTTGCGTTTGAGGGTGACAAGGTCTGAGTCGTACTAGGAGTTGCACTTGGCATTGGGCTTCAAGCAGATCCTCATGACAGGGGCAATAACATCAAGAGTATCCGATATAGCAGAGTGGAGCATTGAAAGGGCTGTGTCAGGGTGTGAGTCAGCCAAAGGGGAAGGGTGGGTGAGAAAGTGGCGGCGAAAGCCACAACTGACACGCGCTTCATCGGTCGGATGACCGAGAAGGTGGGTGGCAATGCTAGAGTTGGCTTGGCTTGTGGGTTAGAGAGGGTGAGCTAGGAGGAAAGCAGAAAGTGATCACTCCAGGAGAGAGGAGTGGTGAGACGGATAGAAATGGGAAGATCTGAATAGATCAGAACATCCTGAGTGCCCAGCAGAGTGAGTCGGGCCAGAGGGGAGAAAAGATGCGAGAGAGTCACAGAAGTCTCAAAAGAGTCCAGAGGAAGGACAAGAAGCATTCCGGTGGATGTTAAAGTCTGCAGGAAGGAGGAGTTGAGTGGTCGAGACCAGGAGGGAAGAGGAGAGGTCCGCCCTTTCAGAGAGGAAGGAGGAGATCTGACCAGGTAGAACTTAGAGGTAAAACATGACTCATCTACATTTAAAGGTAAAAATGAGTATTGCTCATTACTTCAAAATCGGTCATTGAAAGATATTAATGATAAAGTAGTGAACATGATTGCTGTTTTACACCAGATTAGTATATTGAGTGAAGGATTCGAACATTTTAAAAATATATAGCCAACAACATGTGTACATATTCACTGAAAAAAACAGATTAAAAAGGGCACATTATGGTTTAGTTTCCCTAAAAAGAATCTATAGAAAGTCGTGAAAAAACAACCATAAAGGGATGTTTTGGCAGCAATGCAAAACAACAAAATACCCCAAACTGCCAGTTCCAGTTTCTAAATTAACTAACAGTGCCACTGCCATCGTATAGCAACTATAGGGGGATATATTCCAGGCGAATTTGCATAACCAAAAATTGAATTATGCAATCAGCATAAAATGGGCAAAGAAACTGAACAAACTATTCTGAAAGATCACAAAAGCAGAGGCCATCAAGAATAAGCCCAGTGCCATCACCTCTTTTTTCCGAGGTGAAATGATTATCGCGGAGGGTGCAAAGACGTCTATGCGCTATGCCCCAACTTCAATCACAACTTGGTCAGATGTGTTTTGATCAGAAAGGTTAAACAAACAGAAGTAGACCAGAATTTCACCTAAGGTAGTCATCACTGAGGGGTAGGTCAGAAGTGGAATCTCCCATACAATCACAGTAAGCATCAAGTATCAGCATCAGCCAATCTACGAGCTGGGAGGCGTAGCCGGCCCGAGCACCAAGGCCCGCACGAAGGCTGACTCCCCTGTCCCAGCCTATCGTTGCCTTTCCGGCCATCGGCTAGAACCCCTGCTTCATTACCGGTAGACATGGAACTCCTTGCCAGACTCTTACTACTCATGTACACCATTGCTGAACACTTCTCTACTGCCTGTACCTCCCACATGCGAGTACTAACGTGCATGTACGTAACGTGAACCTCTACCCCTACTATTGCACATGATGCACGCTCATCATGCGATGTTCTTTTGGCTGTGTTTCCGAGCAACTTACTATCTGCTGGAACTATATGATTAACACAACTTTGCAATTCACCTCCTTTGGAAACTCATTTCACGCCACCCCTAACATACTGCATCTCGGATCTTAAACACACTGCAATCACTGACTCCGAGTGAACTGCCTTCACCTACCCGATTATAAATGACCCACTCATGTTTGTTTATACACTATATCTGGCCTTGTAGGCAAAATTCGATTCTAGGTGTACCATTGAGGTAAAACTGTTCGGTTCTACGTTATTTCACCGCAGGTTTTTTCATCGCCTTTTTTTTTGTTGAAAAACTCATCGTTTTTCTTTGGGTGGTTACACCCACAACCCCCCCCTTTTTTTATTCCCTTACACCCACAACCATATATTTAATTTTTTAACCCCCCCCCAAAAAAACCGGAGTTTTTTTTCTAAATAAAAACGGCGATGAAAAAACACGCAATGAAAAATACCGCAGTGAAATGCGTGTATACCAAACTGTTCATAGATAAGCATATTGCTACCTATTTGAGACCCCTTGGCCGCTTGACACTGCATATTGCTACCTATTTTGAGACCCTTTGGTCGCTTGACACTGCATATTGCTACCTATTTTGAGACCCCTTGGTCACTTGCCACTGCATCTTGCTACCTATTCGAGACCCTTTGTTTGCCTGCCACTGCATCTTGCTACCTATTTGAGACCCCTCGGTCGTTTGCCACTGCATGTTGTAACTTGCCTCCTATCCGAGACCTCTGGTCGCTTGCCACTGCATTTTGCTACCTATTTGAGACCCCCTGATAGATTGCCAGTGATAGACCCCCTGGCCGCCTGCCACCTCACTTTACCAACTATCACCGTTATGACATCTCCCATGTCTAACACACCTATATGCTACTTAGCCATACTCTCTACACTTACCACCCTAGATATCATGGAACCCCCTACCACAAACTTCCTACAGAAAGGGATCTGACCAGAAAGATGCATACACAGCTACCACAACAACAGCTTGCCCCCCTTACCCAGACTCAAACCAATCAGGCCTGCCCTATAGAATTAGGAGACCTCAGACTAGGCACCAGACTACCCAAAACACCACACACCCACCTACCTCACTGCCTCCCTAACACGGAGCTAATACACACCAGGCATAACACGTACTTAAGGAAACCCAGTCACAACCAAACACCCTGTACTAACTCTCCCAAAACCTTGCACAATAAAGGTACACAGTAGCAATAACTCCAAAACAATACACAACCTTAAGGGAGGTCTCATCAACGCTAGATCTCTAATAGCCCACGCCTCTGAAATTGCAGACATCACCTGCAACCAACTCGACTTCCTGGCAGTCACTGAAACATGGCTACACAAAGCTGCTGGCCCTGCCCTCCTGCTAG
Source organism: Ambystoma mexicanum (assembly GCF_040938575.1). Classification (NCBI taxonomy): domain Eukaryota; kingdom Metazoa; phylum Chordata; class Amphibia; order Caudata; family Ambystomatidae; genus Ambystoma; species Ambystoma mexicanum. The sequence continues at coordinate 201,242,467 of NC_090927.1, read as the reverse complement.
CCGTTCCCCCAAGCTTCACCATCTTCAGAAAAGATCGAGAGATCTCCAAAGGAGGTGGAGTAGCTCTGATCTGCAAAGCCAACCTCACCATTAAAGAAATAGACAGCATCACTATGCCATCAGCCGAACTACTCTCCCTAAAACTTGAAATGTCCGCTTCGCGCACTATCATGATACACCTCATCTACAGACCCCCTGGTCCACTAGGCACGTTTGAAGATAACGTAACCACCCTCCTAAACACCAATGCCAAACCGGGAACACAAATCATCCTACTAGGCGATTTCAATTTAGTCTACAATGACCCCAAAGACACCAATGCCTCTACCATAGCCAACACCATCTTGGAAGCAGGCCTCACCATACGGAATAACGGCCCCACACATTCTAAAGGCCGCACATTGGACTGGGTTGCAGACATCAACTGTGCTTCCCTTAGAACGGCCATCGAACCATGCATATGGGCTGATCATTACTTGATCTCATTGACCATCTCAGACATTCCCCAACCTAAATCCACCAAACTACTTGCTCCTCCTGCCCTCACCTGCTGTAAAAAAAAATATAACACTCCCAAACCTCCTCCCACTGATCCAACCTATCACTAATCACTCCAGCCTAAACACTAACCCCAATGACCTAGCTGACCTGTACAACAACACCATTAACTCAGCAATTGACGCCATTGCGCCGCTGAAGCTCACCAAATCTAAACCTATTGTCCATCTTAATACTTGGTTCATTCCTACGCTAAAAGCCCAACGCAAGGAGAAACGACATGCAGAAGCCTGCTGGAGAAAAACCCCTTCTACCCATAACAAAAACCTCCTCACCACCCTTACCAGCAACTACAAAAAACAGATCATTCAGGCAAAAAAAGATGCCTTCAATGACAGAATCAAAAAAGCGAATTCAAACACCAGGGAAATCTTCTCTATCCTGAGAGAATTAGAATCCCCAATTGCACCCATAGACTCTTGCACCAAAGACTAAGCCTGGTGCACAGACATTCAAATGGCCTTATGCAACAAAATCACAATGTTACAAGACAAAATATGAGCCAAAAAATCCTCCCTCCACAACATTGCCCTCTCCACGCAAGAAACCATCCTTCAGGAACGTGCCGCCAAACAAACAAAACCTCTTAACCAATTCAGTTTTAGAGCCATCTCCACTGCGGAAACTAAGAACATCATCACGTCTCTTAAACCGGCTCGATGCCTTGTTGACTCCTGTCCAGCCCCAATTATTAAAGAGGCTGCACATGAACTAGCCCGTTCATCACAATATTTATCAACGCTTCATTCAAATCATGCTCTGTGCCAACCAACCTCAAAGATGCCTGGATACTACCTCTCCTGAAAAAAGCAAATCTGGACCCTAATGTCCCAACGAACTATAGGCCCATAACAACTGTCCCGTTCCTCCTCGAAATCTTAGATAAAGCAGCATACCTACAGATCCAATCTTACCTGGAGACTAACAATCTACTAGGGACTAGGCAATCAGGATTTAGACCGAGACATGGAACCGAAACGGCTCTCCTTGATCTTAAAAACCAACTAGATGAACGTAAAGATAGAGGAGACATTTCCATTCTCCTACTCTTAGACCTATCAGCCGCCTTCGACCTGGTGGATCATAAGGTACTTTGTAACCACCTTAAATCAGCGGCCAACTTCTCCACAAAAGTCACGGCCTGGATGAACTCATTCCTGGATAAAAGAACTATAAGAGTCTTCTCACCTACATCAGCAGGAGATCCAATCCCCATCACCTGTGGCGTCCCGCAAGGGTCATGTGTTTCCCCCACATTGTACAATATTTTTACAAAGCCTCTCTTTGACATATTGGACAAACTAGGAGTCTCATTTACCAATTACGCTGACGATACCCAAATTCTTTTCCCAATCAAGGGTGACTACGACAATGACACTAGCCACATAAATAAAATCTACCAAATTATCCAAACCTGGATGGCCACACATGGCCTTTGTCTCAACGACAAGACCGAGCTCTTAATCATTGGGTCCACTAGTAAACTCAACAAATTATCTCACTCATACAACTCCATTACTATAGACGGTATCAAAATCAAGATAGCCAAGGAAGTCAAAACCCTAGGATTCCACCTAGATTCAGCTCTTACCCTGGACAAGCAAGTTAACGCTACAGCCTCTGCTACCAGCTACACCTGCAAACCTATCCTCGCTTGCAAACCATACCTATCCACAGACAGCTGTACCACCATTGCACAAGCCCTCATCCTCTCCAAATTAGACTACTGTAATGACTGTACCTAGGCACCAGTAAACACAACACCAACAAACTCCAAACCCTGCAGAACAACGCCCTTAGAACAGCACTAGGAATCCCTAAAGGGCAGCACATTTCTGACCAAAGAAGAGTTGTCAACTGGCTGGCCATCAATGACCGCATTAAACTCAAAACTTTGAATATTACACACAACTGTCTGAACAACAAAGCACCTGCATACCTCATAGAGATTCACCAAACACACCTCTCAAAGCCCCATCAGAAAGGCCCACACAAATAGTATCAAAATCCCCAACTTCAAACTGAAAAGAACTGGAGGGTCCAGCTTTCCAGTTCTAGCAGCTCATCCCTGGAACTCTACCCAGACTCACTTAGAGCTACCCCTTCCCCACATGTGTTCAAAGCTAACGTCAAACTATGGCTTCATACTAACGACTGCTAAATGCCTCAACTGCATCAAACATTATGTATATTCAATGTAAATATATGAAACATCCTACCTGTAAGCTATGCGACATTGCAATCCATGTGTCATTGCAATATAAGTATTGCAATCCATCTGTCATCGCAACATAAGTTTTGCCCGACATACGAACTTGTAACATAAGAAATTGTAAATATTCTTGGACTTTGTAACGTAAGAAATGCCCGATATAGGTTTCTGTAATATAAGAAATTGTATATTATTCTTGTACCTGTAACTCAAGTTTTTATTTCTTTGCAAGCGCCCTAACGGCCAGGTGCGCTCTATAAATAAATACACAATACAATGTAAATGGAATATCTAAACAAGTACTTAGAAAAATATTATTTTTTACATTTCTAAAGCACCTAAACCTGAAGGCATCAGGGCGCTGTTAAGGAAACCAGTTACGCAGATAGACATAAAAGCAAAGGGCAATGTGTGGCAGTATGCTCCCCTCCCACGCATAGTCATTTCAGTGGATGTATTCAACCATATAAAGGTGTCGTTTAGGAGAAGAGCCAAGTTTTTAAGGCCTTACAGATGGGCCAGTAAGAAAGTTACAGTAGTCAAGTCTCGCTCCTATGATTGCTCTGGCGATGGGGAGACTGCTGGTCGGTATGAGGAATAGTCTGGCAGAATTAATGAGCTTGGCTGTGTATGCAGCTGAGGAAGTGATCGTGTTCACCTGTCTGGTGTCATGGGTACAAGGCAGGTAGTTGGGGCAAGCTGGGTGGATGCTTGGCAGGCCTGGCATAGGCACACAAAACACCCGTAGCAGATACCTCCACTTAATTCCTTCCTAGTGTTTGGAGGAACTTCCTGGTTACCACTTCCTGTTTGAAAACAGGAAGTGCATGACAATCCATGAGCTCTCTAGGGTTTGGGTGTGGCTGGCTATATAAGCCACACCCAAGATTCTTCTAGTGCTTCGTGTTGCTTACTGTGAGCTGCATCAGCAACATACTTGCCGTGCTCTGGATCAGCCAGCTTCTGCTTACCTGCTCCGGATCATCCTGTTTCAGCTTACCTGCTCCAGATCATCCTGCTTCAGCTTACCTGCTCCGGAAATTCCTACTTCTGTTTACCTGCTCCGGAAATTCCTACTTCTGTTTACCTGCTCCGGAAATTCCTACTTCTGTTTACCTGCTCCGGAAATTCCTACTTCTGCTTACAGGTACTCCGTGCTTTCTCCACGCCACCGCTATCTCCGGTCAAGAGGGGACTTCAATACCGGCACCTGTAAGAACAAAGAAAAACAGCGTTAGCACGCGCACTTCAATAACGCTGCGCATACTCACCAAATCCTCTTGCGATGCTGGAATCCAGGTCAGTTGTACGAGCGCACAAACCCCTGCAAAAGAAAGGAGACATTAGTCAATGCGCTCGCCCCAATAACGCGGAGACTATTGCACTGCGCTCCCTCTCATAACGCAGTACATACTTACCAAAGCCTAGGTGCAAACTTACCAGACCACCAAGTCTCCGGTAGCGCTGAACCCGGACTCGAGGCGCTAATATCACATAATCCACTCCTGCAAGGGAAAAGGGAGAGACATTACCAGGCACGCTCGAATTTAAGACGCTGTGCTTACCTACCAGCAGCTGACTTCTACACACAGTGCTACTCACCCACAAAATACCTTGGCAAACAAGACAATACGGACAATTCAGGACACTAAACATTCTCTGTGCAACGTTCACCTATGGAAAAAGACTTTCTAGCCAGTGAAGAAACTGGCGCCTTGAACACTCGGCCTCGCTGTGAAGGCATATAACAGCGTGTGGCATCTGAACTCAGCCAACAGACATTGGCATCATTCATATGAGCGAATCGCGCCCCTGCAAATGCAGGATGGAGTGCACACCTTACTAAATATCAAGTTAAGCCCTTAGGGGACATCACAGCACATGTAAAGTGAAGGGAAGGCTCCAGAGGAATCGGGTGAATTCAGGTCTGAGTGTATATCTTGTATTTGACAGGAATCCCTCCGGTTGAAAACAGGGGAAGTGAGAACTTGGGGTCAAGGGAGGCTCATCTATCGCTCCTGCAGAGACACAGGTGAGTGTGACATCTGGTGAGGGAGAGGGAGGCATCTTCATTGACGCCCAACGTTTTTACCGATGCTGAGACAGCAATGTGGATGGCATCTCTCGTGAAGGATGATAATGGGTCGTTCAGTTATTTGTGATTTATTGGGAACGGCCGGTGATCCGACCAGTATGTCGGGGTTTATTACACGGTCACACCCAATTCAGGGAGTTCCTTTCCCCCAAAGAATGTGGCACACAATAAAGCACTATGTTTTTATTTGGTTCACTTTGGTAAGGCCTCCAACCCGTGTCGCACACAACCCCAACAAATACCCGGTGCTACAATGGACTAGGAACCAGGCCGGATGTATTAAGAATATATTTATTAATTAATTTATTTAAATCAAATATCTCAAATAGATTAACATCAGCCAGCAAAGCTGTGGCAACACGAACAAAAATGACTTGCGTAAAGGCACCAACCCAGAGGTAATACTAGGATATGCAATTACAATTATTTCATTTTGAATCACCCACCAAGACAGAAAATGAACAATTTAACACACATAGTGATTTCAGATTTTGTTATGCTTTCTCGCAGCAACCCTCACCCTCCAAACATCAATTAGACTGGACTCCTCTGGAAGGAAAGCAGGGCTTTGGGGCTTTGGTCAGAGCACAACGGGAAAAAATCGGTTTTGGGATACAAGCACAGCTGCAATGTGAAAGAATGGAAAGCAAGGGGAAATTCGTTTTGCTCCACCTAACAAGAACAGACAGGGCTTTGGCCAGAGCACAATTACACAGGGGTAGTTTAGTTTTGCACTTTACAAATGCAAAGGCACTACCAGGCTTCCCACTTCGGATTTAAAATGAAGGGGATCAATGGGGAATTTTGTTTTAGGGGGGGGGGGTTTAACACTGCCCTTGATCCCACAAGGAATATAACCACTGCCGGTGTTGGCGTAGAATCCAGGCAGCTCAGAAACTGAAACAGATCTGCATATTGCACAAACTGGTTGATATATGGAGGTTATGCCACCCAGACAGCAATGACTACGAGTTGCACTCCTGGGCTCATAACACAGCGTTACGCATTTTCTACTAGTGTTCAGACTACTAGCGACACAATTGGGCGATTGTATGATACTGCCACACACACTCTGATTATTAGCCAGTTATGCTGGAAGTCAATGGGGTAGGCATTATGCGTTATCGAATCGAGGAGAGTGGCGGTTTAAGCCAGAGGCCGTTGGACGATGTGTTTTGGCATGAATTGTAGGAAGAAATATAACTGTTTTCCTTCACAAACAAGTGCAGGGTGGAATCTCATAGTATCCTTTGGGAATCCTTTAAATGTTTTCTATGTGGGATCTGTATTGCTAAAGAGGCTGGGATTCTAGGGGCTATTAGAGTGGACCTGGTGAAGCTGGTGAAGATCCGGGGAGCTGTTGAAGATCTATCAGGACACTGTTTGAGATGGGGGTAACTAAGTTCTGAAGCGTCTTGGCCTCTGTAATGGTAAAGGAGTTCCACCAGGTTTTTAAAAACTATGCATCAAAGTTTTATTTTATTATCCCTATAGAATATACATTATGCCAACATTACCCCTTCTTGGAGACATGTGCTACTGTTTCGCCCTTAATTGGGCTTTATCAAGGCACATGGACATTTTTTAGCACGTCTATACAAGACATTTCTTTTCATACAGGTTTGTTTAAAGTTTCAGGTCCAATTGTTTTTAGAGAATGCCTGTTATGGCCTGTTAACAAAAAGTATTTTACTGACCAAGTTGTCAGTATATGTATCAGATTCTAGCAGGGGTAGTGCTATTCATATAATTTCATACAATTCTTATTTTGTGTTTCCATACATTAAGGTAGTTTATATTATATACATATTTAGTACAGCCAGTTGCAGGCAGATTTTGCAAGTTTTATACAATTTATCACAGCACATTACTAATGGGCTGTGTCTTAAATGAAAGGTCTTTTCAATTGCGATCAGTTTCCAGGTTCCTACGTACGACCTGTTGTACCTTTCGGCTACTCATCTCAATTGTGGCTTCTTTCATGATGGCGGCGCTCAGGACACTGGGAGATGCTGGAAGACATGCAGCAAGAATTGTCAAAATGTACGGAAAATGCAACAAGGGAGGTGAAATTTGTGGTTAGACAACAGGAGGTATGGGCGAAACGGGGAAGGGAAAAGGCCTGGCGCACTATTAGCAAGAATGTTAGCAACTGGGAAAAGGAGGTAATGTATAGATGTTATTATGGATAGTGGTGGTGACTATAGATATACTGCCGCTGATATCACAGAGGTGTACCTGAGGTTCTATAGTGACTTGCACAGAACCAGGGGACAGGAAAAAACTGATGGAATCCTGCAAAACGTAGAGGATGTTGAGCAGCTGTGACTGACCCCTGGAGATACTTGTTCATGATATTACGGTTGAGGAGATTGTGGAGGCAAACAAAAGCTTAGTGGGCTCCAAGGTCCATGGACCAGATGGCATCACCGTAGAATTTTATAAAACATATGCTTGCGCCCTCGCTCCTCATCTACTGCAAGTTTACAGAGAAGCCGAGGACACTGGCATTCTCCCTGTAACAATGAGAGGAGTCATATGCACCCTCGTACTCAAACCTGGGAACAAACAGGGTCAATGTGGTTCCTATCGCCCCATTTCACTTATCAATGTGGACAATAAAATATATGGCAAACTTACTGAATCTGATCAAGCAGACACTCAGGCGATCTCAGTTCTTTTAGACACCGAAAAAGCATTTGACTCCATAGAATGGCTGTTTATGTTGGCATTACTAAATAAGGTTGGGAAAAGTTCTGTCTCTGTGATACAGATCTTGTATCCATCACCGATGGCAAGTATTAACGTCAATGGAATGCTACAGGACCTCCCTGCGATGAGCAGAGGCACGCCAAGGGATGCTCCTGCTCGTCGATGTTGTACACATTGGCCATGGAACCGCTAGTAGCCCTGCTGAGAGAACATATACACAGAGGTATCGATCTATACAGCCATAAGTTCCTCATATCCTTGTACGCGGACGACATGATGATGTTTGTCAAACATCCTGAGGAAAACCGGATGCTAATCATGCAGCGGGTAGATCGATTTGGCAAATACTCTGGATTATGCATCAGCCATGTTAAGTCAATTTCCCCCTGACTGATGCCTTGCAGACTTTTCAGAAAAAGTGTGGGTTTAAATGGAAAAGGGAGCATGGGATCACTCTGCTGGGAAAACCATGGGAGAGATGTAGACAATCTAAAGCAACAAGTACAGCGATGCAAGATACCTCTTTTTTCCTTGCTTGACAGAATAACACCGATTAAAATAGTGATTCTGCCGAAGTTTCTATATTTATTTCAGACCATTCCCTTGGCATTATCCAAGCCTTTAGTTCTCATTTCAAGAGTATCTTGTTAGGTCTGGTCTGGGTGAGGAAGCAGGCGGGAGTGAGATTAGAGGTCCTGACTGCACCCTTGAAAATGGGTTGATTGGCACTCCCCAATTTTTAGTGGTAATATTTCGCCGCACAGGGTCAGAATTTTGCTGTATTGGTATCACACCTGATTGGACTGGCCGCATGTTCAGATTGAGAGGGCTTTGGCCGGCCCGGCATTGTTACGAACAGTGATCATGTTTGGTATTAAATCTAAGATGCGTTTTTCCCACCATCCCCACATTCTGAACCCCACCTCAAATGTGCCCTGATCAATTCCCGCTCTCTACCAGCCCATGCACTCGACGTGCATGACTTGGTCACCAGTAACAAGCTCGACCTCCTCTTTCTCAGCGAAACCTGAGACCTCCGGACCCGCCCTTAACCTGGCAGTACCCGAGGGGTACATTATTTACAGACAAGACCGCTCCCCCCACAGACGGGGTGGTGTAGCCGTCATCCCCAAAGACTCCCTTATCCATCAGGACGATTCACAAGGACCTTGATCAGATTTCTGATTACCTCTTACTCAAGCTCTCAGAAAATTGCACCTACACCATCCACCTCATTTCCCGTCCTCCCGGCCCCTCCAATGAATTCCAACATGCTCCTACCTCCTCCTTCTCAGACAACCTTATAAACACATCTAAAATTCTGCTCTTGGGGGACTTCAACTTAGGTCTCAATGACCCCAAGGACCCACAAGCCAAAAACCTCAACAAATCACTGCGCACCTTGGGCTTCGCGCAAGTCATCTCCAGCCCCACTCGCACCAAAGGACGCACCCTAGACTGGGTTGCCCACCATAACTGCACACTAAGCCTCCCTGTGATCACCCCACAACTCTGGTCCGACCACCACTGTATTTTCATCAACATCCTCACTTCCAGGGGTCCTCAACCTCCCACCTTCCCCCTTCCTGCATCCATCTCCCGTAGCTCCAAACTACTCACCCATGCCAACCTATCTAAGTATCTCGGTGTACCTGCTCTGCTACCTCCCTTCACTGATGACCCTGATCGCCTTGCTAACTACTTCAAGAAAGTCATCACCTAGGCTGTCGATCTGGTGGCACCCCTCACCCTCAAAAAAACTAAGAAATCCAAACATTCCAATGCCTGGTTCTCACAGGATCTCCTAAAATTGCGTGGTGAAAAAGGGTCTGCTCTCCCCACTTGGCTCAACAATCCCACTGAGGTTACCAGATTCACCTCCAAATCTATCTCAAAACAATATAAAACTGCCATCACCAACGCTAAAGCTTCATCATACAATACTAGGGTAGCTAATGCTAAATCCGAAAGTAGAGAAATATTTGCCATTTTCAGAGAACCTAAGACTCCCACCTTTCCCCCTCACCGATTGTGAAGGACGAAGCATGGTGTAACTCAATTCAGTCAGCCATGCTAAGCAAACTCGAATCCATGCAAGCCAAAATACTCACACCAACAACAGCTCACTAAACTGATTTCCAGCGCTCAAGATGACCACACGCCACGAGAGAAACCCACCCTCAGCCCTGTGTTTGACTTCAAGGATATGAGTGAGAACAAGGTAATCTCTCTTCTCCAATCCATCAAACCCTCCAACTGCACGCCAGCCCCGCACAAGTCATCAAGGACTGTGCCCCATCCCTAGCCCCCATAATCACAGCATTCATCAATGCCTCCTTTCGCTCTGGGCATGTCCCAGTGGGACTAAAGGAATCATGGGTTTGTCCGCTTCTAAAAAAGCCCTAACTCGATCCCTCTATCCCGGAGAATTACAGGCCCATCACCACCATCCCCTTCCTATTGAAAATTGTGGATAAAGCAGCCTACCTGCAAATTCAGAAATTCCTAGAAGGCAACCATCTCCTAGGACTTCGGCAATAAGGATTCAGACCTCGTCATGGGACTGAAACAGCTCTCCTTTACCTCAAAAGCCAAATTGACGATCTCGGAGACGCAGGCAAACCTGCGCTCCTCTTGCTACTGGACCTCTCAGCAGCATTCAATCTAATAGACCACAAAACCCTCTGCCAGCACGTCTCGTCAGTAGCCAATTTCTCTGACAGGGCTTGCAACTGGATCAACTCATCTCTAAAAGACAGGACAATGAAAGTCTTCTCCGACTCATCAAGCGCTAACCCCAGCACCATCAAATGTGGGGTCCCGCAAGTCTCCTGCACGGCCCCCACCGTCTACAACCTCTTCACAAGGCCACTGTTCATAATCCTGGACTCCCTGGGCATCTCATACACGAACTATGCAGATGGCACTCAGGTACTCATCCCCCTCTCGGGTGATTATCAGGCCGACCAGAACACCCTGAATTCCACCTACACAACAATTCAATCTTGGACGGCAGAAAATTGGTTATGTCTTAACAGTGAGAAAACCAAACTCCTGCTAGTTGGGTCCCCCTCCACCTTGAGCAAACTGGATAACCAATATTCTACCTTCACTATCGACAACATCTCCATCACGTGTCGCCTTCCATCACCTCGAACCCAACCTGACTATGGATAGGCAAGTCAACGCCATAGCCGCCTCCTTTGCCTGCCACTCTAAACTCATCAATTCAGTCAGACCCTTCTTGTCCCAGCACAAAACTGCCTCACCATCGCCAGGGCCATAATTGGTTCCAGGCTTCACTACTGTAATGCACTGCTCATTGGGACTTCTGCAAAGAACGTTGCCAAACTCCAAATCGTTTAAAATAACACACTCAGAGCCGCCACCGGCCTTGCGCGTAAAGAACACATCTTGGAACTCAGAAGATGTGTCGACTGGCTCCCAGTGAAGGAGAGGATCACTTTCAAAGCACTCGCCTTGACTTGAAGTGCTTACATGACCTTGCCCCAACCCTACTTGGCAGGCAGAATCACCAAACCCACCACCCTCAGACCTTCCAGATCCCCCTACTCTAACCTCCTATCTGTACCTAGAACCTGTAAAGCGCTGGCGGGCGGCTCCAGCTTGCCCACTGTTGCCCCCCTTCTATGGAACTACTTAGCGCCTCACATCAGGAACACTGAATCCCACTCAGCATTCCGCAAAGCCATCAAAACCAACCTCTTTGACTGTTTCTACCTGCAACTTATGACAATCATGCATAACCATGTTTTCTGTGATACTATGTAATTCACCCTGAACTGTAAATAAGCACTCTTGGGTGGCTTCATTCTAACCCTTATATCTTATATAGCGCCTCGATGCCTGCGGGCTGTAGCACGCTCTACAAATTTAAATAAATAAAAATAAGATAAGCAAGATAATGTGGTTGCAGGTACATATAAGGTGTGGAAAACAATAGCCCTCAGGCTGGGTGCTGTTAGTTTAAACTTGCCCTGGCTGCCAGCTACAAATGTTGCTGGAATGAAAGTAACTTATAAAAAAACCATGTATAGACTTAATTACCCGACTTGTACTGCACACGCTTTGGGATATTCTACCCAGGCGGCAGCTTTCTAACATTAGAGAAGTTTAAGATTAGGTAGGCACAACTCCATTAGATATAATTTTATGTACTTCAGGCGCTGAAACTAATTTTGCACACTGTTCCTGTCATTCCCTGCACCACTTCACAATATTATCGTTGCGCAGGGTGAGGGCTGGTTAATTTCTACAATATATGGAAAGCTTAACCATGGGCGGACTGACACCGACAGGCTTTTTAGGCATAGATGGCAGAGGATCTTCAACGTAGAGATACAGGACGAGGAGTGGTCACACATTGTGGGACATACTAAAACTGTCTCATTAAATGCCAGGTATAAATTGATTACATGTATACACCAAATGTACCATACAGCCAAAAGGTTCCACAGATTTTATACTGCTGTACCACAGGAATGTCAGCAGTGTAAAAGATTGGATGCTGGCTTTGTTCATTTGGCATGGCTGTGCAGGTCTTGCAGGTTTGGGGGAAAGTATTTGAGGTGCTTGGTCAGATCACTAGAGAAAGCGTTGAACTGAATTCTATGCTAGCCCTGCAGGGATGTTCCGTATCCATTCCCGGGGTTGCTAGAAGGTCGATGGATCTGTTGGCGGTCCTGGCTAGGAGGCAGGTACCAATTACCTGGTGCGAGCCCGCAGTCCCAGGTTTTGAGGAGTGGCTGTCTGACATAGCATACTGCAACGACATGGAGACCACCTATATATGTACTAGGCCACTATCTGCACGACCGTTGGGTATATGGGCCCCATATCAACGCCATCTCCCAACTGACCTGCGAGACCTGGGTCGATAGTCCATCATGAGATAGTATGATGCGTTTGGAGACTCTGGTCTGGTAACCATTGTGCTCTTACTAACCTGCATGAGACCTGTGTATTATGCTGCCTAAAACATACAGTTTAATTTGTCATTTCTGTTGATTGTAACACTGCAAAATCTATAAATAAGGTATTAAAAAATGCAGCACTTTATATAAAGTTGCATGATATTTATATAGAAAAAATGTCTGACACATGTTAACTTGGGGCGTTAGCTGGGGAAATAAGAGAAGGGGCTCTAGAGGTTCAGATGTGTTTATCAATGCAAAGGAAGCACCCCTGGAATATAACGGCAGCACCTGTGCATGGGAAGATATACCTTGCATAGGATGATTTTAAACCTTATATGGATAGGCACTTGCATCTTATCCCAGTTTTATCTTCAATTAAGACTGTACTGGCATATGGAGGCAGTGTCCCTGACATATGATGGTTCTGCTGTGTATGTTTTGGCATATGGATGTACCCATGGCAAATTAAGACACTACCTTGATTAATATACGACTCGAAATCAAAAAACTTTGGGGCCACATTCCACTTTGCCACTCAAGTAAACAATGCCAAAAAATGGCAGATTACTGCAGACGGAATGACAATTTGCGGCTCTCGGGTCCTTTGGGGGTGAGGCAGTGTGCTAAATGTGTTGGAACAAATGGGAATTTACACCACTATGCAACCATTTATAATCCAGTGGACATTCCATTGGACATAGTTGCATTATGTTTGGAGATATTTCCATGGACACCAGAGAAGGAATACAGGGCCGGATTACTAGACTGCCAGGAACTTGAGCAGAGGCCACTCTAATTACTGTACTTACCTTAAGGTGAATGTCATCTAACACACGGGGCGTCAGACTGCAGCTTAGGAGCTAAATTTCCTCTTCCTGTTCCTCCCCTGACACTTCTCTGATTACACAGTGCATGCATATTGGTTGATTTGGAAACCGGGTCTCTCTTTTTTCTGGTAGGTTTCTTTCTTTCTCTGCCGGATTCTTCAGGTGGCTTTGTTGAGTGCTGATGGTTCTTTGATTTACGGCGGTTCGATTTTGTGATTTGAGTTCAGTCATAGACATTGGGTGATACAATGTGCTACATGTTGTATAGCGCTTTGTTGTGTGTGATGTGTAAATGTAAAGGGAGGAGATGTGTTGTGTATGGCTTGGCTTTGCAGAAGGAATGTTGTGATGTCATGTGGAGTGTTTATGCCTGAGTGTTGGAATGTGTGTGGGTGAAGGTTCTAGCCTGGTCAGTTGGTTAGCCCTCTGCCTGGGTGATGGGACACCAGTGTTTAATGTCCTTTATGTAACTTAAAAGTAACCTGATTGACTGCCTGTAAAGATACCCAAGAAGCATGTAATAAACCTGGCAAGTCAACCTAAGAAGGCTGGGAGCTGCTTCATTTCATTGGCGACGAGCTGGTCTTTTAAAGGAGAATCTGCAGGTTAAAAAGCTGGTATCCTGCTGCGGGGGGGTGCAGGAAGGAGGAGAAGGACAACACTGCACCCAAACAAGTAAGGCCCATCACCCAGGGTGGAGAAAGGGGGAGGTGGCGGACAGTGCTCTCATGGGATGTGCTCATGTCTGGAGGGATTGGCTGCCCATGTTCTGTAAGGAGAGCTGAGTCTTGGTTCTGGAAGAGGATGGTAAATCATGTGCTGGAGAAAAGCAATCTGCAGGAGAGGGAGCAATGGTCTGCTTTTAAAGGCAGCAACTGTGTCCGTTTGCTGGACTACGGTGGCATAACTCCAAGTTGAACATACCACCAAGTGAATATACTATATACTATTCGGAGACAAGCATCGTTCTGAATGGTGCTAACAGGAGAGCATTGGATGGGGCTGGTGAGAGCTGGTTGGCTCCATGGAGAGTGTCACAATGCGTGTTCTGGTATCCCCTTAGAGCCGCGTTGGATGTAGTGCATAATATTTTGGTATGCGGTAAGGAGTGTGCAATCTGGACTAAGCCTGAATGGTATCTGCATGTATACGGCACTGACAACTTCCTGTGTGCAAGAGCATTGACAAGTAGGTGGGTCAGTTGCTCTGCAAAACGATCGTTGAAGACGGAGATCCTATCTGTGTTGCGCTCCTTATGATGTGATGACGTCGCTATGGGAGTGTCAGCGGTTGGCGATGCGGTGGAACGCCAACTGTTTTAAAAGTAAGTGACGGTTCGCCACTTAGCTGCGAATATGGATGCTTTTCGTATTACATCAGAGGAAAGAGCAGCTGGGTCCTTAGGGTAATGGACCCTATGACGTCTCAACATCGCCAGGAAGTACAGGGCACCCAATGCAGTGCTGCGGTAGCTTGGATGTTACCTGAAGGAAATGTTCGGAAGAAGGATTGGACTGGGCACCAGTAGAGATCGAGTAGGGCATTTGTGTGCTATTGTTCTGAGTGGAGCTGCAGAGCGTAATTGCAGGGGTCAGCGTGCGTCATGGTAAGAAGCGCTTTTCTAATGAATATGTCACTCGTGCCGACGTGGGACAGATCCGATGTTTCCCATGGGGACAATGAGTGCGGGTTGGATAATGAGCTCTCCATTGTGTTGGCGGAATGTGACATACTACTGTGTATCCTTTATTCTTGGTGAGCACAGGCGCAGGTTTTTGGATATGGCTGGAGGGAGTAACCATTTTGAGAATTTGCAGGTACAGTGGACTGGGCAATTCTAAGCAAATGCCACATTGGTACTGTTGGTAATGGTGTGTGATGATGTGATTGTTGTTGGGTGATGTGGGTCATGTGTGAAGGCTAGCTATAACCGTTTTGAGGAATTGCAGTTATTAGGTCACGTTATCGCGACATGGACTTTTAGCATGAAATAAAGTGTCTGGTATGGGCCAAAGTGGGTATAGAAAGCAGTGTCACTCAGATGCAGCTGTAACCTTTTTGAGGATTTGCAGCTTTTGGTTCGTGCATAAGCGACATGGACTTTTAGGATTGGGTTGGGGCTCTTGACATTTATTATGTTTGAGTGGATACACCAAAAAGGTGTAAATGTATAGAGCAGTGCAACATGAAATGTATTATTCGTGATTGTGTTGTATGATGTTTATGGAATCCCACAAGGGTATTGGTTATCTGGAGTAGCGTCTCAGTTTCGATTTTCAGTATGGATGTGGTAGGGTATGCCACTGGGGTTTTGGTGAGGTAGCGTCTCACCAAATGTGGTTAGCAGGGGTAGCACCTCTATTTGTTTTCAGTATGGGTGTGGATATGATGGTCTGGTGATTGCGGGGGTAGCGCCTCCCATGTGTTTGGTTTGGGTGAAGCTTATATTGATTTATAAGTATGGTTTTGCTGATGGTGTGAGTACCAGGTCAGCATGTCTTACCTCTCAATGTGGTTGCTGGGGGTAGCGCCTTGAGCCTAATATTCAGTATGGATGTGGATGGGTATGCCACAAGGATATTTGGGAGGTAGAGCCACAAAGTATGGTATCTGGGGGTAGCGCCTCCAGTACAGTATGGGCGTGACTGAGGTAGATGTCGTGCATGGTTAAGCAACGTACGCGTGTTTGGTGGTGGAAGAGCCACCAGTTCGATCTGGGTGTGACTGTGGAAGTAGTCATGCTTGGGTAACGTAAGCATGCTTGTGTCTGGTAGTAGCGCAGCCAGTTTGGACGGAGTATGACTGTGATGGTAGTCATGTATGGTTCAATGAGGTACGTGTGTTGGGTGGTAGCGCCCCCGGTTTTGGTATGGGCACGTCTGTTGTATTGGACATGCAGGGTCACACATGTATTTCGATCTCGTGGTCGTGTGCCACGTCTATTTTGTTTTCGTGCACACAGGCAGTTGTGTTTAGCTGTACTCGTTCCACCTTTCAGGGTCCAGAGTGTGCCAGTGATATTGGTTGATCGTCCCGGTGTGCCTGGCCAGTGCATCGGGAATGCTGTGGGTGGCAGAGTGTTAGTGCACATTCTGTGTGTTTGCCCTGGTCATGCGAGTCAGTGTGAATAGCATATGTTGTTGTGTGTGGAGGTGTGTTGTGTAGCACCTTGTGTTGTCACTCAATGGAAAGAGGGGTGGTGTGTTGTGTAGCGCTTTGTTGTGTGTGATGTGCAAATGTAAAGGGAGGAGATGTGTTGTGTATGGCTTGGCTTTGCAGAAGGAATGTTGTGATGTTTTGTGGAGTGTTTATGCCTGAGTGTTGGAATGTGTGTGGGTGAAGGTTCTAGCCTGGTCAGTTGGCTAGCCCTCTGCCTGGGTGATGGGCCACCAGTGTTTAATGTCCTTTATGTAACTTAATAGTAACCTGATTGACTGCCTGTAAAGATACCCAAGAAGCGTGTAATAAACCTGGCAAGTCAACCTAAGAAGGCTGGGAGCTGCTTCATTTCACTACACATGACCAAACTGGCATATGGAACGGGGACAGGAATTGCCCTCCTCCCAACTGCCACTTTCACCTTCTGGGGTGCGACTGGCTCTAGATCTCTCCCTGGTAGGCCTCCCAGCCCTGACAGAGGGGTTGCCATCTCCTCTTGACAAGATCATGCTACTGACCTTGCCACAATAGTTTGAAAAGTCGTGGTCATCCGCAGCAGACTTGTGGGCTATTTAAAAAAATAACAATAAAATCAAACAAGACGCAGCGTGAGCTTTAATTACATGTATATGGGTTTGGGCCGATATAGGTGATAAATGACAATAATTCAGGAGCTCCAGCTCCTGGAATTCACCCTCGACTCTTTCACAAAATCTTTCACAAAATTTCAAGTCTATGTTCGAATGGTTCTGTTGAAGGCAACAGTGTCCAGCATCTATCTGCTTAATTAAAATAATAGCTTACTACAAATCCAATAATATGGACGAGGTAGGCCCTACTAGTGTCCATGAACGCTTGTGGGAAGATAACTTATGATACTACTTTTTATCAATCACGCGCAAAAAATTCCAGTACACTGAAAGATTCTGAAGCTATACTCTGTTGTGCGACACTTTTTATTTTGGTCATTTTCTTGTAGGTACCGATTTATTGCCTTCCTTTGTAGTGTAATATTTTTAAATTTAACAATGTTAGTAGTTATTTGTTCAACAGCTTGAGGATAGTCGTTTACTGGCAATTGTCTGCATTTTCAAATTGAACTAGGAACTGTTTGCATAATCTTTTATAGTAGCTATTGTGTTTTAGCTCTCCTGCTCATTCTCATGACTGATCTTTCACAGTTTGATCATTTGTCGATTTAGTGCCGGGCTGCACGCACTGCGTCTAGGTGCAGTTGACATCACAAAGAGAAATGAAGCACTGGCATCAAAACATGGCAAGTTATAAGAAAGGGTACGTTTTTCATTCCTTTTATGAAAGTAATAAGAGTTACTCCATTGCCCAGGCCACGATACAGAAAAACACCTGTCTCCTCTGGTGTTGCAACATGAAGGGGAGCTAGTCAATAAATATTTGTGTACAGATCTAAATGGTTGCATTGGTTGATATGCTTGTATCTTACCTGTACGGTATTAGGGGGGGTATGTTATGATGGATAGGTTGCCAATATAGGAAATGTCTGAAATATGAAGAGAATATGGGGTGCTTGAATATGAGCCTGCTGCTTTCTGAACTTACTGAAGATGCTTCAAGAGGTATTCTGGATTACCCACATACAGTGAGTTTGCACAGTCAAGTCATGAATTAACTAACACGACAATAACCACTGTGATCTTCTTGAGGAAGGTAAGGGAGAATGCAACCAAGCAGATAAAGATATAAGATAGAAGACTTGACAACGTGATACACTTAAGAAGTTAGACTCACGTCTGGTTCCCAAATGACACAGAGATTCTTGGGGTACACCAAAGTGGAGAGGTGGACGCAGGGGCATTAACAATGATCCCTAATAAAGATGTTTTGGTACACTAACAGCGATTCAGTCTTTGAAGGGTTTAGTTGAATACCATTATTCTCCATCTATTGTTTAACTTCTTTGAGACACAGTGGGAGAAAGGTTCTCAGAAGAGCTGAAGGCCCTGAGATGCAGTCGATTATCGTTGGCTTAAGAGTGAAAGTTCATGCTGAACTTGTGGAGAATGGTCATCAAAGGTTGCATCTGGTTGTTAAAGAAAGGGGGAAACAATGGAGACGCCTTGGGCACACCACAAGAAACTGGGATAGGGTCATAAATAAAAAGGTGCCCACATTGACACATTGGAAATTTCCAGTCACGAAACTACGGAACCAGTTAAAGACATTGGTTCTGCTGGACTGTGGCATATCACCTAATTATGCAAGGCAATCTGTAAGCAGCAACTCGGACCCCCAAGCCGTTATTCATGGTCTTTCTTGACAGTGAAAATACCAATTTCAGTCATGATAACTGTTTCATATTCATGTTGAAGAGCAGAGGTTGGATTGAAAACCTTAGGCAATGCATTCCTGATGTTCGATTTAGGAGGATGTTGTAACAAGTTCAGTTTGCCTTTGGTCAATTAGTATCAAGCTGATCCGTTTCAGGGAATTATTTTGCCCTTGGTCATATGGCACTGGCAGAATGAACAAGATCAGTAGTTTGGGCAGCTCTTGTTCCATAGCTATGAGGATGATATCAATGCTGTCTGACAAAAGGATCTGTTTTTAATTGTACTGCGCTCTGATCATGTAGGCTTGCTTCAGTTTCCACAGCTTTACATTGTTGTGCAACCACCCTTTGTAGACTCTTGCCAGAGAACAAAAGATTGGAGAAAAGGTGGAATTTAAAAAGTTCATTTAGGTCAACCAATGGGTTTTTTGGGAAGATATGCAGTGGCATGTTTGAAAGCCCTATGGCTGGGTTCTGCAAACTGAGATTTTACAGAGGTTTTGGACTAAAACTCCCATAACTCCTTACTATTTTCTATGCTGGCTAGTGCTAATGGGAATTGTGATTCAAAAAACATCTGAAGAGCCAAAGGAGGTAGGTCCTTTCCCTGGCGACCAGTGAGGTGTTCTGCACTTCTGAAGTTAGCAAGCCCAGAAGGCTTCTAGGTAGTAGTCGGCTGGCTGACTGAAGGCTTCAATGTTCTGAGCGATCTGAAGTGTTTGTGGAAGGGACATTGGTTTGAAATAATAGCAAATGAATAGTGTGAGTGATGGGGTGGGGTGGAAGGAGGCTGTTGGCTTTTGCTCTCAACGGTAGACCAATTGTTTTGTGTCTCTTTGCCAGAATGCCATCTGTGCGGTGTTCTGAATTTATTTGAAATTTATAGTATCAAAGTGAAGGAGGATTCTGCAGGAAAGTGTGCTTTGGCAAGCTGACCCAGTTTCTACACGAGTCCAGCAGTTCGTATACGTGGTGAAATCCCAGATGACTTCTGGCTCAAACACAGAGTAACTAAATCACCAACAACAATGTGAGGGGACACAATCATTTGCTTTGCATAGACCAAAGAAAACCAGCTGGTGGAAGAAGAAAGAAAAACAAATTTAAAATGTAGCTTGAAATGTGCAATGTGTTTTTGGGAAACTGAAGCAGATTCTTAGGATTCCTTTCTTTGAAAGGCCAGGTGCAATAAACAGGGAATTCCATGGCAATCCATTGGTTTTACACCAGCATGAAAATGTTATGCTTACATAAAACCGTGTGGTATTTTAAAAGCCAAGCAGGAATGCACGGGGAAATATACATCCAGTTCCATGCCCCAATTTGTCTCCAAGTGGAATCAAAATCCCCTTGTAAACCACTTGGCCATGATTTTGCATCTTACAGTCACACTCCAGGACCTCTTTCAGGGGATTCATTTCACCAAAATGTTATGTTATGTTAACTTATTAAGCGCTCATTCGCCCGAGGGCATCATGGCACTGAAAAGGAGAGAGAATAGCATCGCCTACAATCATAATCCTAAAACAAATTCGTTTTCAGTGCCTTTCTAAAGGTAAAATGATTTACAGAATTTTTCTGGATCAGCGCAAGGCTATTCCATAGCCAAGCCGAGGCGACAGAGAAAGCGCGGCCACCAATGCGAGAGCGCCAAAACTTGGGAACCAGAAGTAGGCCTGCAGTAGCAGAACGTAAGGACCATATAGGAAGGTAGCGGGAGAATTTATCACAGAGATATTCAGCACCTTCGGCATGCAGGGCACAGTGTACCAAGCAAAGAGCTTTGAAGACAATGCACTGGGAAACCCGGAGCAAGTGCAGAAAACGCAGCACAGGAGAAATATGGGCCCCATAAGACGAGCCAGTGGCGACCCGGGCATCCATATTTTGCAGACGTTGAAGCCACTGAATAAGGCCCTTTGGTTGAGACAAATAAAGAGAGCTGCAATAGTCTAGGTGACAGAGCACAAGGGCAGCAACTACAGGAGGATGTAAATGAGGTATCAACGGGAGGACCTTCCTCAAAATTCTGAGATGAAAATGCCCTGCTTTGCAGACAGCGGGGACCTGTGACTCCATGGAAAGTGAAGCCAAGAAAATTACACACAGATTCCTCACCTTTTCAGCCGGGACAGGAAGGGGGCCCAAAGGCGGCGGCCAGAAGGAAGGCACCCAAAGTGAGGGACCAGGAGGAGAACCCACCACCAGTACCTCAGTCTCATCTCCATTCAGCTTCAGCCCGTTGCGGTTCATTCAGTCACCCACGGACGCCAGGGACCTCCGCAGGCACGACGACACCTCAGCCTGATCAAGATCTAAACTGATCCGAGTGTCGTCGGCATTCGAACAGCACTTGACGCCGAAGGAGCGGATGAGACACACAAGCGGCCAGATGTAAATATTGGAGAATAGGAGTCAAGGAGGAGCCTTGAGGGACACCACAAAGAAGTGAAAAAATTGTAGAGAGAAACGGAAGTGAAAGAGTCGGAGTACTCTTGGTCAGGAATGAGGTAAACCAGGTGTGCACCTGGCCCGGAATTCTGACCAGAGCCAGGCGGTCAAGTAGGATGGGGTGTTCCACAGTGTCAAACGCCGCTGACAGATCTAATAGAATAAGGGCACCAACCCCTCCTGCACCAACCAGCCTGGCCATGTCATCAGAAACGGAGACCAGGGCACTCTGTCCCCCGACCCGGCCTAAAACCAGATGGAGCAGGATCGAAAAACCCAGTCGATTCCATGTAGGACGACAGCATGGGAGAGACCAAAGAAGAAGTTTCATAAGAAACGGAAGATACCAGAAGGTTTCTTAATTAAAGGAATCACTGTGGCAGCCTTTAGTTCAGATGGGATATTGCCTGTTTGACACAAGTACTGCGCCAGTGATCTCACAGAGCAGCTCAAGGGAAATGTCCTTCATACCGGCAATGGGAATAGTATCTGAAGGGGCTCCAGACTTAATGTGGTGTATAGCGGAGAGAACATCTGACTCCGTAAACAATGGAAAAGAAGTCCAACCCTCTAACGCTGTCTGGCTCATAGGAGCGTGTGTTTCAGTCACAGTTTTAGAGACAGTAGTAGTTGCATCCTTCGCAATATTAGTATGTAACGTCTCAATCTTTGTAATAAAAGATTGAGCCAATAGATCACAAAAAAACTTGAGTGGGGGTGGCTAGGGGGTCAATCGAGCTGCAGACGAGAGATCTCACCACCGCGAAAAGCGATTTAAGTTGGTAGATTGAAGATTCAATTTTCTGAGCAAAAAAAAACTTTTTTTGCTGTCAGAATAGCTACAGAATATGCAGCCGCACATGATTTGTAGCGTAAACTAAGGCTAGGGTCATACGCTATCCGCCAATCACGTTCCGCCTGCCTCATAGTGAGACGAAGAGATTTAAGGCTCTCTGAGAACCAGGGCTCTGAAGGGAATCTCTGAGGCTGGACAAGTCGTAAAGGGGCTACTAGATCTGCTGCAGCACGCAGCGCATTGGAGAACCCTAATAATGTGGTGGCAGACGCCTCACAACCTTTGCTTTTGATTGTAAGTAGGAGATTAGATAGATCAACTGAGCGCCACCCCGTTGCCATCTTTTCAGGGGTGTTGTCTTTTGGTGTATACAAGCCCCCCTTAAGCAGGCAAGGCAAGGTTAGGGGTGCAGTAAAATAAAATTGACAATTCTTTTACTGCTATTTTTTGGGCAGTAAAAGAATTGCCAGCAAGAGCATAAACTTTACAGCACAGGTCTGCATTACTGCAGCACGGCGGTCCAGCATGGGGACAAGGGGAAGGGCTTAACCCGCATTTTGAAATGTTTTGTAACTCTGATCCTTCCTGGATTGGTCGAACTGGTCCAGACTGGACCGGGCCAATGAACCAATCAGGGAACAGGGAGGGGTTAGAAGCAGCAACAAGAAACAGCAAGGTGTGTTTTTTTTGGTTAAGTCAGAGGAGGTGGAGTTAGCAGACCAAGAGACCAGCAGGAGGAAGGACGGTGGAGTGGACTGGAGGTGGTTTCTGAAGCAGGTGAGGGATTGGTTAATAAGTGCAAGTGGCACTGCCTTTTGAGAGTGCATAGGGAGTAAAGGTCAAGTGATTGATTGTGGGAGCGAAATGAGGGTGCTAGAATAGAACATGGGGTGGAGTAGTAGTAGTTTGGAGTAGTAGTAATGTGAATGAGGGAGTAGTAGTAGTGTGGAGGAGGGAGTAATAGTGTAGAGGAGGGAGTAATAGTGTAGAGGAGGGAACAATAATGCAGAGGAGGGAGTGGAAGAAGGAGAAAATAACATCGAAGGTTGGAGTTGAGGTGCCGGAGTGAGAGACGACGGAGGGGCAGATGAGTAAGAAGCAAAGATAGGAGTGAAGGAGGGTGGAGTTGGGAGGAGAGTAGTGAGAGAATACCAGAAAGTGGGAGGCATATGAGGGCATGATAGAAATGGGATTTAATCAGGCAGAGTGTCTGTAAGGCACAATGCAATACACCTTTTTAGATTACGAACATCTGAATGGAGTCGGGACCGTCTAGGAAGTCCTTGAGGGTATTTAGACAGAGAAGGCGTCCTGCCTTTAGACTTTAGCCTGGATGCCTGGACAAGGGAGGATTGGTGCTTTTCAGAGCAAAAGAGAAAGAGGGCCCCAAGGGCCTTGGGAAAATCAAATAAAACGCTTGAACCATGTCTGAGACTTGGAGTATTTCTTGGGCCATCTGTGACATGGTCATAAAAGATTTTAGGCCGCTTACCGAAAACCAAACATGATCTCATCATGGCGAAGGTGGGCGTCATCATCAATGGAAAGAATGGCTTCTGTTTCAATCTCATCCCATGGCAGGAAGCGATTATTCAAGCTGTTCTTTTCTGTGCGGACAACCTAAGTATAAAAAACAAGAACCAGGATGTTAAATCAAATACACCATTATGGACACATCAAAATCAACCATTTAATTATTTTATGGTAATTGGAGTTTGCAGGGCTTGGTTACTGCCAATGTGGTCTCTTGGCTGGACACTTAATGAAAGGCTACCAGAATCGAAATCAATATCATAGTTAGTGGTGGAAGAGCTATATAGTCAAATGGAATTATAAAATAGGTAGCTATCTAAAAAGTTAAGTTCTGAAGGGAGTAGGAAGGTTCCAGATCTTAGAACTTCATCCGGCTGCACTTCTTTAAATGTGCACCAAAATTGGTGTCACTTGTCATGCCTGTATCTTCATTATTTGTGCTGGTAGATGACAGCTTCTGTCAAGTCATTGTAGGAAGCTACATCAAATTCGGTAAATATGTAGTGCGGTTATGGTGACATGCATCATTTTAACTAAATCACTGGTAAATATGTCACATGCCACCATGGGGCAAATGAATTTATCTTAGGCCGAGTATGTAAACCAAAGAACTCTCCTTGCAGATCTAGTGGGATTTGCCAGGCCTGCTAGCATTCTGCGCCACTGCAGCCTGGCTCAGTACACCTCCACTAACCCAAGCAAGTAGCCCCTTTCAGATTTGTATTTTTCCTTCTTGCCAAGTTCGCATTGCACTAACATTATAACATAACTTAGATTGGACGTTTAAGGAGAGAACCAGCTATGGGAAGCAACACAGTGCGGTACATCAGTAAGTGTTACAAGCATATATTTGGAGGGGACAAGAGGTAGGAGGCGGCAATCCTTATAATGGTCATGTACCGGGGGGGGGGGGGAACATGTAAGAGTACTGAATAAGAGGGCGTCGTATAGGATTGGGGTCCTGTTGAGGGTCGTAGTCTGGGGTTTTCATGAGATGAACTAGTGCATGAGGAAGGTAAAGATTTTTGAACTTCATGGAGGGAGGTGGAAGGAGTCCAATGTTGACTGCCATGAAATTCCAGCCTGTAGTATGGACTAAAAGCAGTCTCCATTTTTGAACAATTATTCTCCATTTTGATTTTTGCTTCATTTCACAAAGGTTTCTTTTTTAACAGTATTGTATACTGTGTTAAAAACGTCACACTGTGCATGTTTTATCAACTGTATCCCCCCTTCATATCTCCATTGTGTGCATGAGAAGATGAAAGAATCAGACTTTATTGTCACTCCTTCAGTGCCCATCAGCTCCTTCCAACTGCCTTTCCCTTCCTGTGGAATTTGAATCAGAGATTCTATATTCCACATGATACACATGGAGCACAAATGCTACACATCTTCCTTACACGACGCACCAAATGGTTGTTAACAAATGTAAACCAAACCAAAAAAGCAACTCCTGAAAATTGCTGTGAAAACATGTAGGAGAAAAGCAAGCAAAACTGAACGTAGCATAGAAAAGAACCAGGAAAACAAAACTAGAAACTACTGCTAATTCCAATAACCTCAAAATATACAAATAGCTAAAAGGAAAACTTAATCCTGAAATCAAATCCAGATATACAGACCTAATTCGTTCACTTCTAGGCCTATTGATCGTATGCCTTCGAGTCAAAACCACGGGGCGTGAGACAACTTGGCCAACTGGGACTATTTTGTATTGCAATAAACCCTAGATTTTGGGAACAGAACCTCGTGTTTGGCGTATCTATTCGTGTGTGCTGACTGTGCCTTGTTTCCACATCCAAGGGTCTCTCAAGGGCCCCTTCAGAGCGGTGCAGAGTGTTGTGCTGCGTGTTCAGTGGCTCAGTGGTAGTGACGTAAACGGGACGACTGGGGACGACCAAGCCGACTTCTGCGTGGAAAACTGGATGCCTACCTGCCCTTTTATTCCACTTAAAAGATCTTTTATCAGCATTTCTTGATGTGGACCAGCCTCTGCACATGCCGACAAGGAAAATTGAGAGATGGTTTGTCAACAACCACTCCGGTTCCTGAGGTAAGCGAGTCAACCCTGAGCCAGACTAGAAACGTTTCACCCGTAATTGATAGTCCTGCTTTGAACACACCGATGGGAAAGCTGCCCGATTGTGCCAATATGAGAACTAATACCTCCATAGTTATTCATCACATTAAAAATCTTGTTCCTCCTCTTGAAAGAGGGACAGAATAGAATGACAATCGGGAGAGTCCATGGGAGGAAGGGCCGCCTACATCACATCTATCGCAGCTGTCCCCGTGGGTGAAAACATGAATATAAACAACGAGCAAAGCTCACCCATAACCATGGTCACCACTGAGCAACCCTCAACCTTGCTGGAATTCCACCACTCATAGCTACACAGCACTGACTCAAAACGGCTAGAAATCACATCAACACGTGTGCAAAATATGTTGTTCTCTCAAGATGATGACTATGCATTCCTAGAGGAGGTATTAATGCGCCTGGAATCTCCAGAATATCAGCGCTTTGCCTCTTGCACTCAACCCATGAACTTTGCCAGTACCCCTGCGGGCAACAAAAATTGTATTTATCCAACATATCAGCTCAACATGCCAATTTAGCAGAACAGCTATGACGGGACATAGCTGAAATCAAGATGACCATCGTGCAGCAAAAAAGGCTTAGCGATTCAAGAAATAATATTTCCAAGACATCTTATAAAAACAAAAGTGGTGATTCTTGACCCTGAGCCACAAGCTCAAATCACACCCGGAACACAGGTGAGAACTGACCCTCTATTTGTTAGTGAAAAATCTGTTGCGTCTACAGTGATTACAGAAGAGCTCAATCGAGTGACCTCACCTG
The DNA here is from genome assembly GCF_040938575.1 of Ambystoma mexicanum. Classification (NCBI taxonomy): domain Eukaryota; kingdom Metazoa; phylum Chordata; class Amphibia; order Caudata; family Ambystomatidae; genus Ambystoma; species Ambystoma mexicanum. Next base: position 201,216,013 of record NC_090927.1, on the reverse strand, counting down.
CTCATACCAAAAATGTTCTTTATCAGTCAACTTTTAGCTACACAGACTCATACACATTGAACTCTTCACGAAATGAGACAGACCGGGCTTGCATCACACGGTCTGTGAGCCACAGACCTTGACAATGACTTTGGCTCAGATACAGGTGGACATAATGTTTGCCCTAGAAATCGCGTTGAACCCATTCATGACACCATATGAAGGCATGAATGACATGGTCAGATATCAGGCCACGCTTCTGGCCCTAATTCAGACTAAGTTAATATTCCTGGAATCTTTTACAATTGAAGTGCAGAGGCGTCTAGAAAAAGGAAGCTGAATTATCTGCTCAGTGAAAAGCAGGACTACGATCTCGCAAGAGGTGAGACAAAAGATAAAAGCATCATGATGGATGCCTCGAGACGGTAAAAATGGCTTAGGAAATCACGGGACCATGATTCCCTCGTGCGGAACTCCATTACTGCCCAGTCTCTGACGGCAGTCAACTGTAATCATGAACCAGGCCCAGTTGAAATGACCAACTCAAAATCAAATAGAGCCCTATTTCCGTGCAGGTTGCCTCACTATTAACTCGATCGGACAAAGTGGCTGTGCCAACAAACTCATCTGACAGGAAAGACCAATTCAACAATTACCAAGAATCCAGAGTGTGTATTGACAGCAGAGTCTGCCTCCGTGGTTTCTCCTCCGAACTGCAAAATCAACCTTTCATCCAGCGAGAATTGGATGAGATCGCGACAATACAGAATTAACCTTCTCAATCAACTACCAAATCAATCAATCAATATGAGATTATTCTCAATTTTTTACTGGTCAAACAAACAAGATCCATTCTCCCGACATCATTGAATATAGGCTTTCCTCTACGCATGCAGTGTGGTCCAAAATCATCGTTTCTCACACTTGAGCAAAGGCGACTAGCAATCACAAAGAAAAATTTGACATTGGTATCCATCAAGCCTAACGAACTTCGTGACCACCCAGCAGTGCCATCACCTTGAGGAAAGGTCTACCGTCCATACTTGACAGTTGTGATTGAGAGGCTATTGACCTGTAGAGACGGTCTAATATTGAACAGAGCAAATGTCAAAACTCTTGCATCATAGCTCTAGATTGCTGGATTGTCTCAGGTGACATTCAAATTGTTCAATTTGTAAATGAAACCCAATTTGATTGAGTTATACTATATCTCAACTCAAGATTGGTGCAAGCCACATTGCTAAGTGCAATACAAGATCTGTTGCCCTATGGCCACAAAAACAACTACGAGGATGACATAACAAATGCAGTTTTGTTGTGACTCGATGGAAACAAGCGAGAGAAAGCAAAACAAGACCAATGCTTTCAGATAAAAAAGTATCCAGACAAAAAAGTATCCAGACAAATCTCTGAGCCAGTTGACGCCAGGAATAAGAGTGACCTTTGATGATAAAAAATGAATCATTAAGAAGTGACAGGATGTCAAGCATAATCCACCAAGTCCAAGAACAAGATTGGTCATGGATTGCTCCCTCTTTAGCAATCTGTAATTCAAGATATTATCCAGAACAACAGGAAATGAAGACAATAAAAACGTGCTCCCGGAACACTAGAGGGTTTGTTCATCACATCTTCAACAAAGATACTATTGAACGTTTGCAAGAAACCTGGATCTGGACTAAACTAATATTCGAGGGTTTCATTGTATTTTTGAATCTGGCCACCAGAGTTGCAATGGGTCATTCGTATTCCGGCCTACTGACATTTGTGAAATTGGGACGGGGTTTAACAGTGGTGGAAGAAAAGAATCCTAACCCATTCACGCAAATGTTAGTTCTGGGTTGGCTGCAACCCGGATCTTCTAAGAAAAAAGCAATAGTCATCTTCAATCTATACTGGAATCCACTTAAAATTAGAGAGACCAGTTTCTTGGACACCGACAGCTTTAATTGATTTGTTTTAAATGTATTTATTCATTTTAGAACATATTTTGAGTATTTATAATACAGTATCTCCTTCGAGATCTCCCATTTTACATGCGACTCATTACCATGCCCCCCACCCTTGCAATGGCCTAGCAATTTTTGGTGAAACTCCAGATTTAGTAATAAAGTCAGATGCGAACAAAGCCGGCTGGGGAGCCAGAGGCGGAAAGAGAGCAACAAGAGGTAAATTGCCTGCAGAAGAACTTCTATTGCACAGAAATGGTCTATAGCTCCTTGCAGGGTCTTTTGCCGTACATGCATTTACCAAAGGCAAAGCCAACTGTTGCGTCTTACTGAAGATGGACAACATATCGGCGGTTCGCTACATAAACAAGCTAGGATGGACGAAGTCCAGAATGCGAGCCGAGCTAGCGAAAGACTTTGGGCACCACTGCCTACAACATCACATTAACAATATCAGCAGAAAACTTACCAGGGGAACATAACAGAGGATTTGGGGTCCCCTAGACATGGGTCTCTTTGCGTCCAAGTTGAACGTACACAGACGCCCAGGTACTTGAGCTGGCGGATCGACCCGGGTTCAGTGGGGACCAGAGCGGTCCATTATGCCTTTCCACCGTTCATCATGCTGAGACTTAACCGAAAGTCTGCAGACAGCTAGCAAAACTAGCGATAATAATCCCACTGTGGAAGTCCCAGGCCTCGTTTCCGGTAGTGATGGAACTTTTTTTGGATTTCCAGAGGAGGATCCCCGACAGTCGGAACCTTCTGCTCGGCCCAAGCGGCCAATCAACCCCCTGACAGAAACAGACCCTCTTCACCTGATAACATCCAGGGTTTCAGGAAGAGATGGGAATTGCCAGGCAGTTGGCAGCTCGCTGCAGACTTCATTCGAGATTCCTGGGCGCCTTCCACTATTTGGAGCTATGGGGCTGCCTGGAGTCGTTGGTCCAACTGATGCACAGAACAGTATTGATCCCATTTCGGCACCTTTAGTCCAGGTGCTCAATTCCCTGGCTGATAGATTTCACAACAGGTGCGCCTACAGGATACTCAGGGTTTACAGATCAGCGATTTCACAACGGGTGCGTCGACAGGACACTCAGGGTTTACAGATCAGCGATATCAGCGGGCATGATAGACAAGAGGGCAAACCTTTGGGAGAGCACCACACAGTAGTTTGTTTACTTAAGGGAGTTAGGTTGCGAAAAACCGCCAGAGCCCAAGTACTCATTATTCTGGGACGTGAAGGACATGTTTCAGTTATTTCTCAACTGGCCGGATAATAGCAACCTTTCACTGTCCCAGCGGTCTGGGAATCTAGCAATGTTGCTCTGCTTAGTAGCGTGTAGGAGAGTATCTGATGTTAAAGCATTACAAATAGACAGAAAGGTTCTCTATCTGGAGGGCGTAGCTTTCAGTATATCCAAAAGGACAAAATGCGATTCAAGAATAATTCCTTACCCCCATTTCTCAGAAAACAAGAAGCTAAGTGTAGCGCGATGCATAAACGAGTATGAGCTAGCGACAGCCAATGTTAGACCATTAGGAGTATCCCAGATTCTTATAGCGCGTAGAAGGCCATATTACGCAGTAGCCACAACCAGAATAGCCAGATGGGTCAAAGAGGTTAAGCATTGGGCAGGTATAGACTTACCCACATTTTGCATGCATTCTGACAGAGGATCAATGGCTTCTAGAGCATTTGCAGCGGGAGGGCCGTTACAAGACATTATGAAGTCAGCCGACTGGTCTACTGAGTCGACCTTTAAGACTTTTTTTAATTTTAAACCTATCCCTCAAATGGCTAATAGAGTGGTAGACAGCTTTGAACCAGCATAATGTTTGCCTCCTGTCTTGACACAGAATGAAGATTGCCCATGCTTACAGACCAGGATAGTCATGATTCTATTAAAGACACAGAGGCGAGCATTATATCCCGCCCAGAATACGCAGGAAAGATTTAATGATTGAAAGTATGCTTATAATGTATAAACACAATGGCGTATTCAAACCCTCACAATTTCATTCTCATTTTCTCGTAGGAGACGAGCAGATGACTACCTGAGATGTAGGGAGATGAGGTTGAGCATGTTTTGTTACTTCTGGACCAGCCTTCTACGCTGAGCTTTACCTGCGTGGCCGTGGCCTTCCCCTATCAGGGAAGATGGAGCTGACAAGTTTCAGAAGTGTTTCAAATTTTTGAAGTTATTGTGTTAAAAGTTCGGGCAGAGAATCGCTGCCAAAATAAAGATAAAGGGACCCGATCCGGAGGCTACTTCTACTGGGTCCCAGGTACTGATGGCGGACGGAGAGAGCCTCAGGACTATGCTGGACAAGAGGCTCATGGGGATTTGTAGTTTTGTTAAGCTCTTGATCTTTTTCGTTTACAAAGCAAAACAAAAATGTTGAGTGTAAACTTTTCAGAAGTTGAAATGCAGTGAGTTGCAGTATTAAAGGAAGTTAAGCATAATGCTTGCCTGTGTCTTTATTAGAATCAAGACTACCTCGCGCTGCAAGCATGGGCAATCTTCATTATAATATGAACTCTACGAAATTCAACCAACCTCGGTGCTTGACGGATCATGGGTACAGTACAAGTGACAACAGGGATAATATTACAAACCCGCCCCCCTTCGACGTCACTTTTTGAAATGTTAAAGGTATTTGTACCGTGCACCGTCACCAACGGAATTCGTTCCCAGGTGCTCAGGTGGATCTGTAAACGAGAAGGCACGTTGGGTTAGTAAGGTGAAGGGGGGAGTAGGATAGTGAGAGAAGTGTTGTCCTGTTGGAAGCGTTAGTTCGGTTTACACTGTGCGCTGAGCTTTAGTGCAAGTATCGTATCGATGTCAGTCCTTGTGTGCAGTAGTTGCAGCTCATGTGTTTGCAGTTACGGTGTGGTGAAGCGCGTGCGGCTTGCTGTGCAAGAGGTGGTTGTGTGCGTTTTTGTAGGATTTAAGTATGCAGAACTTTTGAGCTTTTTTGGTTCGTGGGTTGTATGTCTCGTAGCTGACCTTAGCAGTTTGGCTAAATGCCTAGATTTGAGAATCCTGTATGGTGGGAGAGAGGCCCAGGTCTCACAATACACTATGTTTCACCACACAATAGACAAAGAATTAGGCCCCACCTAGATTTGAGTGTTCTGCAAAGTAGAGGAGCGGCTTAGGTTTCATAATGCATTACATTTCACCACTCAGTATGCAAAGATGGAGACTATACCTAGATTTGAGAGTCCTTTATAGTAGGGGAAAGGGATAGGTTCCACAATTAGTGGGTTTCAACATATAATGGACAGAGATGGGGGCTACACCTAGATTGGAGGATCCTGTAAAGTGGGAGATGTAGGCCTAGGTTTCATAAAACATTGTGTTTCATCATATGGTAAACAAAGATGGAGTTTATACCTAGAGAGTCCTGTATAGTGGGAGAAAGGCCTAGGTTCCACAATAAGTGGGTTTCAATATATAACAGAGCTGGAAGCTACACCTAAATTTTTAGAATCATTTAACGTGGGTAGGGGCCCAGGTTTCACAATACATTACGTTTTACCATACAGTAGACAAGGATGGAGGCTACACCTAGATTTTAGAGTCCTGCAGAGTGGATGCGACACAGTCTAATTTTCACAGTTCTAACAAATGTAGCACTTGCTAACATTCACAGTTCTAAGTATAGCACGTGCTAACATTCACTATTCTGTCTTGATGTGACGAAGGCTAATGTTCACAATTCTGAGTGTGGCACTTGCTAACCTCCACAATTCTATCAAAGTGTGGTACTTGCTAACCTTCACAATTATGTCTGGGTGTGACACAGGCTAATGTTCACAATTCTGAGTGTGGCACTTGCTAACCTCCACAATTCTAAAAGTGTGGCACTTGCTAACCTTCACAATTCTGTCTCGATGTGACGCAGGCTAATGTTCACAATTCTATCAAAGTGTAGCACTTGCTAACATTCACGATACTGTCTGGGTGTGACGCACGCTAATGTTCACAGTACTATATGGGTGCGACGCAGGCTAATGGTTAATGGTATATGAAACCATGTATGAAGGAGACTACGCCTGGATTTGAGAGTCCTGTATAGTGGGAGAAAGGCCTAGGTTTCATAATGCAGCAGGTTTCAGAATATAATACAGTAGGTTTCGTTTTATAGCAGACAAAGATGGTTTGATATACCTGTACTAGAGAGTAAGTTTATAATGGGTGAATGATAGTGTTGAGTATTCCCTAAGAGTGCTGCTGGTGACATTCGCCTGGCAAGCTGTGTTTTGAGGTAGGGTAATGTAGGGTGTAAGGGCTTTCCGGAGTAGAGTAATTGCTCTACTCCCCACCCATGCCACACTTACTTTGGTGGTTGCTGCTGGTTGACAGTTGAACACAGATTCCCCTGCAGATACAGTTTGGAGCCGCCATTGTAGGAGCTGCCCTTTGCCTAGGGCCCTTCGCCCACAGGGGTTGCACAGGCAAAGGGGTGCCCTGGAGGGGTTGGACTGTTAGATGTGGGCGTTAGCCAATCAGGGGAGGGGGACAGGCTGGGAGCAGGGGATCGGAAATGGGTCCGGGAAGGGTGGAGGTGTGCAGGGCGGCAGGTGTAACTTTTTAAAAATATTTTAAATGGGCCCAAAATGGTCCGGGCACCTTACCACTCACCTCTCGGTGTTAGCAGGAAAATGGAAGAGTGGCGAAGCGGCAAGCAGGCCTGAGACAAGGCCAACACCAAGCCTGGAGATCGTGACTAAAAACACCCCCCCCCCCCACCCCCCCCCCCCCCCCCCCGCACATTATGGCTCCAACCTCTAACTAGAAACAGTATCTCAGTATCTGGGCTGTTTTGAACTGCATGCCTAAACACAGCAGCAAAGCTACCTTGCATTTTCCCACTTTCCTAGCTAATCTAACCCACCATCCCGCTCTTTCGGAGCGCCTTAGACACGGTAACTTATTATATGCAAGACGCTATACTACCGTCCCACTTACACTTTAGAAGAGTATGAACACCACAGCAATGTGCCATTTGTTCACCCCTATGTTTATGGACACAAAAAGAAAAGGAAAAACAGCAAGGAAAGTGCCGATCGAAATGAGAAATGACAGGGACATTCTTCAGACTATTTCTGCACCTCTTTAAAAAGGGCAAAAGCAATGCCTACCTCATCGGGAATAAGAATGTAGAACATACATTGAGCCTTTAGTGGTAAACAGGGGCGTTGCTAAGCCGTGGGTAAACATTCCATCCAACAAATGTGTTCCTGGAAAAATTAGGGAGACTTCGCATTTACCCCATATCACTAGAATCTCAGGCACATAATAGTGGCGTGAGCTACTCATCACACCTACATTAGAATATGGCCCAGAGTTGATGGTTCTGTATGTCGCTCAATAAGGGGTACATTCATCCCGATCATGAGCCTTATTGGCCACAAATCCAAACATTTGACGTCAGTCCTCAAGTGACACATGCTATTAACCACATCACCTGCCTCACTCTGTGCTCCAAACCCTCCTCTTATTCTGCCAAACCATGCTCAAGAAGCCTTTTACATTACTATACCAAGTGGTCATTGTTTTAATGCCACGATTCTTGAGATTTCCGCTTGATATTTGCTTTGTGGTGGCTCCTGGTGTCGCATTGTTTCTTAACAGGAGCAGTATGACAATGCATTACTTACCGTAAAAGCATTTCTGATGGTTGTATCTGCTTAGATTCACATGCTGTGCATAGGTCCGACATCCAGTGGTCACTGCGGAGTATTGCATTTTGTTTTTCGTAGTCGAAAAGGGACGTCGACAAGGCGTGTCTGAAATACTATCCCTATAGTGACGTGCGTTGTGCCCACAATCCCTCACGCGTCGAGGTCCCTCTGTTTGTATTTTTCTGCCCTGAGGGAGCCTTCTAGATGTGAGTGAGTACAGAAAAGAGATATAAAAGGAAGTCTATGTTCCTTCCATCGGAGCAGGGAGGAAGGGTGGGCGCATGTGAATCTAAGCAGATACAACCATCAGAAATGCTTTTACGGTAAGTAATGCATTGTCTTCTGATGTTTGTTAATCTGCTTAGAATCACATGCTGTGCATAGACTAGCGAGCAGTACCCGGCGTTGGCAGTGGGTTATGAGAAGGAACAGTAGAGAAAAGATGTCTTAATACTGCCTGTCCCACCTGGGAGTCAGATCTCGAGTGTGCATCTAGACAGTAGTGTTTTGTAAAGGTGTGCACAGAACTCCAGGTAGCCGCTTTGCAGATGGACTCAAGGGGAACATTTGCAATGAATGCTATGGACGCCCCCGTGCCTCGAGTAGAGTGTGCTCTTGGCTTAAAGGGCAGTTCTCTCTTAGCAAGAGTATAGCAGAGAGTGATGCATTGACCAATCCATCTAGAAATAGTGGACTTTGAAACTGCATCCCCTTCTCTTCCTGCTGACACCGAGACGAAGAACTGATTAGTCTTCCTCGGTGGTCTGGTTCTTTCCATGTAGAACCAAGTTGGAAGGATTTTGAAAGAACGTTGGCAGTTCTATAGACTGGTTTACGTGGAATTTCGAGATGAATTTCGGAGCAAACCTTGGGTGCGTGCATAGAACCACCTTATCTCTGAACTGTAACGAAGGGGTCTAGAACAGAAAGAGCCTGTAGTTCACTTACTCTCCTGATGGAGGTGATAGCTATTAAATAAGCAGTCTTAAGAGTGAGGTCTTTAGGAGATGCTTTGTGCATGGGTTCGAAAGGTGAGCCCATGAGTCTGATAAGTACCACGTTAAGGTCCCATCCGGGAGCTGGGTCAGCTATCGGGGGGTGTATTCTCTTCATTCCCTCCATGAAGGCCTTTATAACAGGGATCTTCCACCACGACACCTTGAGTTGGGAAGTGGTGTATGCAGAAAGTGCCGCTAGGTGGACTTTAATGGAATTGAACACTAGACCTGAATCCAATAAGTGGGTCAGGTATAGAACAATATGTGTGGGAGAGCAGTCAATCGGGTTGATGCTTTTTCCTCTGCACCAGATGACAAATCTCTTCCACTTGCTAGAATAGCAGTGGCGAGTGTTAGGTTTTCTGGCTTCCCTGAGGATGTCCATGCATCTCTGCGGGAGCTGTAGATGTCCGAATTCTATGATCTCAGGAGCCAAGCTGCTAAGTTCATGTTCTGGGGGCATGGATGCAGAGTCCTGCCCTTGTCTTGTGACAGCATGTTGTACGGGCAGGGGAGTTTCACTGGGGGAGATAGAGACATCTCCATCAAGTGAGCGAACCATGGCTGTCGGGCCCACATTGGGGCCCCCAGTATCATGGTCACTTGTTCCTGGTGCATCTTGTGCACCACCTTGTTGAGAAGGGGAGTCGGGGGGAAAAGCGTAAACAAATTTCCCTGACCATTGCATCGACAGACCGTTCCCCTTGGATTGGTTCTGGGGGTACCTGGAGGCGTAACTTAGGCATTGCGAGTTCTCCAGGGTTGCGAATAGGTCTATTTCTGGGAATCCCCATTGTGTGAAGACGTCGAAGACGATGACTTCGTGCAGTCGCCATTCATACTCTTCGGGCAGGGGGAAATCTCTGCTGAGTTTGTCTGCCAGCAGATTGAGTTCCCCTGGTACATGTTGTGACAGTAGGAACATGTTTTGTTTGAGAGCCCACTTCCATATATTTTGGGCCAGTTTGGACAGTCCTGGAGAGTGGGTGCCCCCTGCTTGTTGATGTAGTACATGGCTGTGGTGCTGTCTGTAAGGACCAGCACAGTCTTGCCTTGTAGGTGTTCCTGGAAGGCTTTTAGCGCCTTCAACACAGCTAGTAGCTCCAGTAGATTTATGTGTTTGGATGCTACGTTCAGAGTCCACACTCCGTGAGCAGTCTGATGGGATAGGTGAGCCCCCCCATCCTGTGAGGGATGCGTCTGTGGTCAGAGTGGCTTCCGCCGCGGGTGTGGCAAAGGGTTTCCCTCTTTCCAGGTTTTCCTTTGTCCACCACCGTAGCGAGAGAACCAAGGCCTGCGAGACCACCACTAGATCGTCCCATAGTCCGCTGGCCTGACACCACTGGCTGTTGAGTCACTCTTGCATAGGGCGCATGCGCAGGCGCGCGTGAGGTACCAAATAAATACACGACGCCATCATGCCTAGCAAGCGCATTGCTTTGCGTACCGTCACCTCTCGACCGGTCACATATTGAGGGATCTAAAACAGCATGTTTTAGACCCTCTCGTTGGAGGGGAAGACGAGGCCGACCTTTGTTTGAATTAGAGCCCCTAGGAATTGTTTGATTTGGCTGGGGTCTAGGCTGGACTTCTTTTCGTTGATGGAGAAGCCCAACTGGAACAAAAGGTCTACAGTCTTTTGGGTATTGGAGAAGCATGTTTCATAAGAATCCCCTGTTATGAGCCAGTCGTCGAGGTAAGGGTAAACTGGGATGGACAACCTGCGCAGGTGGGCCGCTGCCACTGCCAGTACCTTCGTGAATACCCTTGGTGCTGATGCTATGCCGAAGGGTATTACTCTGAACTGGTAGTGTTTGCCCTCTATCATGAACCTGAGGTATCTTCTTTGCGCTGGCAACATTAAAATATGAAAGTATGCATCTTTCATGTCCAATGTTGTCATGTAATCTCCCTGTGATAGCAGTGGGATCACTTCCTGCAAGGTCACCATACGAAACTTCTGGGGTTTGATAAACTTGTTCGCTGGGCGCAGATCTAATACAGGACGCATGGTTAGATCCTTTTTGGGTACAAGGAAGTACACTGAATAAATACCTTCCGTTACCTGAGATAGAGGCACGACCTCTATGGCTCCTTTTTCCAGCAGTAGTTGTACTTCTTGGAGAAGGATGGCAAGGTGTTCCGGTGTCATGCGTCGTCCCCTCGGGGGTCTGTATGTTGGGGAACTGTTGAATTTGATGCACTATCCTTGGGCTACGGTGGAAAGTACCCAGCGGTCTGACGTTATTCCCTCCCATGCTGGAAGAAAGGATGTTATCCGGCCCCCGTCCGGTGTTGCATGGGAGGGGACGCGAATCTTCGCGTCACTTGGTGTTGTTGGGGGCTTGGGAGCCTCTGGGGGTGGACCCCCGACCTCTCCCTTTGCCCCGGCGCTGGACTCTTTGGCTGTACTGCCCACTATTGGTCTGGTAATTGGTGGCAGGGTACTGTTGCTGCCGATTCTGCTGTTGGCGTTGGCCACGAAAAAAGCGTTTGTTGCCATAGCCGCGTCTGGTAGTGGGCTTAGAGATCTGGTCAAGAGTTTTGATAGTATCGAACTCTTTTTTAGCCATCTCCAGAGCCTCATCCACCGCTTTCCCGAAGAGGTTTGAGTCTTCAACAGGTTTATTTATTAAAGACGCCTGTGTCTCCGGTTTGAACCCTGAGTTGCGCAGCCATACATGGCGTTTTAGGAGTAAACGTCCCGCTGTCTCTGCAGCATCCAGAGAGTTCTTTACAATACTCTGGTTGACCTGGGTTCCTTCGCCAATAGTTGATAGCAGGCGTGTACGTAGTGGTTCCGGCGCTTCTTCAGCGTCTTTACGCAGTTTGGCCCACTGCGCGTCCGCGTAGCTAGCTAGAAAAGAATTGTTGTTCGCAATTCTTGCCGAAAAGGCAGCCAAGGATGTGACTCTCTTTGCAAGCGCATATAACCTCTTGCCCTCCTTGTCAGGTGGTGCCTCGCTGGTGGACAGCGGCACCCCTGCCCTCTTCCTTGTATTAGTTACAACAAGGGAATCCGGAATGGAATTTCCCCTGATGTACAGCGGGTCTGAGGGTGAAGGAGTGAAAAGTTTTTCAATTCTTGGATTAACTCCTCTGATTAGTGCGGGTGTGGATAGCGAAGGGATGATTCTTCTCTTCACTGAAGCGAGGAGGGGAATGGTCTGGCTGACCGGGGGTTTCTCCTTAATTACTCTTTCCACAAAGTCTATTTCAGGAGAGATCTCCCCAGTGTCCAGTTCGAAATGCGCTGCTGCTCTGCGCAACAGGGCATTAAATGTGGGCTGATCGTCAATGGGAGACGTGTTTCTAACAGATGAATTGTCAGGAGGATTTAGGTTCAGGACATCAGTGTCCGAATATACTGATGGGGATTGCCAGTGATGAGAAGGTCCTCCTCCTGGATTTTCTCCGAAGCCTTCTCCTACCATGTCTGGGCTGTCTTCCAGACCTTCCTCCTGGTTCTGTCCCTCTTCATCGTCCACAAATTCATCCTCCTCCTCCAAGTATTGTTCCTCACCAGTGAGGTCATACACATTATGGAAATCTGAGGCTGTGTCCTGCTGGGGATTGAATAGTCTCGGATATTTGGCCCTGGGGTCCTCCTGAGGCCCCTCTCTTGTTCTCTTAGGAGTAGGAGGGTTCTGGGTCTTCATAAACCTCTCCATTCTCTCCATGCAGAGATGGAGCCTTTCCATGGTTTCATGGGGTACCCCAGAGCGGTCTAGCGGGGGAAAATTAGTGTCATCTAGCTGAAAACGGCTTGACCTCTCCCACAACGTCAAGGAAAGTGTCCCGTCGCCTTCCGAAAAGCCTTCCGGTGTGCTGGGGGTCCCCCCGACTGAAGGGGGTAGTCCCTGTCTTTCTTCGGGCTTTTTCGGCGTGTCTTTCGACCTTTGCGTAGCGCTTGACGTGTCTTTCGGCGTACGCTTCTGGGCGTCGGCTACAACGATCCTCGCCAAGCTCTCTGTGACTCGTTTGTCAGCGGAGGGCTGTGGTTTCGACGTTACGGGTGTCGATCGTTCTACGGCGGCGTGCGCTCTCTGCTGGTGCGCGCCGGCCGATGGTTTGGGGGCGGCGCCCTTATTTGCCGAAAGCCCAGTCGCTGGTAATGGCTGCGGTTGCGAGAGGGGCTTGGAACCTGAACGGTCCGAGGAGGCCGCCGGTGGAACCTGCGTCTCCTTGGGCGCTGATGCTTTCTTCGTCTTTGACGAAGAAGAGCCATGGGTTGTGTGCTTATGTGTGGTATCGTGTGCGTCAGTGTCGCCGGAGTGTTCATCCCCATAAGCAGGGCGTGAGCCGAGCCCGTCGGGGCCGGGGACAGACGACGAAGAGCGCGAGCGCTCTTTAGAGGGGTGTACGACTTCCGTAGCGGAGGTCGTGTTATCACGTTCCTCGTCACTGTCGGTGGTAGCAGCGGCGGGTGAAGAATCGGCCTTCGACATAGCGTAGGCCGCCCACCTCTTGACCCTACGGTCTTTTAGAGTATTTGGCTTAAGAAGCCGACAAGCCGTGCAACCCTCCTCTTTGTGATCGAGGGGCAAGCAGCGGTTACACCGTGAATGCGTGTCCTTCCAAGTAAACTTGCCCTTGCAAAGCGGGCAAAACCTAAAGGGTGTCCTCTCCATAGCCGAGGCAATAAATCGTGATAACGACCCCAAGGGAAAGGAAGGGGAAAAGGAAAGGCATTCTCAGAAAAGAACCAGAGATGTCCCACGACCCCACTCTCCCTACTGTATTTGGCCTGCGAGGCCAGGCCACGTGTTCGGCAACGCCGAAGGATCTCCTCCGCTCGTCCCCTCTGTCGAAGATCTTGCTCGGCGGAGACAGCTTCACAACTGCGTCGAGGGAGGGATCGATGTGTTATAATTAAATAGGAAAACGACCAAAGGTCGAGGAGATGAAATCTGCAATGGCTCCCGAGGAGCTCCGCGTAAAGGCGACCAGTAGCTGGGCGTAAAAAAACAATCTGAGGGACCTCGACGCGTGAGGGTTTGTGGGTACAACGCACGTCACTATAGGGATAGTATTTCAGACACGCCTTGTCAACGTCCCTTTTCGACTACGAAAAACAAAATGCAATACTCCGCAGTGACCACTGGATGTCGGACCTATGCACAGCATGTGATTCTAAGCAGATTAACAAACATCAGAAAGATCGTTACAGACAGATAAAACATTTTGGCAAATAAAGTAATTTACAAATAACGTGACTGCAATTCTTGTTTCACCAGACCAACTACCTCTTCATTCCTAGATTCCCATACCACCCCAATGTGGAATGTCAAACCACTTTCATGCCTGTATATGTAGTTCTGATGCAGGGGTTGGAATAGTTTCTTGAATTTAAAAAAGGCAGGACTGAGCTGTCTCAGCAGGCTGCATTTTTACACATAGTCATGCCAGTGATAACTAATAGTGGTTGGCACTCTAGTAAGGAGATCCCCGTTAATCCTCTTCTTACAGCACTCCTCACAGGCGCAATGCTCCCCACCTCAAGTAAACATTTCATTTGCTCCTATTTGCCAATGGCACTGAGCAGATGAATGCAAACAATTAGTCTGGACAGGATTCATGAAAACTATTGAATGGTGGGTATGTCTTGGCTAGCTGCCAGCAAATTAATGCAGGCGGTTTATAGAAGTATGGCGCTTCGAGAATGCAACATATCGAAGCGTTGAATAGTTTTGGCGCTCAGTACGTTTACAGAGTTTTTGGCCGTTACTGGATTCGGTCCTGCGATATTGTCGCTGGACTTGATAACAGTACATTTCCTTCCTAGTTCTATCTCCAACCCTCACATTTGAATAAGAAGATTAAAGTATGCAAACTGTTGGGCTGTGGTATTTCTTGGTTTCTTTAGGCATGTGGCCAGCCGAGAAGAATCTGCAGAACTGAATCTTGGTCGACTTACAAACATTAGATTTCAGATAAACAAATGAGTTGGAGGCGAGGGGGAGAATTGTCCTTGGCGAGACGTAGGTGGCACATGGTACAGGCTGATACAATATTCGAGGCAGAGAGTAGGGAGCACTATAAAGCATACACCAGTGCCATGTTTCATATTGTGCGAGTGTGACAAGTAAAATACGCAAACCCTTGTTATACAAATTGCACTTCTGGGAGGCACCAGAGCTCCGAGATACTTGTGATCTAAGCGGGCGTTTATATTTTAAGAACCTAAGCGGACTGTGAACCGATACGGCATCTTGTATTGGAAGCATGTCCTTTTTCTCAGCAGGAAGATTCACGGTACTTGTACTTCCCGACATATATCGTGCACATTTGCATTAATCAAACCAAACAGTTAATCTATCCGAAGGCTTGGGGGGGGTGCACTTTCGTTTACATATGAGATGTTGATTAAAAGATCAAGTTAAACGTGCCATAAAGCATTTACGAGAAAAGATATTTTTTAAATCGTAAATCAATCTGTGAAGATTCATATACGTGATCTTGTTTACGTGTAGCTGTTAGGCACTGCGATCAGACTGGAAAAAAAACAAGCCAATGCTTGCAGTCTGCATTTTTGTCTTTAGATTTGTTGTGACTCGCAGTAAAAAACATAATTGAAACCCACATTAAAAAGGTATGGTGGGAACGGAATTATTTTAGATACCTCATTTTTAAAATATCCTAAGCATTCCAGAACTGTAAATAGAGGGTCTTTTAAAAGTGGGAGTTCTTTAAAATACAACTGTATTTGACTGTTACCAACATGCATGTATTGGGACCCCAAGTATGATGCCAGTGAGGCGGTTTTACTGTATACCTTGAGACGGTTATAGAGTTGATGTCTTTTGCAATGTTGAAAGCCACCAGTATGAAAACAGTGAGGAATATCACAGCAGTGGTGAGGAGGCTCTTAAATATTCAGGCGAAGTAAGAATCTATACACTGCCACTACGCTGAATCCGTTAAATGCTCTTGCGCAAAATCTGCAAAAGAAATGCATGCACTAAACAAGCAGATGCATGCCATCATTTCCACATAAAAGAGTTCCAGTAAAAAAATGTTGACTTTAATAAAACGTCCACTGTGTGCCAATTCCATTTATTTATCTGTATAACTTTGCAGCCCACGAATACTTCACCACTCTGATTGATTTACTGAACTGAAGTCCTAGGATATTTTAAGAAAAACGCAGAACATGTGGCTACCCAAGATACATTTTTCAATTTGCATATCAATTTAGTATTAAAGGTTTGACATAATGGATTTACAAGATTATCAATGGTCATCATGATTAATTGGAGATTGTGACTGTATACCATACTAGTTTGTGGATTAAATTACGCCAACTTGGATGGTAGTTGCGTACTCTTCGCTTTTGCCTCCAAGACGTCACTCTTGGAGTGGTGGTCTCATGAGCAGCGGGTGCATGACATCCATGGACTATATCAAACACGTACAGCAATGGGGACTGCAGACGCTGCCGTGCATTCTCTCGGACAACGAAATTCTGAATTAGCACTAGGATTAGCATGCAACGCATGGACTCAGAGGAAAGGACCTAAGAACATAAAAAGACGTATGGCCATATTTGTTTCAGTTTCAATTATTGACAAAACGAACGTTGTCATGCCAATGCAGCATGAATAAAGCACTTCTCTTATTGTAACACCGCTTTGAAAGCAGACAGTTTCATTTATATTTGTCTTGGCGCAGACTCAACAAAGTCGAATTAAACAATCGAAGACTGCACAAGCGCAACAGTTTTATCAAGCAATTGCACAATTAAATAATTGCTGATAAAGACATACAAAGATACATAATTAACAAGGGTTGCACACGTCAAAGCATTCAAAAGCATGGAACAATAAAACAATAAAAATACTTGAAACCTATTGGGGTGCCCAGCTCTCCCAGCTCTAAAACAGCATCCAAAGCTTGACCTGTATAAATCAAGTTTATAAATCAAGTTTATACAGCAGAAGGAAAAATATACACAGATCCAAGAAACATAAGGAAGGAGAGTGAACTTACCACAATAAAAGATAAGCAACCATGTCACTGAGTAGCGCAAGTGGAGATGCGGTACCAGCCCAAAATGCAATGGGGACACCTACAAACCCAGTTAGTTACTTAGGTCGCCCTAACCCGTTTACACTTGAACCAGAGGAAGATCAAGTGCAGCGATGGCAAGAATGGATAGATGAATTTGAGGAATTCTTGAGAGCAGTGGGGAACCAGGATGCCCCAAACAAACTGGAGATATTTATAACTTTAGTAGGAAAAGAGGTGAAAAGTGTCATTAAGGCCATTCCAACTCAAGAAAAAACAACATATCTACTCTTGATTTCCGCCATTAGTGGACGATTGGTAGTCCCTCCCAATCGGGAAAACGAATGTTACATATTTATAACCAATGCACACAGGCACCCCTTGAAACCACTGCACAATTTGTTCTACGACTACAAAGGAAGACAACATACTGCGAATTTGCAAACTTAAGTGACGATGAGCCAATTAGATTAAGAGATTGAAGGATGCATATAATCACAATTTCAGAAACACCTCTTGAAAAAGCCTCTACCTCTTAAGGATGCCCTGGAATTAGCAAGAATATATGAGAGAGTTGATACACAAGCAACCAATATTGAAAACCCCCAAAAAACTGGATACCATAGCCGCCCTGGGACCCAACGTGAAAAGGGAATCGTGATACTCAAGCCTGCCACCCCGTCAAGGCACTTGGAATGGCAACTAGAGAAGTCCTCCGGAAAGACAATGGGTGCGGATTTGAATTTCCACATACACGCCAATGTCTGGCCCTCGATCTGATGTGCATGTGATGTGACCAGGAAAACCACTTCCAGACCATGTGTAGAGAAAGAGCTCCATTGCTACCAGCATACAGACCCAATGCACAGTCGATACCAAATAAAAGATCTGACATACTGAGATCCTCTAGTGCAAGGTCATACCAGGAAAGGGACAACATACAGCCTACTCCTAACAGAAATGCAACAACACATCAGGCACAACCAGGATTAATCAGAGCAGTAGGAAACTTAAAAATTGGAGCAACTGAACGTGAGATTCTAGAACATGATCGTAACTCGCAAGCATACTAAGGGGAGAATCAGGGACAAAGGAGAGAGATATCTGTCAAAGATCCGTATGAAAATCCTCCAGTTGAACATCTAAATGCAGACCTATATTATGAATACGGTAGATATAGTAGAGAATACGTGAGATTCATTCATGATACTTCTGATGACAGTGCTGCTCCGAAGGTAACAGTGTACATAGGAGAACAACATACGCCGTTTCTTATAGACACAGGAGCCACTGTAAATGTGATGAACGAGAAGACCTACAACGTCATATCAGGCACATACCCTTTGCAACCGTCACAAGCCCAAATCTTTCAGTGGGGTGCAGTCCAGCCTCTAAATCCAAGGGACAATTTTGGTGCGACTTAGTCCATAGAGGACAATGTGTCTCCATCGCTATGCATGTCATAAACAGCCCAGCGGTAAGACGATGCCTCCTCAGCTTTAAGACTGCTACTGAACTACAGCTTATTGATATCCATTTTGATCAATCAGAAACAATACAAGGATTTCCTACGCAAACTCACAGGTTGCAGGCTCTGTCACGAAAGGAACTAGACATTGAAGCGTTAAAAGATACCTTTCCAAAGCTGCTTCAAGGTATCGACATGTTGAAGGACACGGTCATACTACTACACATTGACCCCACTATACACCCTGTTCCGTAGCATCCCCGATGAAGAGGATTCCATCTCCAGGCGAGGGTATCCTGGGAGTTGCAACTGTTACTTGAAAATGACATCATTGAACAAGTTGATGGTCCTACTCCTTGGGTATCTTCTCTGGTGGTAGTGCCCAAGTCGGATGGGCGGCTTCGTCTGTGTGTGGATATGCGAGTTCCCAACACTGCAAACTAATGATTGATCTTGCATCCAGACCCATAACTACATTCACTACGCATGAAGGTATTTTCCGATAAACATCTTAACTTTGGCATATCGTCAGCAGCTGACGTATTTCAGGAGACAATAAAACGACTCATTGCGCCCGTCACAAATGCTTGCAATTATAGTGATATCTTGATATTTGGCATTACTCAAGATCAACAGGACAAAGCACTGCGACAAGTCTGCAACCTCTTCCAAAACAAAAACAATGGTCTTACCCTTAATGGACCAAAGTGTACCATCAATAAGCAGTCTGTTTCTTTGGACACATTTTCTGACAAAGGGATCAGAGCAGATCCAGATAAGGTCAATGTCATTATCAATTTGAAGGCCCCAAAGGATGTGACGAATTGCGGCCTTTCTTAGGAATGGCGGGTTATTGCGCCCGCTACCTCCCAAACTACGCAGTGCTGACCAATCTGCTCAGACAACTCCTCAAGAAAGACTCCATGTTCATGTGGGATTAAGCCTGTGAAACAGCCTTTGACACAATCAAGAGTGAATTTACCAACGATCGCCAATTAGCATACTTTAATCCTGACTGGGATACCGAAGTTACAGTGGATGCTAGTCCGGGTGGCCTTGTTGCTTATCCTGGCTCAAACAGATCAGAAAGGAAAGTCCAACAGACCCATTGTAATGTATGCCAGTAGAGCTTTGACCAGTGTTGAGCAGGCGTATTCAAAGGCTGAAAGGGAGAACCTTGCTGCAGTCTGGGCGTGTGAAAAATGTCACCACTTTATCATTGGAATAACATTTGCCCTTGTTACGGACCACCAGGCTCTCCTGTCCCTCTTTGGACATTTCGCATTGACCGGTGGGGTATCCGCCTACAGGAATATGATTATACCATAGTTCACAAGCCGGGGAAGGAGGCTAATCCTGCAGACACTCTCTCCCTCGGCACCCAGGCGGGGTGCCTGAAGCCGCGATGCAGCTGGAGCCAGAAGCATACATCGCATACCTATGCCTCAATACCCTTCCCCTGGCCATCACAAAAGAACTGTTTGCAGAAAGGAGTAGAGCTGATCCCACCATCCAAGTGGCCATTCAACTTACCAATACTAAGATGGCGGTGCCTGGTCACGAAAGTTTTGAGAACGGGGAGGTGGACAGGAGGTATTTGCAGAGACTGGCAAGAATACAAAGTGAATTGGCAACAACGGATCAGGGGATACTACTTAGAGGGAGTCGACTGGTGGCTCCAGAAAGTCTGAGGAAAGCTCTTGTTATTATAGCGCATGAAGGGCGTAGGGGGATTGCGAACACTAAGAAGATTCTGAGGAATGAAGTGTGGTTCCCACACATGGATACAATAGTGGAAGATGCCCTAAAGCACGGCCACTGTCAAGTGACCGCATCAAATAGGCCCCCATGCCCACTTCAAATAGTTCCAATGCCAGATGGGCCCTGGCAAAGAGTGGCAATAGACTTACGGGCCATTAGAAGAAGGTCGTCATCTACTGATAGCTATTGTTGAATACTCTCGATTTCCCCTAGTCAAACATGTTGTGTCTACAGCATTCCACCATGTGGTAACAGTAATGTGACAGTAATAAATGAGTTATTCAGTAAGTGGGGAGTCCCTAACAGTCAAAACGGACAATGGCCCACCTTTCCAAGGACAGGAGTTCAAAATGTTTGCAGCACATTTGGGTTTCCGCCATCAAGAGAGAACACGTTGTGGCCGCAAGCCAATGGCATGGTGGAGCGATTCATGGCCACAATAAAGAGAACACGTCAGAAGGCTGATACAGATCTCATGTCCATGCCACAAGCCATCTCACAAATGCTAAACTGTTATTGGAATACCCCGCATGAGTTGACTGGGCGCACTCCTGTTAAACTGATGATACAATATAAACCTAGAACCCGGCTTCCACAACTTGTGGATTATACTCATGTAGAAAATGAAGAGATTAGAGAAAGGGAGAATGAGAAAAGAAACAAAGCCAAAGAAAGGACGGATCGCAAGAGGAGAGCTGAAGAACACCAAATACCAGTTGCTGAGACTGTACTATTTCAACAGAGGCAACATAAGAAGATGGACACCAGATACAAGCAAGAGCCCCCGGTAGTCACATCGGTCTAAGGGCCCATGATTACGTATATAGGGGAGGATGGTGAAATAACTAGGAATGATTTGTTCTTTCGTGGGATGTTTCAGGATGATTCAGAGGAAGAATCCCATGCTGAAGAGGGAAATGAAGAACCCATTGTCTTGTCACCTGAATATCCTCCACCCTGTTCGCATAGCGAAGAAACTCATAGGGCAACTGGTCGCCCTCAAAGGATATATGAACTTGCTGAACAAATATATAGTGTCAATTTATATGATAAGTAAGGGGGTGGGAGGTCGCTGAGTAGAATATGGAATGCGGCCGAGTGAGGCCTCAGAAAAAGAATGGAACAGGGCTGATGGAAGGGGCGGGGAAGAGAGGACAGTTGGCAGTTATGAAAGGAAAAGGAGAATAAAAGAATACAGACATAGAGCCAGCCTCAGAGTTATTATTTAATGACATACTGGCTAATTATAATTGTGTACATTAATACACAACATTCTGCAGCGCTACAAAAGGGACACTTAACACCAATGAGACCAGAGCGACAGTGTTGTGGTTTATTACGTGGTCACACTCAACTCAGAGTTCCTTTCCCCACCCAATCAAGGTGGCGCACAACAAAGTGCTCTTTTTTTGTTCAGGTTCAATTTGGTAAGGCCTCCAGCCTGTCCCGCACCCAATCCCAACAAATATCCGGTGCCACAATGGACTAGGATCCAGGCCGGTGTGTAGTAAGAATATAGATTTATTAATTTATTTAAACCAAATATGACAAACCGACTAACATCAACCACTAATGCTGTGGCAACACAATAACAAAAGTGGCTTCCGCAATGACACCAACACCGAGATAATACTAAGATATGCAGTCACAATTTCCCACAGCTTTTCTTTTCAAATCACTCACCAATACAGAATAAAAATTCAAGGCACACAGTGATCGCTGATTTGGTTAGAATACGTTTTCTCCCAGCAACCCCCATCCTCCAGACATCAATTAGCCTTGACCCCTCTGAATTGAAGGCAAGTGGCAGAGAGTGGGACACAATGGGAAACATCGTTTTGGGTTCTGATAGAAAAATGCACTCTTTGGAACAGAGATTCAAGGGGAAAAATCGTTTTGCACTTATTGCTACAGAGGCAATATGAGGAAAAGAAAAACAATGGGAAAATCTGTTTGGCTACACCTAAAAAGAACAGCCAGGGCTTTGTGGTTTGGGTCAGAGCAGAATGGGAACAAAGGGGCAATTTTGTTTTTTCCCCAGAGCACATGCAAAGGAAATACAGGGCTTCACACTTCATGTAGGGGATCAATGGGAAATTTCATTTTGCACCCTGCACACTCACCTGGAAACAGGGTTTTGGGGATTCTTTTGGACTTGCACAACAGTACACGACGACTACCAACAGTAAAACACCCCAAAACCCAGCCAACGGACCCACCGGGCTGAGGCCGCCAACAGCACATCACTGCTCTCTTGCACTTTTCCAGCTTATTCCCACTAACTCGCCCCCCTTTTCCCTTTTACAGAGCCGCCAGAGTGCCTGGGGACCACTCCGGTGGTGATAGTGCGCGGTACAAATATCCTTTAACAATCAGGACCCACCTTACTGTACCGAGGTCAGGGGTTTTCTTACAAATAGTCAATCAAATCATTATGTCTATACTGACTGAAAACACACTGGGAGGAGCTTGTTAGTTTCCTATGCTAACAAAACACATCCCGTGATTTCTATTGGGGAATTCATTGATTTACTTTAAATTAAATATGCTAGGGATCTACACAGACAAATGGGGTATTTTGCTATGGGGAAATAACTAGAACAATACTTGAGAAAAATGCAGGGCCTACACAGTATCGGGCTTTGGGATAGTTTTACTTACAGGAGAGGCCTTGTAAAGGGCATCAGGGAACAACAGGGCACCTCTGGGACAGCAAGTGTGCCAGTCAAGGATAGTCCCCTCTGGCTCCTCCAAGGGGTCCCCGCCAGCTTCTATGTCTCCTGGTACCGGTCACCAATGCAAGATTTGGGGCCTCTCTGCTTGGGTGTTTCTCGCAAGAGTTCAGCAGCAGGTTAGCTCCCGGAATAAAGTGAAAACAGCCAGTTCTGATGCAAACTGGTTTACTTATATTGCAAATGACATCACGATGGGTCATGATTCCCACGGAAGGGATTGGTTGGTTCTCTCTACCCTCCTCCCACATGTGTGCTAATAGGACAAGGAGTTTAGGGGTGCGAGTTAGGAAAGCTGGGGAGGAGAAAGCTTTGTCATCCCAAACTGACATGCGAGTTTTGCATGTTTAAACTCTGAAAATCTATCAACATGGCAAGTACCCTGATTTTTCAAATCTTTACATGTATGGATATATTTTTAAGAACTACATTTGAAGTCAAATCAGATGATGCTAATCTGAAGTCGGCACGCCCTTCCTGTGCAGGGATACAGTTTTTCTTCATTTACTCAGGAGCAGCAGCACTGAAAAATATGACGCTTCATAGTTCCCAATGCGTATTTTGTCCTTCACCCTTACACCAACTTTCAAATCTCTCAGAATCATGGGAAGGCCCAAATCAAATTTTCCTTAACTTCAGTTGTGTTTATCACACAAAGATCGTTTTGCCATGGGTCAAAGAGGATTACTGTCACCTTTAATACATGTCTGGAATGAGCATTGTGGCATATACACTTCCCTTTTTATGCAATAAAATGTATTTTTCCATTAATCGAACCCCAGCTTCACAGGCCTCGCTCACTCTAGACCCCACCTTTGTTGCTCTAAGTTTCATTTATCCTTAAACATGTGACCAGCCAGATGCTGGCTCATGTTCATCTTAGCCTATCCCTCCTTGGCCTCCCAATGGTCCTGGCTAAAGCTGTAATGCACATTTTAATGGAGTTGTGACCTCAAGGTCACTTCTGCTGAAAAAAGGCAAGGCTTTATCTATTTCCACTGTGGTTTCCATCAATGGCAGTGTATTTCTTTGTATTTTTAAGCAATGGACCAGACTGATTGTTAACAACCAGACCTTCCTCTCTGGGACAAGCAGAGGAAAGGTCTTTGAGGTTAAAGTGTCATTTCAGTAGAAATGCCCAGCTGCATGTACAATTCTGCAAGAAATGGCTTTTAAACTCGGACACACTACATTTTACATGAAGCATTTTAAAAGGCATCCGGGCCTTATTTTCATGTGTAATGTCTTCCCTTTAATCTGAGAGTCGCCAAAGACATGAGTATCACTTCTGGATTGTCCATACGCAGGGCCGTTATATGAGAACACCATTGTCACCTTGAAACCAAGTGGGCCCTCCCTTTGCATACTGTCATTGGGATGAGGAAAAAGGAAGTTCTTTTATTTCTTATAAATGCAATAAGCTTGGTTTCACTTGAGATTTCTGGTTCACAATTTGGTATTACATTGAAGATAATGTACACACTATCTGTCTCTTTAAAAAGTATAGCTTTCCATGGATTTAGTAAAACAACCTTTTCAGCCACATGTCTTTCTCTTTTCTTGCTGAAATGCATTGCGCACATCTTTGCACTTTTAAACTTCCAAGCACACTTCTCCTTCATTTGAGATTTAGGCCGGTCTTTAGTTCAATAGGCCTCATGTCTGACAGCACCATCTCTGTGCTGGCTTTAAACTTCAATGGGACTCCACCAATCCCTCTGGCCTGGTCATTCAAGGGCTATATTTTACCCCACAACAGTGTCTTCTGGCTAACCTGGAAAGAAAACACACAACCTTTCGCTTTCAGGGTGTCTCATAATATCCAGCAACTGCAAAGGTCCTATCTATGCAAACAAGTATCTAGCTCATCTGAATATACCTTAACCAATCACATTGATTGGTTCAGCTTCTCTCTTTGCATCAGGGGTCAAGTCCTAAAAATACAAGTGGGAGGACTCAACAAACGCAAAGGGGTGTGACATCGTCAGAAATGACCATGTCAAGGTGAAATATGCACATTTCATGAAATTGGTTTTGCATAACCACCCAAATTGCACAGGACGAATGGCATTTGCCTTTCATAAAATCAACACACACACAAAACCAACAAAGGATATTTTCTTCTAATAGTGTTTTTGAAAACGTTCAAAGGTGTGCATGTTTTAAACTCTCAGAACCAATACAAATGTTTTCCCTTGAACATGCAGTACCGAAATGAGACATTTCACCTTTAGTTGTTTGTTAACTTTCATCAGGTTATATAGTGCAGTGGTGAAGTGTCCTTCCTGCAAACCTGCCGACTGTGGTGCTATCCCCGAGTTCCGCATTGATTAATAAATTCAAGGAAGACTTTCAATGTTTTGCATTTTAGCTTGGGGGGACGGAGTCTGAAAAAAGTGGGTGGACTCCGTCCACCTGCGTGTACCCTCGACTTTAGCTCTGCTTTGCATGCCTTTTCATTCTCTAAATTATGTTTGGCTTTGGTGGATGCCACTTCCCGTGGGCCAATTGGGGTGTCGCCCCACTAATATGTTCATATTTGAGACCGTTAGAAATTAAGGAACAGGGATAGAGAGGCATGCCTTCAGAGTGATGAAAAGCAACCAAGTCGTTTTTGTTATGAACTTGTGAGCCTTTTTGTTGCTGTTCAGAGTCCCCGCACTCTCTTCGATCTATGAATTGAGTCAGCAGAATTTGTTCCAGGAGCTGTGCTATGTTATCAAACTTGACAAAGGGTTAATGAATGTGACATTGCAACTGTTTTTCAAGCCGGTCAGCAATTTTTTCAAGCTTCACTGTACTTCTGGCTGTCCCCCTGGAAGCAGCGTTGTTGCTAGTTCATGCCAAGGCTGCCAACTGACCGACCTCGATGCAGAATGTACTCCTTTAAGCATTGGTTGAGGGGGTAGAGCACCCACAAAGTCTCTGAGCCATCTCGGGAGGATAGCTCGGGGGCAACGTGCTCGCCGAGGAAGCAAGACGAGGCGGAGCAACACAAGTTCGATCCCCGGGTCCACGCTTAGAAACCTCTGGGTATTAAGCATGTATAAATAACCAAATTACAATGATATGCTGTACATTAAATAGGAAATTAGCAGATTCATGTAGCTCGCCTCCTGCCTTTTGCCATGGCCCTGCGGGCAAGTAAACCCCATCCTCGTTTTAAACATTTCAATGCACATAGAAGGCTGACCCACACACGAGCCACTCCGTGTACCCCATTCATACACAGACTACTGCAGACCACACACACACTGGAGTAAAAAGAGGCTATAGGTTTTATTCAAAAACAGTCCCTTGTTTATTTGGTTTGATCCATTAACAATAACTTTCACAAGAATACAATAGCATAAAAGGCCATATAAAATCAGTATTAAATGTGCAAACTAATACAAATGAGCATCTAAAATATGCTCAATATTACCATCGTGATTTCTTAAATAATAAGACATCGACTGAGCCAAGCTTGTTAGAAACATGTGAAATCCAAGACTTTCCAGAGCATTACAATCCCTAACTTTAGGGCTATTTTTTATATTCAGCTACATTATATAAAAACGATGGGCCATCAGAGTCGATTGAAAAAAAGACATGGCTTCTATTCTGTTACTAAAAAAGCATCTTAACAATTTCATCCGCTCACGTTGGTAACAGGGCAGATCAAAACAAAGTGTGCCATATCTTGGAATACCATCGCCTGTGTACCGTTTCTGTAATTGTGGGAGACCACCCCTCGGCATTATTGGATAAGGGGGTAATTCATAGAATTCAGCGCACAAGTGGCGCACGCGGCTGGCGCACAGTGAGCGCGTGCGGCAGTCTGCGCCAGCCACGTGTGCCAAAATCCATTTCCGCGCACAGCGTATTCATGGATTTCAACATCCATAACCAGCCGTGGCACAGAGTAGCTAGCGCAGCGACCCTGCAGCTGCTCCAGTTACGCCCCAACCCCTCCCTGTGCGCCATGAACAGCGCACAAATCCTGTACATTTCACACAGGCCAGTGGACCAGCATACAGCCCTCCAACCACAAAAACGTCTGTAAAAATCCCTGCGCACCCCTCCGAATACACGTAAACCGCTGCGCGGGAAGTGTTACACGCGATTGGCCCTGTGCGAGCGGGGTACATGTATTTCGGGGGTGTGTGGGAAGTTACACACGCGATTGGCCCTGTGCAAGCGGGGTATGTGTATTACGGGGGTGCCCCAACTAATTGGCAGTGTGTGTCCTCCCAGGTGTGCCCTCTCCCCATCCCCAGGGCCTGCAGGTAGTCCCCAACACAGGGGGTACACACTGCACCCCTGGCCATGCCCCACAGGCAGCCCATCCACCCTGGCGAAGCCCCCCAGCCAGCCCACGTCACCACGCACAAGTGAGCACTGACTCATGTCCCCCAGCACCACCATCCACCCAGCATTGAGGGGCACCTGCCAGCAGGCCCCGACTCATGTCCCCCTGCAACACGAAAGGAAGCTGCACAATCATGGGCCTCATGTGCACCAACATACCACAGCACGCCACCCCAGTCTTGACATGCAATTATTTCACCAATCCACCCTACACCGACATGCCTATGTCAGGACACAAATCAAAAGTCAACCATGTACATCAACACATGTCCGTCACACACACACTGTTTGCCAAAGATCGTGTAAAATCACATTTTGACATGCATGAACCCAATGAGCAAATCCCACACATGGAATTAAAATCTCAAAATGTATTATGAACAAAATCAATGTAATGAAATGAAAGCCAAAAAAATAATAAAAACATGAAATGAAATTCATGTAAAAAAATATGAAAAATGAAATGTAGATCCAATCCCAATAAATCCTAAAGAAAAATGGTCCAAACTCTGTCCACCAAAAGAAAATATACACATAATATGCTGCGTAGAGACAGAACACAAGCATCAGGGCACTGTACAATAGTCCCCCAGACAGGAAGCAATAACACATGAGTGGCACTGTCAAACGTCACTTCCATCCTGTCCCTCCAGAACACATGGGTCAAGGACGCAACACACATGCAGAAACAGGCAAGACACATGCAATCAACATCAGCATCCATGTACAAAGCCCTCCATGGACATAAATGTTGACTTCAAACTCACATGCATCATGGCTCATACTGACCCCATGCACACACATCACTGGAGGGTCATGCATCATGGCTCGTACACCACAGACACAGTGGATACAACCGCGACCAGACTGCACGAGTGAATCTACACATCGTCACGGACATGTGTCATGCATCCATGTCGTTTCAAAGTCACACACACGCTTCTCAGACACACAGACATGCACACCATACATGTACATGAGAGCAGCACCCATCTCTCACCCACCACCCATGTCCAAGAACAGGGACTGGCATGCATTCATGTGTGCATTCCCCATGCAGCTCCCCATGTCTCATTGGAACACATGCACATCCATGTGGGTTACGCATTACTGGTCTCACATGCACTACCATGTCGTCCCGGCTCACACACATCCATACATGGCCTATGTTACACATACAGGCAAGTAGCTGACTACCAGCACACTGAAACATGCCCCATTTCACACAGCAATGCATTGCCACTTGCCGCCCGACTCCAGACGGGCCTGCATCCTGAGGATCTGGTGGTGAAGCACTGGGCGAATGCGCTCCAGGACCCTCATCTGCTGGTTGGTAAGTTTGCCCGGCGCCCTGCTGCATCCTCTGCCTCTAAGTGGCGCCGGGCCTTCCTGAGGGTCCTGGACTTGTAGTCCTCCCAGCGCTTCTGGACGTGTCTCAGGTCTCGGGGTGCCACCCCCTCCGCGTTGATGGCACCCAAGATGTCCATCCAGATCCTACTCCGTCCTTCCTTGTCGGCATGCAATGGTGTGAAGAGGGCATCATAATGCCCCAGGACATGCTCCACCAGGACACCAACTTCCTTCTCATTGAAGCTGGTGGCCCTCTGCCTCTCAGGCGTGGGTGGGCAACTGGGTCCTGGGGTTGGGCTGTGGAGCGATGGTATCCCAGTCGGGAGTCTTCTATTCCAGCAGGGGTGGACACAGCAACTGGACCCCTGCAGATGGCTAACGTGCAGGCACCAAATAGCAGGGCACGTGGGCAGCAGGCAGCAGCAGATGGCAGGTGGGAGCGTGCTCGGGGCTCTTGGGGGCAGGAAAATGGCCTTTTGGGCAGGAGCGTGGTCTTTGTGTTTTTTCGCGTGGCCAGCTTGATACGGAGTGATTTGGCACGTGAAAAAATTGCACGTCAGCGTGAAATACGAGGAAAGGCCCTTAGCGCGTAAACGCGTTTGTGACGTTACGCGCGGGCGTTTCCCACAACACGGGTACATTGTGAATAAGCAGGTGAGAATAATGCATGTCAGCGTGCTATTAGAGGAAAGGGCCTTAGCGCGTACACGCGTCTGACGTTGCACGTGTGGGCAGGCTTAAAAGATACGTGTAGGACGCCATTTCCTTGTACCTGCTTTTTTGTGGAGAGCGAGCAGGTGATTCTTCTACTTCTTGTCGGTTTACACGAGATTACTTCACAACGTTTCCATTTCGTACTCCCCGTTTCCTCAGACTGCTTTCTTTTCTTCTTTTGGCGGGGGTGTTGCCAACGTGCACACATGTGTCTTTTTCACATTCTTTTTCAAGGCAGACGGTGAGTCGCGCACATATTTGTGTGGTTGCCCCCGTGTGTCGCGTACCCCTTCAGAGGTCATTGTAGGCTGCGTGTAACACGCGCACACTTATTTTTGTGTTTCTGGGTGCCACAGCGTAGTGCGGGTTCAATTTTCCATGCACGTGGTCTACCAGGGGTTGCGTGCACGTGTACTTTTGTATTTGGGGTGCCTGTACGTTGCGTGACCCGTCATCTTCCCCCAGGGGTCACAACAACATCAGTGCCATGGTTGGGAGGCGACCAAGCAGTAAGGGAGGCAAAGGTGGCCGAGCTCAAAGAAGTGGGTGTGGTGGGCACGGTAGGAGACGTGGCCAGGATTTGCAGGGTGCCCCTAGAGCCCAGTGTGTGGAGGACCAATCAGTGCCACCTATACCCCCACCCCCATGGTTGTGAGAATTGTAGCTGACACCATCCGAGCTCAGCCCTTGTTGGACTGGCCCATTTTGTCAACTGAACCGGCACAGGATGACTCCCAGGCTGACTTCCAGGTCACCAAGTCTAAGCCACGTGTGGCGGTGAAAGTTGCTGTCACCAGGCCACGTGGATCTGGGGCAGCAATGTCATCTGCTGCCCCAAGTAGCCAGGGTGAGGAGGCTGCAGGGGCAGCTGCAGCTCAATCCACCCTAGCTCCGAGTCTCCCAACCGGGACAGTGTCGGTCCAGGTCCATCACACCGACGTTGGCCCTGCTAACATCACCCTGCAGCCAATGCCTGCACCAAGACCTTAGGTCATTGTGCATTCGCAAACTTCAAGTACCCAGTCCACCTGCACTTCTACCCCTACTGACCAGAGCGGCGTAAGCCACTCAGGATCCGCACCACCTTCCAAGAAGAAGGGTGCTCTTGCACTACAGGCTGAGACCCCAGACATGACTACACACTCCGGCACGTCAAGGAAGCCTAGATTCAATGATGCTGAACTTGATGCATTTGTAGCCTATGTGTTGGCACATAGCCGCGAAATGGTGGTGACTGCATGCTGCAAGACTACGCCTGCTCAACGTAGGGCCCACTGGTAGACCATTGCGGACCACATTAGTGCCCTTGGATTTGTGAGGCGCACAGCTGATGATTGCTACATGCGGTGGAATGACCTGAAACGCAGAGCAAAGAACAAGCTGGCTTTCAATCATGCCTCTACTGTGATGAATGGTGGTGCGTCTCCACCAGAGGACGATCAACTCACTGAACATGAGTCTGTTGCTGGAACCTTTGTCACAGAGGAACAGAACCAAGGCGTGGGAGACCTACCAGATTACAAAGCATTGTCCGGTGAGTGCCCAAGCATGTGTGTGTAATCCATGTGCATGTTGCTTGGGTGATGTGTTCCGATTGAGTGCCAGGTGAGGGTGTGTACTCCTGAGTGGTATGGGTCACCCATGTGCTTCCTCCAAACCATTCACCGGCCTTGGATTTGGGTATGACAGTATCCCTTCTGATCACAGTAGCCAATTAGCACCACATTACTGCAGTTGCCCTTGAACTGTCATCTTGCAACAACATTGTTCAGAATTTTCAGTGTTCATTCAGCCGGATTGTTTCAATCCTCCCATTTTTGCAACACATTTTTCTGGCCTAATGCCACATATGTGACATGCATCTGTCATAGATAACAGCCCACAATCGCCCACATTTAATACCTTGTTATGGGAATGATTTGTCCATTCAGGCTGATTGAGTAAGGGCCTGCTCACATTAATTTTGGGGCCTGTTTGAATGTGGAACATGACCGTTTCCTGTCATGTTGAAGTGACCAACCATTGATGTGTCCATCTGACTGCCATCACTGTATAATTGTACACTGGATGTGTTGCAGTGTGTGGAACATGCATATTTTGTCACACTATTTTGCATTTTTGATCTCATCATGTCCATCACACATGGATGGATGACAGTACTCATTCACTAACATAGGGCTGTACTTGTCAAATGTACCATGGCTATGCTACGTGCCATCTGTGTGCTGGCATGCGTCATGTATGTGTATTGGACATGCCACTCACAGGCTAATGTGTGATGGCAGTGCTATCCAGCATGCAGCAAATGTGTTGTTTTTCCATCTTGGAGTCCTCAGTGTCTGCTTTTTGCCTCCCTTTCCAACTCATTGACAGTGCATGCATGCCAGGGTTATAGTCATGTGGGACATGTGTAATTCATGTACTGGATCTCTGGCTTGTCAGGTCTATGTGTGTGCTATGGTGCTCATGCCTGTTTCCATTTGTTGTCTTTCATGTTTATGCAGGTGATGACGCGGTGGAGGAGATGGTGCAGACCCAGGAGGAATCTCAGCCACAACCGGGCACAGGTGGAGGACGTGGGGTGGTGGTGGGTGAAAACCCAATCCTCCTGCAGACCATACTGTCCACGGGTGTCTCTGGGTGCACCTCCGCAGACCTCTATGATTCAGGTGCTGAATCGGACAGTGAGACATATGTGCCGTCGCAGGTGAGTTACTGGGAGGGATGCTGTTCTGTCCAACCCACCTGCACCAGGGGTAGACCCCTCTATGGGGAGGTTAGTGTTGGTAACTCCGCCTTTGGTGGTAACGGATGCAGGGTCACACTCCACAACATCTGATCCTGTTCCTCGGCCAGTCCTGCAGCCTCAGGCAGTGCCAGCACAGCAAGGTGCAGATTGCCTTGCCCCAAACAGGTGTGGTGCCAGCAAACGCGGTGGCCATGCGCCACCAGGCAGTACTGTATGGGAAAACCCCATGTACAGTATAGCAGCACAATAGGGAGCATCGGTTGAAATGATGGTTCAGGCAATGGTTAGGGTGGCCACTTCCATTCTCCCCCCTGAAAGGCAGATGGAGCTCCAACAGCAGGCAACAGACTCCATTTGCCAATCACACAGGGAAGACATGTTGGCCTCCAACAGGGACCAACGGGCGGCACTGGAGACTCTGCGCGAAGCCATATCTGTAGAGTCACAGGGCCACAGGGAAGCCCTGAGGTTAGAACTCCCATTTCCTCAGGGAGACTCTGGGTGAACTTGAGGCTTCCCGAAATTTTAGGTCAGAACAGCAGCTGGAGCAGCTCACACATTCACTCTCAGCAGAGCTCCAGGCAACCCGTGCGGAGATCCGGGCATCACGCAAGGCCATGCAGGTAGAAATGCGGGCTACCCGTGAGGTTCTGCATGGGGATGTCCGCACCATCATCCTCCAGAATGAAAACTTCCACACCTGCATGTTTGCTGCCATGGAGGACCATACCAGGGCTTTGCGTGGGCTGCCTCCCATAGCACGGCCACCTCCTGATGTAGCAGCAGAGGTTGAAGAGCGCGACAGCAGTTCTCCCACAATAGCGTAGCCGTGCAGGCCATGAGCCCATGGAGGTATTTTTTTTTTTCTCAACATGCAGGCTTGTCCTGTCTTTGGGTTAGATGCTTGGGTTCCTGACACACACAGGCACACACCCCTCCTGCTTCCCCTTTCCATGGGCTTGCAAAGGGTGTGACCAAGTGACAGTAGCTTACACAGTGACATTGGGCTCCCATGAGCTGTGTGGGCAGTCTGTAGTCAAAACTGTGTGTACATCCCTAGTGGGGATTGTTGTTGGATTGAACACTGCATGGTGTATTGATATGTGCTTGTACATCCATGTCTTTCTCCTTATTCACATGTACCTTCTTCATGTATTCACAAGGCCGTCACCTTTGCAGATGCAGTTCATGTTGTATGCAGTACACTGACACATTTGCCTGACAGCAACACTCTGCAGTTGGAAGGGGTCGATGTTCTGGCTTAGTCAGGTTGTGAGACTTGCACTACTTTGATTTTGTACTGTCGTATTTTGACACTGTTTCATCCTGTGTTGCTGTTCTGTGTTGCTGGCAAGTATTTGTTCATGTGTGCTGTTTCTTATTGATTACTGGGAGCATTTTGTCTGTGGCCTGTTTACATTTGGAACAGTGCACTTTGTGACACTTGTGTCATGTGTTGTGCATTCATTTTGTTGCTTTCACATTACATGACATGCCATGGTGTGTTGGGTAGCTGAGATGGGGAGGGGTTGGGTGACAAGGGGGTAGTCATTCATGCAGCATGAATGTGTGTCTTTTTGTCACACAGCATTGGTTGTATTTAAGTAGGTAGGGATGCACAAAATGTAACACTTCCAGGTGACCAATCTCAGGCTGGTGTGGTTGTGACAGGTGACTGTCCCTTATGTCATCATCACTGATTGTCAGCTGGTATGTGCCATGGCTGTGTGCACTCCACAGGGGTAGGATTTTAGGTGAAGTAATTAGCCACCAGCTGTGTACGGGCTGCCTCACCACGTGCCCTTTCACCTCCCATGCGCAGCGGCCGTGCATGTGGTTGGGGATGTGTGGGCACCACCATGTCCACCCGCAGGCCCTGGCGGGTTGCACGTTGTGCAGGACACATGCTGCCACTATGATCCTGCACACTACTGGGGGCGCGTATAGCAGCTGCCCACCGGAGCGGTCAAGGGAGCGAAAGCGTGACTTGAGCACTCTGAATGTGCGCTCCACTATGCCCCGGGTTGCAATATGGGCTGTGTTGTATCTTACCTCAGGTGGTGTGGTGGGGTTCCAAATTGTGGTCATCATGTGGGTGCTCAGAGGGTAGGCACTGTTCCTGGGGAGGCGATGATGGGTATCATTAGTGGGGTTGTGACATTACTCAGTATCTGACATGCATGTGCAGAGGCATTTATACTCACCAAGCAGCCATGTATTGCCATGCTGCCCAGCTTCTAGGTCCCGGTTTAGGGGTGGCATTCTGAAAATGAAACTATCATGGGTGGACCCTGGATAGTTGGCATATACTGAGGTGACTATTCCCTTGGCATCACATGCTACCTGCACGTTGATGGAATGCCAGTGCTTGCAGTTTCTATAAATGTGCTCAGTTGCCCTGGGTGGACGTAGAGCCACTTGGGTGCAATCAATGGCACCTAGCACTTTGGGGAAGTGTGCCACCCCGTAAGAGTCCTGGACGGCAGCCTGCCTTTCTGCAGGTGTTCTGGGCATGTATATGTGCCTGCAGACTGAGGAGCGTGCAGTCATGATGGCCAACACCTGGTGTAGGCAGCGCGACTGCGTGGCCTGTGACACACCCCCCACTATGGCACTTGTCCGCTGAAATGAACCAGTGGCAAAGAAGTGCAGTACATTGAGCACATTTTCCAAGGGGCTCAGTGCTTGGGAGTACAGGGTGGGTGATGTGAGGTCATCCTCCCACTCACTCACCAGGTCGAGTATTATGTGTGGTGGAAACCTGTACCTCCCATACACCTGGTCATCAGGCATCCCAAAAAGGCTGGTCCTGGGTGTAAGAATTAGGGGTCTGGCTATCCTCCCCCTCCTGCGGTATATTCATCGTAGCGTCTGAGCTGGTTTGTTGTTTTGTGCACACTTATGCTGCGCGGGGTCGCGTACGCCCGCTTCCTGCTGGCGTACGCGTTTCCGTATTAGCCCGCCTTTTTTGGCGCACGCGTTTCCCCTGTTCGATTCCATGAATACGTGTTGTAGGCGCGCATGTGGGCGTTGCGAGCATTTACCTCCTGTACTTCCCCCGTAACGCCCACATTTTCACGTGTTGTTCCCCATTCTGCGTGTTACGCCCACTTTCGTTGTGTGCGCTGCGCTATGTGCGCTTTCGCTGTGCATGTAGCACACGCCATTTGATGTGTGCACCAGCCACGATTTTAGCGCAAATCCCAGGATTTACACGCGCACTGACTTCCATGAATCGATGTGCATGGCTTTGGCACACTTGCGCTGCCATTTTCCGCGCACATTAATTCCATGAATCGGCCTGCTAGTCTTTGAGTGCTTGAAAAGACTACACACCACCAATAGAATGGGTGCACCCAGGCTTTTCTTGCACCACATGGGGACCACCCTTTTCCAACTGGGAAAAGTGTAGAATGTAATAGTGGCTGGAAGGGGAGAACTACTAAGTTTGCCGGTCCTCCCATTGTCCCCTAACGGAGTTAGGATCTGCTCAAATAATTTAATGTCTCCGTGCACCCCTTTCCCGCACAACCTCTTGCGAATAACGGAGAAGATGGCCTTTCTTCACACTCTGCATATCTGTTCACATTCCAAAGTTGCAGACACAGCGCAAGGCTTCCATATTGACAAACACTAGGGATACATAAATCATCTGCTTTAATATTAAAATAATAAAACCATCCAAAATAAGGTGGCGCTACTTTCAAGAACATCCTCATTCCAAAGGTCTGGCTTCCTCCCCAAGTGAATTGTCGATAAACAAGATCTTGAAAAAGCTTTATATCACCTGAAAGGCACTAGGCCTGCCCCCTACTCTTCGCGACGCCAGTGCATCTTTCTGCAACGCTTACGCGCAATTCCTCAGCCAACTGCACCAATAAACAGCACCGGTCCTAAAACACTATTGCAAGGCCTCCACTGTCTGCAAGCTCCAACAGAACTACATTACAACAAAAAGTGAACAAGGAGGAAAATTAGTTTAAGACCAAGTTGCTTTTTATCAGGAGATAGTTTGCCTTACGTTAATAATGTGAACAACGGGAGTTAAAGAATACCAGTTTATCCACCTGATATTGTTAGGGTATTGGAGCACTTTACAATCGTATTATGTGGACTGAGGGATTGGTCGGGTGTGTAGTGGCCACATCAGTGAGGGCAGAATGGCTGTACATCACAGCAGCAAGCACGTAACTCACCGTGGTCTGAAGCCGGGGGCACAAACCCTTCACACAATGTTTTATAAAATATCGGAAAAAAGTAACACTAGGATTTCACCAGTAAATACGTCAATGGTAGAACATATACAGATGTACATCAAAGGATTATACCCTTTCAATTTTAGTGTAGTGTAAAAGCGTGCAAGGCCTTGTGAAGCACTAAAATGAGGACTTTTGAACAGTTACAAGTGTAAAAATATAACTGCTTGCCTTCACGCGCCATGGTTGTTTATACATCCGTTTAAAAACTGAGCAGCACTGCGCTCGTCTAGTACACGTATGACACAACTACAATAGAGACGCCTGGTGACTTATTTAGCATGTGGAGCCACTGCTGCCATTAACAGTTGCTGGTACAGAGGCTTAACACTGGAGCCATGGTATCGGCACTCACTGGAGTATTCGGATGTTGTATATGGAAAGTGGAAAGAGGGCAAATATAAAGTAAATATGAATTCAAGCAGGGGCCAGTTAGGTGTGCACATTGAGCCATCCAAAATGCGAAGATTTTAGAAAGTAAATTGAAAGGTATCTGTGAGATAGACTAGAGATGTGCTTAAGTGAATCCCTTCAAGTATGGAGGCTTTTTGTTGTCAGCGAGTGAGTTTAATTTCTCAGACCAAACAAACACCAGAATAGTAATACAGGAAAGGCCAGGCCAACAGTTGCCAAATGGAGAATAAACTATGGGATTGATGAACATGAATGCAAAATGAGGGAAGAAGAGAGGGAGCATGACAACTGAGATGTTTTTATACTAACGCAGAGTAAAATACTAACTGACCAAAATATGTTGGGTAGTCCAAAAAAAGTTAATGAACTAGTAAGGAGAATAAACATACAAAATACATTTTTTGGGAACACTGTAGTTCCCCACAACCATTTGACAAAAGCACACAGTATAGGTAGTGTGGCGACAAAGAATGGCGAGACTGACCAAGTGGTGCCATAGTTGTTGCTATAAACTTCTATTCAAAGTAAAGATAAACCTGTCTTTAACACTAACAGGGTTTCTCTACATAAACTAAAGAAACTTGGGTGCTCGTCAGGAGTCTGTAAAAGTCAAAATTAAAAAGGCACCGTACCAGTCAAAAACTCCTACACTATCGCTGTCACTACAATAAACAAAAACTAAAGTTCTGGTTCTGATCGTGACTCGGGAGAATGACACCCTTCTCCTGGGTGCCAAAGATGCAAAGTCTTCTCAAAAGTAACATTTCCAAGCTATTCATACCAAATAAACAGTTCTACAAGATCCCCATGGGGCTAGGAGAATGACTCCCTACTCCTAGCTGGTTACCCCACTGTTCCTTTAACAAAACTTGTAGTTCAACCAGAGTATAACACCTGCAGCTTTTTTCATACCCTTTTGCTTGCCTGCCCTCACTGGGATGACGAAGATGCTCCCAGAGTTCCACTTGACTCTCCAACACAACACTCCTGTGGAACTACCCAGGGTGTTGCGATATAAAGTGGTTTACTTCTTTCTCTGCTTCTTCGCAATTTACAGTCTTGAATCTTCCCAGTTCCCTCCAGGACTTGTATTTATTCCCGTTACCTTCTCCCAGGAAACTTTTCACCTGTTTCACCAGGTGTCACAGGTCCTCTCCCTCTGCTTCAACATCTTTCATGCTACTTCTGCATCCCGCTTCCCTCTGCAGGCAATTGTTGCTGGCGGTCTCAGCACACTTGTCGGACAGCATGGTCCACCCACGACATGTCACCACCTCTTGTACGCTCTGGACATTCGCCTAAGCAGCTTTGCTGTAGGCTACTGTAGGCGGTCTTGGCACCGTTGTCGGACCAGATGATCCACCCACTACAGGTCGCGCCACCACCTTTCTGTCTCTCCGCGTTTACTGTGCAGGTTCCCAACCAACTCGCAAGACCCGTCTCAGCTAACTCCCTGTTCATCTCTTGGTTTGCAGCGACGTGACTCACTGCAGTCTCTCTAAGCCGAAGCTCCACCTCACTGGCTTCGGCGCAGCCTCCTCGCTCGCCGAGTTCTCCTTCTGCATGTACAACAGCTGTCAGCATACAGAAACCACACGTCCCATTGCTGGACGGGTCAGAAGAAGAACATTGCAATTGTAATTGGTTATTTACAACGCACTAAATACCCAGAGGATTCTAAGCACGGACACAGGGATCGAACCGGTGTTGCTCCGCATCGTCTTGTTTCCAAGGCGAGCGCATTGCCCCCAAGGTATCCAAAGGGTTGTCGAAACAAGACTACCTTCTGATGTTAACTGAACATTAAATTGCGTTCTACCATAGATCGATCAGGTGAGTTACTGATTAATTTATGCAAAAGAAAAGAGGTGACGGCTGGAAACGTATAAATTAATTGTAAACTCTGCCATAGCTCTAAGCAACTATCCAGACCAACCATGGATCATCGGGCTGCCAAGCCATTACAAAGCAATTGCCAGAGGTTAAGATTAATTCTTAACTTTCCGGCCATCACATCACGTTCTGTCTAGTTACAGAATAATGACTAGTGCCCCGAGCCATCTGCTTGTGTGCTTGAGAACATAGGCTGGAAGTGTGTCAAAATGTCACTGGATGTGGGTGTATGGGCAGCATTGCTGGGCGAAGTAGCAGTGTCTAGACGTGGCCTGGCTATTGTGCATGGTACATACCACATTGAGTAAATCAGAATTGACTTCTGCACAACTACACACACACAAACAGCTTCCCAACTCCATGAACACTCCAGGACTCTTGCACATCCATTCCACCTAATTCCCAGCTTCAACAATCTCCATCTCTCTCTAGAAGCAGGACTCAATGACAAAGCACAGGATTGCACCTCCCAGGCCAATCCTCCATCAAGGGAACCCATAAGTAGCAAATCTCAAACAGTAAACGAGTCTGGTTCCAGCTCTTTAGGAAATTACTGGGGGATAACATTCCGACCACACCACGCCATGCCTTCTCCGATTAGATTTGGAACATACTGAATGGGTGTCCCGGCCTTTGTGTTAATCCTCTTTTCTGCTTCAATCACCACTCCACCACCCCCGGCAGAAATGTTTTTGCTCTCCTCATGAGATGCATAGCAAGCAATGCTCTCTCCCACTCGACAGATAAGACAACCTCAACAGGTTTCTCACTTCAGTTCTGTGCAAGAGGGCACACTCATGCTCACCATCACCCATACTGCATAGCCAGCTGCAAACCATGCACCCAACAACTGCACTCTCATCCCTTCAACCGACATCCAGGAACATCCTCCCAACACTCACACTAGGGAAAGGCCATTTAAAAGAGGCTACCCATTGGCATTTCGTAACCCCATACAAACTGACCAGAACATGAAGATCTTCCACCAATCAGAGAGATGACTCACTGCGATCACTCCCGCCCCCACCTCCTTGGCTAGGGGCAAGTGGCTCTATGGACAGCAATGCCAGTTGTTTGGGTTTCTTGAAATAAATTAAAAAATTAAGCAGGGAGTGGATACAAGCTCATATTTACGTTGCTCCGTGTTCCCTTTGAGGTTTTAGGTTTTGAGTGCAAAAAGGCAGTATATTAACTAGACTTCGAGACCTTTGTTCAGAACAATTTCACAGGAGCAACTAAATAATGCAAAGAATCAGGGGCGTGGATAAAAAGGGCAAGGGTCATCATGAAGCATGGATAATTGATTCTACCATTTTATGAAAAGATAGCAATATTACAGTACAAAGTTATAAGCTTTTTAGAAAGGCATGCAAATGTAATGAAATACAAACTCGTTCAAAACAAAACAGGAAATATCAAAAACAGGCTAGTTACAGGCAACAATGTACTTTTATCCAAATAAGTGAATTTTTCATAGGAAAGCAGCATCTAAAAGTGGAGGCGAACATACAAATTGCCTGCGTCTACGATAACCAAACGAATACATAAACATCTATTCTGAGCAGAACTTCGCTCCTAAAATAGCATTTTCCACCAAGGACAAAAAAGCAGTGACAATGAGCCTGCGTTTATGAAAAGATTTGTGCTGCCTGGCTGAAAATGAGAAACCTCTGGAAAATGACACATTATCATGCACGTTGGGGGGGGGGGGCATCGTGCACAAACTTGTAATACCACCAAAATAAACTTTAATTACCATTTAAACACATCCTCCGGCGAAAACATGCTCCAGAATCAGGTGCTAGGATGATCTCACACATTGGCTGCACAGCTTTCCAATATGTGGATGTCCACTTGAAACCCTAGCTGACCGCAGCCTTTCTGCATTAGCCTCTTGAGCAGGCACTACACCACTCAAGCAGGAGGAAAGAGATCTCTTTTTAGGTGATTTCGCTCCCAATGGTGCGTCCTTCCGTCCGTGCGGCCCCCATGTTTTTTGAGGGCACATTTTATTGACTTTTGTACCATTACAGAATGTCATAACTGTCGAATTAATTAGAATATAGACTATACACTGGATTAATGCCACATCTTTGCAATTATATCAATACTGCAAAGGTTCATAAAAATAAACCTTTCCTCACAACCCGTACATCCGGACCCAAAATGTGCGCCCGCCGCTAGCCATTGGCTATTGAAAATGTACTCTTGTCGAGTAAGAAATGGTGTGTTGTGGGTATGTGTAGAATTAAGGTGGCAATTCACTTTTTAAGGATGGCTAGTAAATTTAAACATGAATATTTCCCCTCGCCCCCTATGTAAATTTTTTGAAGCCAGGATGAGTGGATGCTATTCCCCAGGGCCACGTTCTATATTGTACCAAATTGGTTAAGGGCAGCTCCTCATCCTGTACACCATTTCCTCCAAAATATGCATTTATATGACTCTTCTCTACACACATTTATCTTTGGTACTTCACCAGATGCCCATTTTGAAGCAATATTCTTTTTGGCTATAGAGAGGGCCGCAGAAATAAATAACATTTCATATCGCTTGTATCCTTCATCTCTCCAAGTACCCAGCAATACCAACTGCTGAGCACCTGCAGGAGGACGACTAAGGATCCGGCCAATAATGGTCAACACTCTCTTCCAGTAGCGCTGTATCTTCTCACAATTTCATCACGTGTGGAAAGGAGATACCCATTTCTCACACACCTCAGGTGCTACTGGTCTGCCTTTGGACCTATGCTGCATAGGAATTCCTGGAATAATATGCTCTGTGTAGCCATTTGGAAGCAGCAGGGTTCTGCTAGGGATGCCAGACTTAATGGGGCCCACTAAAGCCTACCTTCAGCCATCTTCGGGCAAGGATTCAAGATGTCCGTCCTATTTAGCTTGTAGTCCTGCAAGGGAGTGCAATGTAAAGGCCAAAATGACACTGTGCAAGTGTGAGGTGGGCTTTCCCAGAATATGGTGTTCTGCACTCTCTGAAGGGTGAAGTGAACGAGAGGGGGAAGCAGAGGTGAATGCTACTTGACCAGTCCAGGTGGGGCATGACAAGTGAGAACATTACCTCTCGCAATCCGAATATACATACAACCCGTAGACCACACTACGGTAATTGAAACTGTACTCATCACACACAGCTCATATTATGTTTTTGAACTTTGGCGAACCTGCTATTGACATTGCACTTCCTATCCTCGCAAGGCATTACTAGCCATACTGCAACGCTTGAATCTAAGTGAACCCGAAGTGCTGTTTTTATACCCTCATGTCTGAATACTGCATTTTGATTGATCAGGCATTCTTAAATCACACTGTGATTTCGGAACCTAGGTGACCCGACTTCCTGTACTTAGTCGTACTTCCCGCATTGTGCTGCCCACATGTGTCCTGCCTATAATTACCCAGCACACATTAGG
The DNA here is from genome assembly GCF_040938575.1 of Ambystoma mexicanum. Lineage (NCBI taxonomy): Eukaryota > Metazoa > Chordata > Amphibia > Caudata > Ambystomatidae > Ambystoma > Ambystoma mexicanum. The sequence continues at coordinate 201,174,268 of NC_090927.1, read as the reverse complement.
ATGCTAAAGTCAAGCTTTTATCTGTTGCCCCTAATTTTAAACGCAACTGCAATCGCCCATACCTGTCTGCCCAGCCCCTCCTCACAGTTAGACCCTATGGCCATAACTGTACCTACATGGCTCCACACTGTATCTTACTCCTCGGCATCCTAGACCAGTCTGTATTTCGAATCTAGACAGACCCTGCTGCCATAACTGCTCATACATGACTGCATACTGTACTCTATTCTTCTGCATTTTAGACCAGTTTGTGTATTTCGTATCTAGACAGACTTTGCTGCCATAACTGTTGCCCCACTGCATCTTAGTTAAGTGCTTTTACTTCATTCTAAGAGTTGCCCCACTGCATTTTAGATTGAGTGTATTACTTTGAACCTAGAGTAAGAATTGTCAAGACACACTGCGCCAAAGAATACAAAGATTTTTATCAAAATACAGGATTGTATTTATTGAAGTGTAGTGGTCAGCCTGACACGTGTTTCGAGCCAAACCCGGCTCTTCATCTGAGGCTGATAGACATTAGATGTGAGTGACGCATAATGCAACAAACAGTAACACAATAAATCAAACATTCATAGTTATCATGGCAACAGAAACAAAACAGCACAGGGGGCAGTAAGACAAACAAAGCAATTGAAATTTCAAATGAGCATCGGGTACATGGATGTAATAATGCAACCAGCAAATTAAACAACAGATTGAAGTACCATTGGTTGATTGATTCAAAAGCAAGGTTCAATCGTAAAAGGATTCAGAAAAAGAAAAACGAATGGAGGGAAAAAATGGAATAGACAAACAAGTAGGGGAAAAGAAAAAATATAAAAACAATCCATTGGTAAAGCATAAAAGTACAGCGCGAGCAGTATCATTTAGTGCCAAGTACCCAGGAAGTGTGAATAAGTGAAATGTAATAGGTATCTTATTGGAGGAAGAATGGATGCAAACCATGTATACATAAATTGCCAAAATACTTGAAATGAAAAAAAAAGGAACCAAATAGTGAAGGGCAATAAGCCCCAATTACTAGAAGAGTGAGCAATTATGGGTTCTCCCACTCTTAAAAAAACAATCACTAGACCCAGCCATACCCACCAACTACAGACCCATCACCACAGTCCCATTCCTATTAAAAATCCTGGACAGAGTCTCCCATCTCCAAATTCAGGAATACCTGGAATCCAACCAACTGCTGGGTATACGTCAATCTGGCTTCAGACCTCAACATGGAACAGAAACTGCCCTTGTTGACCTCAAAAGTCAGATTGGTGAAAATAAAGACAAAGGTAATGCCGCAATCCTACTCCTCTTAGACCTTTCAGCGGCCTTCGATCTGGTCGATCACAATATCCTCTGCAGCCACCTAACCACTGCAGCCCACCTTCTCCTCCTCTGCCGTCGCATGGCTACAATCCTTTTTGGCAAACAGAACCATGCTGGTTTTCTCTACAACAGCTGCAGCAGATCCTATCCCTATCACATGCGGGGTCCCACAAGGCTCCTATGTATCCCCCACTTTGTAAAACATATTTACAAAGCCACTATTTGACCAACTGGACCGTCTGGGTGTCACCTACACAAATTATGCAGATGACACCCAGATACTGCTCACCATCACAGGCAACTACCATGCAGACGTCACCCGGATTAATGAGATATTCTCCGTCATTCAGGCATGGATGGCCTCTCATGGCCTCTGCCTGAATGATGAGAAGACGGAGCTCCTCCTTGTCAGCTCTCCTAGTAACCTTTCTAAACTTAATCCTAATTACAGTAATATCATTATCGATGGTAACCCCATCCCTATTGCCAAAAGCATGAAAACTCTTGACTTTCACCTTGATGCCAACTCTAACCTCTCCAAACAAACTAACATGATCGCCTCAGCCTCCGCCTACACCGGCAAGCTTATTAGGGCCAGTAGACCATTCGTCTCATCTAATAGCTGCCTCATACAGTCCAAACTGGATTACTGCAATAGTCTGTACCTAGGTGCTAACCAATCCATAATTAACAAATTACAGGTACTTCAAAACAACTCACTATGTGCAGCACTTAACATCCCCAGGCGAGAGCACATCTCCACTGTCAGGAAATCATGCAAATGGCTCTCGATGGGACAAAAAATTGATTTGAAAACCATCTGTCTCACATACAAGGCATTAAACCACCTAGCCCCACCATATCTCGCTAATAAATTTACTATGAAACCCGCCACCAGAACCACTAGATCCTCCAACACTTATGCTTGAAAGTGCCTAGATTCTCCTTAAAAGGAGCTGGAGGTGCCAGCTTCTCAGTACTTGCCTCCCAACTCTGGAACACCTTACCACTCAACATTAAAACTATTGAGTCCTTCCAGATCTTCAGGAAACAGGTTATCGGTTGGCTCCTGAACAAAGAGTAGCACCAAAGACATTTGGGTATACCTCCTTCTGCTTAACTATGTTTGTGATCTTTGTATACTGTTGTATATTAACTATAGTACCCCCCTGACCGGTGCGTACACCTCCCACTGCTTAACTAGGTTTGTGCACCCTGTATATTATTGTATATTGAAATTGTTTATGTCACATTATGTAACCGTCTTCTTTAAGCACCCTTCTACCTCGGGGTTTGGAGCGCTATACAAATAAATAAAACAAACATACAGACCTGGATTTTACAAGGAAAGGTCAGGAATGGAAAAATAGGACTTAATATGAGATGATAGAGTTTTCTTTCCAAAATAGACCTTGCCAGGAGGTCCAACTGTACTTGACATTAGTGACTCAATGCGTGTCCACTTCTGAGATCTTGATAACAGACCTATTGGGCAGCAGAAAAGTGTACCTCAAAGCCTGGAAGGAAATACTAGTGCCCCTCTTGTATCAAGTCACAAACAGGTCTAATCCCCAACTATCCCAGGTTGTGAGCCTCTCCAGCTTCAGTAGCTCTGGGAGATCCAATTTACCCCATATGGGGGCAGAGAGGGTGCGGCTTTAGGGTAACCCCCCTGTTCCATATCGCTTGTGACCTCCCAGTGAACGTGCATCACTTGCTTTGTTGACCTGGGCAAATCCTTGCTTTGGTGCCTCCTGTATAGTACATGTAGTGGGCATGCTTGTCCATACAATCCCTTTCAAGCCTGATGCAAGTCTTCAAGCTTACTGTACACGCATTCGTTGGCCACCATCAGCTATGTCAAGTAATATCTCTGTCAGGGAGACCTATTCTTCCCCGCCTGCTTTCTCAGGACACCATATAAAGTGTCTGAAAAGTCATGCATGCAGGGCATCCCTCCATTCCAAGAGGAACTTCCTACGCCCTTTTTCATCCTTTACAAATTAGACATCGGGACTCTCTACCGGGGTATTCTGAAGGATAGAAAAAAGGTATATTTTATTTATTTTTATTTATTGCATTTATAAGAAGCGCCCAGCACCCGGAGGTATCACAGCGCTTGGAACAGGGTACAAAGTAGGCAAGTAGGAATTTCAAACAGGCATGCTGCAGATCTGGCATGAGTTACCCATATTAGTTAAACAGGGTTGTTTTTACTTTCTTTCGGAAGAGCGAGTAGGACGGTTATTCTTGGATATGCTGGGGGAAGGAATTCCAGAGCATGGGAGCGATGCTGGTGGAGCCCCCAGCTCTCTTTCTGGTGAATCTGGGGGTGAACAAAGCCGATGAGGAGGAACAACATAGGTTGAAGTGTTTTTAATTATTTTTAGATGTGGTTGGTGTGGTAAGGGGGGGGTGGTGTTATATAACAGCAGTAGGTGATAAGGAGTTTGAACTCGATACATGCTTTGATGGGGTGCCAGTGTGCCTCCCGTCTGATTTGTGAGATATGGTCAGAGCATTTCAGGCTCCCGACTACTCAGAGTGTGTTATTTTGTAACAGTTGGAGTTAGTTAATGTTTTTGGTTGCGGTTCCTGCTAGGATGGTGTTGCAGTAATCCAATGCACTGCCTATGATGGCCCTAGCTAGGGTGAGACAGTTACTAGGGGTGAGGAATTTTCTAGAGAGGTTGATAAGTTTAGTGGAGTAAGTAGCAGAGGAGGCAACTGCTTTGACATGTTTTTTCATGTTTACATCTGCATCACGGTAAACTCCTAATATTTTTACGTTGGCGGATACTGGGAGGATGATCATGTCGATGCAGAAGGAGGTGAAAGCGGGACTAAGGGGTTTGAGGCAGTGCGGGAAGCTCACGATAAGGAGCTCTGTTTTATCGTCGTTCAGGCAGAGCTGGTGAGTAGCCATCCATGCCTGGATGATGCGATGCTAAAGATATGGTTGATGTTGGTAGAGTCAAACTCATGGTTACTGGTAATTTTGAGAAGGACCTGCATACAATCAGCGAAGTTGTTGTACGGTATGTTGAGGCTATCCAGGTGGTCAAAGAGGAGTTTGGCGAACATGTTGTACAGGGTGGGGGAGAGGTAAGAGCCGTAGGGTTGCCAAGGGAGAGGAGGATGGGGTCAGCTGCTTCAGACCCCACAACGACCCTGATGGATCGACCAAATAGGAAGGATTTGATCCATAAGGTTGCTTCGGGGGAGAGGTTGATCCAACAAATCAAAAGCTGCTGAGAGATCAAATAAGAGGAGGATGGCAAGCTCCCCATCGTCTCTGGTGTGGTCAAGCTGGATCTTTAGATCCAGGAGGGCAGATTCAGTGCTGTGTCTAATTCCGAAGCCTGATTGGTGGGTGCCAAGTAGGTTATGGTTTTCAAGATATATTTGGAGTTGCGAGTAGGCAGTGCGGTCCAGAAATTTGAGGAGATAGGGTACTGTAGTGATCGGGCAGTAGTTAGTGGGGATGGTGGGGTCTAGGGTGGGTTTCTTCAGAAGTGTTGTGGCCCAGGCTTTTTTGATTGAATTGGGAATTGAATTAGATTTGAATAAAGCATCAATAAAGCTGGCTATGGTCGGTGCTAAGGGTTCTGCACACATTTTCACAATGTTAGCAGGGCATTTGTCTCCAGAGCAGTTAGAGGCTTTCAGGTGCTGGATGGTGGTGAGGACTTTGGATGGAGTGACAGTAGAAAAACTGTGGAGAGTTGGGAATAGTAAACATTCTGAATAAAGCAGCCTGCCCAGCATGTTCAGTGGCAGTTTGGTCAAGTAGGTTCATTCGTCGACAGCGCCTCATGATTGGGTCTAAATTCATATGCATGAACAAGTATGCATCCACACAAACCCTCCAGGTATTTGAAGACATTCCTAGCATTCATCCTATTGTAGTCCTATTGTATTGCCTCCTCTCCTCCCTGGACTGGGTAGAGCACCAAATTGCTCCAGTGGACTATCAGATCGTTATAAATCCCATATCTTCGGAGTGTGTCCATCACCCTGGGGCTGGAGCGTCTGGGTTCTCCAAGAAAAAAACATGTGGTCAGTGTCGAGAGCTACGATATACTCACTCACACTAGGCCAATAGAATCCCTCCTGGTGGGATACATCAAACAAATCCTTGAGCGATTCTACCGCAAGTATTAAAAAATGCAGAGTTATGGGGCAGCAATGCCTTGTGTAGGTTACGAAAGGTATTAAACGACACCCAGTTAATGCACACTAGCCATGGGCCCTCTGCAGAATTACTTAACCAAGGTAAAAAAAATAAAAGAAACAGCCCATCCCCCATTTTCTCTAGCACAGGCCACACCTATAGCCAGGAAACAGAAACAAAAGCTTTTTCCGTATGCATCGGCATTGCTGCCAAAAGGGCAGAGATGAATGCTGGTCTTTTGAGTGCATTATGCAGGAGCCTAATGTTCATCATAGTATTCTGCCCTGGAATAAATTCAAATTGGCCTAGATGCAAGGCATCCAAAATCACAGCAGCGTGTTCAATGGCTAATATTTTCTCTAAGACTTTCGTCTCGCTGTTGAGAAATTCTATCGCCTTATGAGTGAAGGAAATGCTGCTCTTAAATCATGCACCAGATTGGGAGAGACTTCCCCGTCCTCCCAGATGGTCAGAAACATGAAAGCATATCAGTGCTAATTATATCTCCCAGCTCCTGTCGGATTTCCATTGGGGCCACGGGGCTTCTCAGATTGCAGACGAGCAATTGCCCTTTCAACCAAATGTGCAGTCAGATCCATGTCAAAACCTCTCGACTGTTCCTCTAAGTCTTGTGCCAAACAAATCCAAACCCTTCTCCTATGTCAGAGTGTTCATAAAGGTAAAGCAAACTATACAATTGAGCAAAGGCCTCTATGAGGTCTGCATCTCCCATCTCCTCAGAACCATCCTCCAGCACCAGTTGGCACAAGTGACTGGCACCTTGTTCCATCTTCTCAAACCATGCTAACCTCCACCCCATGTTATCCTCAGACTCCAATCCTTCCCATCCTCCCCAATACTTTTGTATTGTTGCGTCTGTAGCTTTGTAGTATGGTTCTCTACCCATTAATAACTTCCTGTGTGCTACTGGGTTATCGGTCAAAATGATGTGATACTCTTTGCTTGACCTCCCCAAGCCACTATATCTTATTTTTCCTTAGGCGATTTAAAACAATCCTCAGTGCGTTAATTTTGCCCTCCCTTGATTTGCTCAACCCATTAATGGCTGAAAGGACATCCAACAGGGTGTGGTAATCATCCTCCAAAGATCCCACACAGGCATTACAAGCCCTGTTGGAGGACTCCAAGGTCTGTAATGGCATCGTGCAAAAGTCCAGATTTCTCTGTTTGGCTCGCTTCTTTGGTTTATTCATGTGCCGTTTCATTACCAGTTGTATGCCCAAGCCCCAATGGGAGGCAAGGAACAGAGAAGTGAGGGGCAATGTCCTGCTTCAGAGCAGCCACATACCCTTTCCCAGCGCAGCAGGCCACGTAAGAGGGGGTCACAATCTGAGAACCAGGGGTCACAGCCCGAGCACCAGGGGTCACAGCCCGAGCACCAGGGGTCAGGTGAGGTTTGAGGCAGATGGTATGCCCATCAATTCTTTCCGACCAAGAGCAGCGCCCAACATCTTTGTAAAAAGTTTCACAGGACACCAACATCTAGCTCTCTTGTATGCACTGCTATCCCCCTTTAGGAGTATGAAGGGGTCAGATCCACCTCATCAGAATCCAGGCCAGGCATCTTCTAGTCTCTGTGCCGTGGGAAAGCCACAGAAGACCATCGCTAAACAGGCCTGAAGCTGCAGGGACAGACACGTCCATTCCAGGATGCCCATGGCACCAACCCTGCTCACAACACGCCTAGCTCTGAGAAATACCGGTCGCCAACAGCGCAGCTTTATGTCGACCTGCCATGGGGTCTCCCCTCCAATTAAAAGGATGGCTTAATTCGACTCTTAGTGTCATCCGAACAGTGCCAGGGGTCCAAAATATTGGACAGGATTTGTGATGTTGGAGTCAGAACTCCTTATAGATGCATCTTGTCCGCTCCGTGGTTCTCTAGCGCCACCATGTTTTTTTTAATTCCCATTTCTTACTGTGGCATGTGAGCAGAGGTGGACTGGGAACCAAAACTGTCCCCATATTACTTCACTCGAGCGATCATAGCAAGAAAACACCTGTTAGACTGGCTTGGCATTTTTCAAGAAAATGTGGAAAAATGTGCCCAAATCTTTTATTGGAATGCACATTTTCCCCACACATAGTAACTAAAACATAAATCATCCATTGGCTAAGAGCGAGGATAAACATAATGAAACATATTGAATGCTGTAAAACAAATTTCTTGCATTTTACCAGATCAAATCCAGACCAAACTACCCTAGGGGCTACCTGGGAGTAGCATACCGTTTTTTTCTGTGAATCACGTCTACACGTGCAGAGTTATTTTCCCTGTAACAAAAGTAATGGCATAGTCTTCAATCTATCATAGTATATTTATTTGCATTTGCCTCCTCTACTACTGCCAGAAGCAGTCCCTCCACAACAGGGACTCAGCACTTTTGGCATCTACCAGAAAGACCTAGAATATAGGCTTCATCACTGCCACAAGAGTATGCTTTGTGCAAAGGGAAGAGACGGAACTAATGCTACACCGTAGAGCACTGCTTCAACAAATAGAAAATGACACCCTCTCTCCTCCAAAGTGTTATGGGTGTTCATTTGTTTATAATGTACTTGCTCTCTGGAATACCCAAAGTCAAATGGCGGTAGGAGTGCATCCTTTCTTCTGGACAGCTTTTACTGTGTTTAGAGTGTGCCTCATTCTCACGCTAAATAGCATCAATTACCTAGGATGCGCAACCAAAGCAGAGTGCATTCATGTGTTCCTAGGGGGGATGGGCTTTGCAGGTGTACCAACACAAAATAAACTAGCAATGTACTAAGCATTGAATATTAGTAACTGCAAGACGTCATTAAAATAGTTTTACAAGCATTTCCTTTATACATTCTAGATATTAGAAATAATTAAAACCTGCTTCCCCAACTCACAGAAACCTCCATCCACTCCACCAGCTTGCCTCGAGACTCACCCTTGAGACTCAATCACTATCACATGGCATATGAAATGGAAGCCTGTATATGTGCAGCTCTGTAAGGAAGACAGTTATCCTGTGATGGCCTTTCCCCTTTCCTAAATACAGCATGGGTGTACCTCGCTAGGGACTGGAGGAGGACCTTTTTTCACCAGTAATTTAGAGGCAAGCTGGGGTCAGGTTTACCAGACGAATGAATACAGGGGCGGCCCTCCTCAGGGCCACCACATCTATCCGGACGACTGGCCCGTCAGGGCGAGATCTCCGAAGACGGTGCATCACACTTCCGCCGCTCTTATGACCACTCTTCACGCTGGAGATTATTGTTGCATGCTCAAGAGGTTTGAAAGAGTAAGAACCTGGGCAGTGTGGGTAGCCTAACCTCTGGAAATCTTGTCCTGTATATTTAGGATTTTATTTTATAAATGTAAACTTTCTGCATACAAGGCTTGGGTCAGTGGTATATCTTTTCCTAAACGATTGGTACGTTCTGGATCATTTGATTCGTTTTTATTTTTTTATTCGGTTTTTGTTGGGTTTTCAAAACCACTTTATACACAAGCAACAATTGATCCAGTGAGCAGATCTAAAACCAAACAACGTAGGGTTAGAAGAACAAACTATGCATGTGCATCCTTAATTTACCCCCCCTAGAACCACTGAAACCACCCGCCCCCTCTCTCTTTCTCTTATTTCACCAATGTCGCAGTAATGTACCATTGTAGCTATTGATGCCACCAGAGGAGCACTCAGTTTATCAGATGAGTAAGCGCCACTTTTTCATGCACACAAATCAATGTGAACACATTTTCCGGTTGCATAATACCTCAATTGACTCGTTTGGGTCTGAGCTCACTGCCTCATTGTATGCATTTCACACAGCAGTCTGCCCATTCCAGGGAGTACTCTCTTCCAGAAGGTTGCAAGACATGCCCTGGCTGCAAGGAGTAGACCATGAATCATCTTCAGTAATTTAGTGAGTTCCCCCATCTTGGTCCTGCAATCCGAACAACAGTAGCAGCAGTGTTTTCTCCCTTGTAACTCTGTCTAGGTCTTTGATCGAACTCAGGATCTCATCCAAGTACGATTGGACCACCTTGCATCCCCAACACATATGCCAGTAGTCAGCTTTCGACCCACATTTGTGCCAACAAATGGGACTAATTTCTTGATACATCTTGGAGAGCCTAACTGGGTCGTGTTACCACCTGTAGAGGAGTTGCATGTAGAGGAGTTTAATGCCATGCAATTTACATTGCAAAGAAATCGATGTTTGTGAGGGTCCCCCTGCACATCTTTTCCCGAGTACAAGGAGGCAACTCCCTCCCCAGGTCACCTTCCCATCTCTCCCTTAGCTTGTCAGCGGATGATTTCTTTGTTTCCACCAAGAACCTGTATAGTGCACCTATCAATCCACTGGTACTGGATCCAGTGTTCAGGATCTTCTCGAAGGGAGCGAGTTCTCTCTGCAATTAATTAATCCAGATTTCTCTAGTCATTACCCCTTTTAACTGAAAGCATAAAAAAAACCTGAGATTGGACCCACAACCAGTGCCTCCTCCCGCTTTTTTATTGTAACAAAGGTACCCTCTTTTCCATCGCTGTTCTGCCCTCTCGTGCCCTGCCTCGTAACACGTCTGGAACCTCTCTGTTTGGAACAGCGTCTCGAATTCCCAGAACCCAAAGGTGCCCCAACGGGGACGGCCATGTTGTAACACCGGCCAGTCCCGTTCCCTGTTGGCAGATGTTCCATATGGTTCCCATGATAGGGTGTTCTCGTATCCTTCGGAGTAATTTTGGGGAAGTTTGCCTTCTATCAATCTTTGACTTCTAGTGACTAATGCCTAGGTAGCACACTGTTGCCAGACTAACTTTCATGCCCATGAATGGAAAGTGCTCTGTGTCCTTGTCCCTGCCTTTGTCTAATGGAAACAGGACAGATTTGCCTGTGTTTATCTTAAAACCTGCTAACTGGCCATATGCTTCAATCACCTCCATCGCCACTGGAATTTACGTTAGCGGATTCACTACATGAAGAAGGAAGTCCTCCGCGTAGTCACAGTTTATATATCTTTCCCCCAACTGCAATCCCTTCCACTCGCTGGTCCTGTCTCAGTCTTGTATCTCTTCCCAGTGTGAACCAGTGTGAATATCCTCTGTTGACCGCCACACAGACCTTCGGGGAGGTGTAAATCGCCTTGATGCCTCGGAGGAGTCTTTGTCCCAGACCTATCTTTGACAGGACCCAATCTAAAAAGTCCCACAACACTATCAAACGCCTTCTCTGGGTCTATGGATTGAAGGGTGGGGTCCCCCTGCATCCTCTGGACTGTTAATTAGGTGGAGCGTCTTCTTCATGATGTCTGCTCCCTGGAATCCCATGACAAAGTCTACCTGGTCAGAATGTACCAGTTTCGGTAGGCGGCTCTCCAGTCTAGCTGCGATAACCCTGGTATATATTTTGGCATCTCTATTAAGAAGCAATATTGGGCGACATTAACCACAGCAGGATCTGGGGTCCCTGCCCTCTTTGGGAATTGCTGTAATTAGAGCTTGGGTGAAGGAGTCCAGGGCTCTACCTGTCTCCATGATGTCATTAGAGGGTTGTATTAGGAAGGGGCGTAGCGCCGCTATGAATGTCTGAAGGAAACCCGGGTGAAGCGGTCCTCACCAGGCGCTTTCCCAAGTTTGAGACGCCCAATGGCTTTCTTCATTTCCTCTCCTGTGATCAGGGCTTCTAGGATCTCCACCTCGACTAGGGAGGGAAGGTGAGATTCCACTAGATATTTCTCAATGGTCTCTACAGGTGTTCGTCTTTGATTGTTATGTAAGGCTTCGTAGAATGAGGCAACCGCTTCCTGGATCCCTTCCGCTGTGTCTATGCCCCTACCATCTCCCCCTTCCATCTCAGAGACCCACCTTTCAGCCCGTTGTCTACATAGTCGTGCCACTGGGAGAGCATCAGCTTTGTCTCCCTTCTCATAGAATTTTTGTTTGAGGAACTGTAGGTTGCAGACTATCTGCCAACAATTTCAGTTCCTCTCTCAAGCCCCTTAATCCCTTTTCTAGGAGCGCTCTTTTCTTACAGGCTCGCTCCATGATGAGAATACCTCTCCACGTGGCTTTAGCCGCGTCCCACGCCACTCCTTTCCTCCCCTGTGTCATTAATGGTGAAAAATAGTTGTGATTTCATTCTCCATTTCTTCCTTAAAGATTGGGTTCTTCCATATTGAGTCATTTCACCTCCACTTGGTGTTACGGGGGCATAGTCCCTCCCACATAGTGTCCGCTGAGACCATATCATGGTCAGACCACGGAATTGGGTGAATGTCAGCATCTCCCATCACCTCCCACAGATCCCTGGACACAGATAGTCAATTCTCGCAAGAGTACCGTGCGGTGCAGAGTAAAAGGTGAATCCCCTTTCCTGCGGATGTTGGCATCTCCAAATGTCCCTCAGACCAGAGATCCATGGCTGCCTGGAGCTCTGCTTCCCCTTGACCCTGAGGTTCAAGATTAGTGTCACATCTTGCCTGCCTATCCAGGGTAGCATTCATCCATACATTAAAGTCCCCTCCAAGTATAAGGTGTCCTTGTGCTGGTCCTATTATTTTTTCTACGTAACAATCTCTTCTGCCCTTGGTTTGGAGCATAAATTGTTGCAAAGGTGACCCTTATGGTTTGGATTAGGCCCGATATAAGCAATACCCTCCCCTCTGTGTCTGTCCACTTCTTTGTAACCTCCATTCGGATCCCTTTCCGTACCAGGATACCAACCCCCCGCCTTTTTGAGGAATCCCAATCCCCAGTATTGTCCACCTAAGAGGCCACATAGGATCCCACGCTCCTCACCCTTCTGGTATCTCGCTTCTTGTTTCTTTTAAGAATAGGATGTCGATTTCTGATCTCTTGAACTCTCTGGCAACTAGGGATCTCTTTGTGGGCGAGTTCAGGCCTTTAACATTCAACGTGCATACTCTGAGAATGTCGCTCTTGCGAGTTCCCTTTCCTGCGGCCATGTGTAGATTTTATGGTTGTAGCATTTCTCCCTCTGCCAGACGGGCCCCTTGAGCTCAGCTATGGTAGTGGACATTCATTGAGCCATTTGACCTAATAGGTTCCCCCTAGATTTCCTACACTTTAGCCTCCATCCCTTTCCCCCCCCTCGCCCCCCACGTCCCGCCCCCAGGGCGCTCGGTCCCTCCCAGTTACCATCACTAGGCGAGTCCGAGCCACCCTCGAGGTCCAGAACCCTGACCCCAGCTTTTTGTACCTCATTGTCAGGTGCCCCCCCGTTGTCCCTTATCAACTAAACACCACACATTTTGAACAATCTTAAAATGTTTCAACATTATCAAACTGTCTGATAGTATATTAGACCCCATTTGGGTCCTCTTGACACTGTGTCCCTACAGTAAACAAACCAGTGTTTTCTTATAACTCGTTCCCCGTTGAGGGGTTCGTTCGTTTGAGTGCTTCCCTGCGCCTGCTCATTGCCACTATTTAGGATAGTTTTATGATGCGTTAGACGTGGAAGCATTTAGCTTGATACATTTTCTGGAGCTAGGGATCATTCTCCTCTTTGGGCCCTTGATTCGCCATACTCCATCTCCTCCACTCCACTTCTGGGCCTCTGGTGCTTGATCTTCTCCCCCTAGTAACTCCTTTATGGTTTTACTGACCTCATCCTCCGTCAGAGGTTTGTGTTTCTGTCCATCTAGTTCGAAGGAGATGGAGAACGTAAATCCCCATCTATAGCGTACACCTTTGTCGTTCAGAAATTTTGTTAGGTGCAAGTACTGACGCCTGTTTGAAAAGGTGAGGGTGGACATGTCATGAACTAAGGAGATGCGCGCTGTGCCCATCATTATTGGTTCTTTTGTTTTGGCCTTGTCAAGGGTCTTGAGTCTGTCCGCATAGTTGTGGAACCGCACCAGGACTGATCTCGGGCCACCGGCTAGGCCGCCAGCTCTGTGGACTTGACGTCGATCGAGTTGTCAAAGAGAAGTTTCACAATTTGGTGGATTAAGCTTTTGAGGTCTCCTCCTTTCTCCGGAATCCTGAATAAACTGAGGTTGTTTCTTCTCTCTCGATTCTCAAAGTCATCCATCTTTAAGACCATTTCTGCTTCCCTCTGCTCAATTTTGCCCAACCTACAGTCTATTTGGGTTTCCATATTGTCGAGTGAGGACTGGTTGTGATCCACCTCTTGAAGCCTCTCTTCCATTTTATCCAATCTGATGTTAATCTTATCTACTTTCTCACCAATGTCAGCTCACATGCCTTTAATTTCTTCTAGCAACGAGGCAACATCTCCTTTGGTCGCGATCCAGTCCTGGCTTCCCGCCGTCATCGCCTTATTGTTATCAGAGTCACTGCTGTTCTTTCTGCCCAGGTACACAAAGCCTGCGGCCCAGGGTGTCAATTGTCTCAGGTTCTCTCTGGGTAGTTCAATGCGTCTCAGGTGGAGTGGGCACACGCCCCAAGCTGGGGGCCTCACACATGTGTTACTATCTTTTCATGTGTCTGGATTTCACCCCACTCCTACTCGTGGTCCAGGAGTCCCTCCCCCTCACCTACGATGACACCTACACTTCTTAACCTCAGGACTGGGGGTGGGGGGGAGGATGAGGGGAGGACCTACCGATCCAGGAATCAGTATCCAGGTTCTTTCTGGATCCTTCGGGTTCCAGGTTACTGAGCACTAAGGTGCACTTTGGTGTGGGGGGTCTTCTCCCCGGTCAGTCCTTTCGTAATGAGTCTCAGCTTGGTCCGGGTGCCTGTGTAAATTTATCCTCTTTAGCACAGTGCAGGTCTGGCAGTTGGGCTTCTTGGCAAATGCCTGGCTTCTTTAATCTCCCATACTGCAGCAAGTTGATGAGGCGGGCAAATGCCCCTTGGGAGGGGGCCCACACCTAGGTCAAACTTGGCTGTTGTCGCTGTAGTTATGTAATCTCTTGGGGCTCTACGCACTTCCCAATATCTTATGTTCCTAGGTAGTGTTGCTTCTAGGGGACTCCTGATCAAGGTGCACACAAGCATGGGGTCATCTCAGTCCACATCTCTGGTATGGTGGTTTGTGGAGAGGACACTTTGTTCAGGAAGGGAGCTGCTGTAGGGCAGTGGGGGGAAGTCAGGGGTTATTGCATGAGACGTGGGTCCGGTTTAATTAATTTCTGACCACTAACCTGATAGAAGAGGGCAGGCGTCGCACGTCAACAGGCCAGTCCTTCAGTGTCTTGATATTGCTCGGCAGAGTGGCACCCTCGCATGGGGAGCGATGCAGCCCTCAGACCACACGTTATGCCCAATTGAGCAGGGATCAATTTCACCAGTAGCTGAAGGAGTCGTCGTGTATCTCCGATATGGGGATTTGACTGCGCGGCGTGTCAGATCTGCCTCAGTTTGCTGTCTGAAATGAAGGTCGATGTGCAGGATGGGCCTTATATCCTCTTAGGTACTTTAGAACCACAGTGTCCCAGTGCAGGGCACATGGTCTAAGCTCGAGCACTCTCAGGCTCCTCGTATGTCAACACATGTTTGGCAGTCTGGGCTGCCTGTGAGAGTCTCGATGTGGATGGGCGAACTGAGGAAGGCGAAAACAGAGGGGCGGGGGCGGACCACGAATGATTGCTGCCCTCATCCACAGTCTTTTGACAAACAGGGCGCAAGCCGCCTCCTGGTCTCCTGTGGCCGTTGAATGTCAGTAAAGGGTTTTTCCTAGACCTGTGGTCTGCGGGCGCTCCGGTGTCCTTGTCCGCTTCATGGGCTACGGCCGGAGCCTGCGAGAGATCATGGGCGCCCGGAGATGACAAGTCTCTCCGTTTGGGGGCCGCGATTCAGAGTCGCTTTGTGGAGCCATTTGCCCGCGTTGTTACGGTGGTGCACCCCTGGGCTCTCCCGAGGGGCGGGCCTCAAGTCTGTGTCTCCCACCTCCTTCTGTCTTGTGGTGCAGCCGATTGCCACCTCAGTATCTACTTTCACTTTCAGGTACCTGCCAGGCAGTGCGAGTCAGGCCTCTCGGGATCTCCTGGAGTGATTCTCTACAGATTTTTGATGTCAGGCTCCGGTCTAGTACGCCAGTCCCATCTAGTATCTTAGTGCCACTTTGGGGGTAAGGGATGGAATGGGGGCACATTCACAGTTTTTAGGGGTCAGGATCGCGGAGGAGCTCTATTTTGCATCCTCCATCCACACGCCCCCTGGTGGCCTCCTACAGTTTTTTAATAAAAAAAGAGTACAAGTGCCCTTGATAATGGTGTCTTAGTATTACGAATAGTTTATGTGTACACCTTTAATAACCTAGTATGAACGTGCATACATTATGTGTGGTAGGATTGAATTCAAATCTCCATAAGGTCACAGCAGTGCCTTGTGCACATGGCTACTGGGTGGCTGATTTTGCCAGAGTTTTTAAAGGTTTCCTTCTCCTACCCAGAACCCAAAGCAATGTGAAAACATGCCCCTGGTCAGGCGACTCTGGTAAATGGGGACATTGTGGGAACATGACAAAAAAGAAAAATCTAATGGCATTCTATATTTTCCATACAATGATTTGGAAACAAATGGTTCAGAATGTATCTCAATTAGGGAAGCATGTATACCCAAAAAAGGGCTTCTATGCCAGAAAAGGCACTAGAACTAAGGCTTACATTGTTTTGCCATAAACACTTTGTGAAACTTTCTTTTCTCCATCATGATCAGTTAGTATTCAGTCTAGGAGGACTCTACTGTTGGTTTAACCAGAGATTTGGATTGATCACGAGTTTGAGGAAGCACTGGAACAGAATTTTGGCAAACCAGAATCCAGGGAATCAGCACTTGGTTCCCAATATGATCACCTAGCACATTCAAAAAGAGTCCGATATTAGTTTGACTACATCCATAATACAATTAGCTACCATAGAAAATGGCTTACAATCGTGAACTATTAGGCAACCCCTGGAACTAGTGTATCCAATAGATACATGGCTCATCAGACTATGCAGCAAGTGGATTAAGCAATATACTTGGAATGTCCTAGCCCACCATGGATTTTCAAGATGTAGAGTGTGGGGATTTCCCAGCACTTGGGTTGAACTTTAAAACTTATCATTGTTACTCCCTTTAGATCATGTGAAGTTGAAGTATTTTTTCCCAAAAGAAAGGTTGCATATTTTTAAAGGTCTTGAAACCTTATGATACTGACATGAACACAGAGAATCACAATTAGTGTTTTGGGTCAAAAGACCTCCAGAAGCCCTGGAAGCAGTGAACACCAGAGGCACATTGGAGACCACTGAAAGCTTTACCACAAAGGTCCTATAATTATTGCCTGTGGGATCATGGCCGAATCCGTTTGTTAAACTGACACTAACACACATCTTATCTGTATGGCAAGAGATCTACTCCATGCCCAAATGTTTTGGGTTCTATGGAGCAGAACATTCTTTGATCATAAAAATGAGAGGCCCCTGAATTCCAGCTGTATTCTAATGTTCAGATATATTCTTCCAGATTCCTGCACTCCACACCCAGGCAGCATACACACTAAGGAGCAATACAAACAACCGAAGGGATTTCTATTTGAGTTCATAGCTTGGCTTAAGGGTTAACTCTGGCTACAGTACACCGTCTAGTTATTTTTTATCAATACAATACATTTCATATAGAGCACTTGGACCCAAAAAGCTGACCGTGCACTCACTGTATGTAGGTAAGATAACATTACAAATCGATCAAAATTAAAAGCGTCAGAACGGCAACTTAAAAATAAATGAATACAAGTAAAATGAATCAAACTTCCATACAAATTAATGCAACGGAAGTAGGAAATCAAAGGTAAAGAAGCCCTGAGGTGGAAAGGGCTGAGAACGTTCTGCTGTTTTGCTGTGGCGAGTGTCAAGGAGGAACAAGGAGAAACAACCCACAACGGTGCGTGTGCCTTTAAGTAACAGTCAGCCCAGTCATCTGGGTCAGCGGACTACTGACTACTGACTATTTAAGGCCGCCTCTGTTGCCCTTAGGGCGGGAAGTCCTGAGGTGGAAAGGGCTGAAGACTTTGTGCTGTTTTGCTGTGGCGAGTGTCAAGGAGAAACAACCCACAGAGGTGCGTGAGCCTGTAAGTAACAGTCAGCCCAGTCATCTGGGTCAGCTGACTACTGACTATTTAAGGCTGCCTCTATTGCCCTTGCGGCGTCAAGCCCTGAGGTGGAAAGGGCTGAGGACTTTGTGCTGTTTTGCTGTGGCGAATTAGGCATAATCGGGACAATTGATGCAGACGCACTGATCAGCGCGAGCTCGCCGGTCGGCGTGGCAACCAACCTGCCTATTGAGGCATACAATGATGATGTGTTTTGCACATTTCATCCATGGCGATATCTTTAGCCCCCTTCATAAAGTTGTCTGAGAACATACATGAAGCTGCTAAAGATCTGACGACTGTAGTGGCTCTGATTAACTCTAAACTGATTCAACTAGAAAAAACATGTGACCGTTCTTACATAGAGCAATATGAAGGTATTAAAAGAGTAGACCGAGCCTTCAAATCACTAAGTGATGACAGAAAACGTGACTCAAATCGATAAACTGTTTGCTGAAGTGGCCAGAGAAGCACTGGCACTATCTAAACACGATGGTATACAAACAACCGGGTCAAGACAACCAGGTGCCACCAAGAACGAAAGTGGTTCAATAATCACTGATAAAAGAATCTCAAGGCGAGCAAGAGAAAATTCTGTCACAACAAAGCCATCAAGACAAATTTGGGGAGGCTAGTCTGCAGGAAATTCAACATTCAGGAGGTGGTAAACCTGGGGAGTCATCCGATAGAACATAATGTGGCGCGACTTTAGGTGAGCAAGGAAAACTTGGCCCCAGAGGTTTCAGCAAGCAAGAACACGCAGTTATTGACCAAGATGGGACTCCAAACCGCTGTGACAACCGCCAGTTCAAACATTGAGGACATTTCATTTCATACGGCATTTGAACAAACGAGAAGCAATGCTAACCTCAAAAGCGAGCCCACAAACTGAGGAGGCATCAAGCGAAGATCCACCACCTCCTATATTGGCGCAGCCCAACGTCTACTCAATCTTCAGCGGTGGGACACAAAACCCAAGTAATGGGGACAAAATTCAAACTCAAACACAACAAACTGTTAAGAAAAACACTAAGAAATCGAAAAATCAAAAGGCGAGGAAGAACAACACACTAAATGGAGTACGGAAATTCCTCAGGAATATAAAAGTGGTACAAATAGTGTCCAACGACATTAACAAACCGCTGCAGGCATTACACCACCTAACAAGAATCAAACTCAAGGCGATCTTTTGGGTCCAACCTCCTCAAAGCATCTCTTAGCAAAGCCTGTAAGCGCACTGAATGACATATCACCTGAGCTTTTAGATTTGTCAACATATGACGACCCGGAGTATGCAGACCTAAACGAATCAATTAGCTCATGCAAGAATATTAAAAACATGGAGGAACAAATAATTTTGGCGCCCAGTCCAAGTGAGGCCACAAAACCCATTCCGGAAGTCAAAGCAGATCTAGACAAACTTGCCTTGAGCGAAGGGCAAATCGATAAGGGTGTTCTCAAATCCCCGCCACATAAAGAGCGACACACAAAAGAATCTGTCACATTATTGTAGAACTGGACACAGCCAAAGCACAGCCTCAATCTTCACTTAGTCCGGTGTTTATGACAATGGATGAGAAAAGAAAGACAATGGTCAACCTTCAAGCAAGTAGCTCACGGCTTAACTCTCGTCATCTAGACAAACTGGCCAACGCTATTGATTCACGTGATCAGCGTGTCACATCTGTCAGCATCCGGACATTTGGCAATAAAAGAACGAAAGAGATTGGAACCGCTGCAGAGAGAAGCACTGAAAAGACCAAAGTAAGCTTTCTTGGGATGGACAGTAACACGAGCTTGATCCATAAGTTAAAAATCGAGAGACTGGAGTCTAACGACAATCTGATCTTAAATTGAGGCAACCTAATTAAGTTACTCCATCTGGTACCAAGCCTACGTACGATAAGCTCAAATGACTTAAAAATCATGGAGTTTCCAGACGAAGAGAAGAATGACAAGGTGGTCCTTCACGTAACTTCCTCCTTAATCGCATCAACAATATTACAGGCAAATGTAGCCTTGTTTTCACTAGGTTTTGATGTTTTTAAGTTTACAGCCCCTGAGCCGTTATCCCCACCTATGAACAGAAAAACAGAATCTCAGAAGTCAGCGACCATGAACCCGTGTCTGGCAGCTGGACAATTCAGGGGTCAAACGGGGTTAGACTCAAAAGGGCACTCATGGAAGTCTCACAAACTGTTCATAATCCTGAAAAACCACAGCCTTCTACAATAACCCCGCAATCGGCTACGGGCGTTTATGTAGGCGTACTTGATGGTCCAAATCCGCAAATAAGAATTACAATAAAAAGGTAATGGAAGCTCTGAAAGTAATAAGGAGATTGCGATAAAAACACCAAATCCTCCATCTACAAATAATGATTGGCAATGGTTGGCAGGGGCACCAAATGTGAAACCACAGCAATAACGCCAGGAAGTCGAGAGTCTACAAGTGTGTAGCTTAGCCTCTTGGAACACACACGGCTTATCTCAAACTGGCTGGATGGTCTCCATATTGCATGTCTTCAAGAAACATGGTTAAGTGACATGCCGGTAGTAAATGAGTTGAGGTCGCCTTAAATCCAGCTATAAAATCACAAGGACGACCGATGGCAGGTCTGATAACTATGGTCAGAAGAACCTCGGGCTGGCGGATTAAAACCTCGATTAACCACTCTACTTACATTCAAGAGACCTCCATTGAAATGTTGAGACCACATGAGCATAGTACTGATCAGATCACAATACTAAACTTGTATTGGAACCACCTAAGAGCAGGAAGGCTAGATTACATTGATCAGGTATCAGAACTACTTGACCGTTGGTTGGAAGCCTCAGGATGGGCAAATATAATCTGCGGTGACCTAAATATCAACCTTTTCAAGCCTTCAAAAATGGAACAAAAAACCTTGGCACAGGCTTGGACTAAGGAGATGAGTTTACGTAATATGCAAATACTGAATGGATCCACTCGAGAAGACATACCATCAGCACCCTCGTGACACCGAGAGGACTTGTCTTCTACTATAGACTATATTTTTGTGTCTGAAGCCCTACATCCAAGAATCAAATCTCTGAAAGTCCGCAGAACACAGAAGAACGAACACAATATGTTTTTAATTAAATTCTTATTAACAGCAAATGTTCAAACCTCAACGTGGGCTTATAAAATCCTGGTTGAATCCAATAGAGTACGCTTAAGATTAGACGACCATGAAGTTAACACCTTGACAAACCAGTATTGTCAACTTAGTACAAATCTCAAATACGACCAGCTATTGACTCAATTTAAATCAAAAAAGGTCAGCCTAAAGCACTCAAACTTGGCTCGCGTACATTGCTTTGACCTCAAGATACTGAAACAAAAGCGAATGATTCAGGGCGCGCTTAGGAGAGCTAAGTCCTTAGGTGTCGACGATCGTTATCGGGCAACAAAGGCTGTGAAGCAAAGATATAAAAACTGGTTAAAGGTACACAAGCATGCCATGATACAAAACGACGCGGAACAAATGCTAACGACACTGAAAAATAAAAACACAAGGGATTTTTGGAGTCTTGTTAACACGCAAGCTCCTCAAATAGCTTTACAAGCATGTATGGTCTCAGAATCATCTTGGATAACCCATTTCGAACATCTATATAAAGCAAACAAGTAATCGAGTGGGTGTGCAGATGCATCTCCTAAACCACGGGTCTTGACCTTTTTGAAGGACGACATTGTGGCTATAATCAAGAACGCAAAATGTTTGCACGCCCCGGGCCCGGATGGTATAACTAACTATACCATCAAACAGCATCCAGACTCTTGGGCAGACTTATGCGTATCTTTATTCGACAGAATAAAGAAGAGTCGCCGAACCCCAAAATCCTGGAAGTCTGCAGTCATCATTCCGATATTCAAGAAGGGTGACAGAACAAGCCCTAAAAACTACCGGCCAGACGTATTAGGTAAAATATACACCACAATGCTACAACAAAAACTGTGGCCTGGGCAGTCAAATCAAACCATGTAGACAAAAGGCAAGCAGGGTTCGTAAAACAGGTGGGCTGCTCTCTAAATTTGTTAGTATTGAATTTGATCAAAATGGAGGCGGGAAAATCAAACACTATGGTTTACCTAGCCTTCGTTGACTTCTCGTATGCTTTCGACAGGTCACTTGTGTGGGACAAACTGCGAAAATGGGGTTGCCCGGCAGATCTAACAGCAGCCAATCGAGAACGCCACACCGACACCTCAATTAAAATCGGTCTTGATTGATCAGGAACATTGTCTGCACCAATAAAAACTTTTACGGGTGTAAAACAAGACTGTCCTTTGGCTGCTGCAATATTCAGTCTGTTTATATCGGACATAGGTCTAACAAGTGACGCAGTGAACTCATTTCCACCAAAAGTAACTAATTCACACCTAAGTTGGCTACTTTACGCCGATGACTTGGTCCTGATGGACGCAACACCTGTCGGCCTCCAAAGAAAACTAAATGCTGTCATCAATACGTTGCAGACAACGAACTCTTAATCAATACAAAGAAATTTGAAATTCTTGTGCTCAAGAACTTGAACGGCGGAAGTTCGAGGAATGCAAAGAAATTGAAATGGTTCTTAGGTCAAGAATCAGTCCAGATATCCCAAACTGTACAATATATTGGAATGTTAATAAACTCATCCATCAATGATCGCCCATGGATTGCTGAAACCCAAAAGAAATGCAGACAACTGGCAAGTCAAGCTGTGATTATCCAAAAGAAATTTGGAAAATGTTCACTAAAACCGCTGCTAGCAATTAACCAACAAAAAGCAATCCCAGTCTTGATATATGGAGCAGAAAATGCATTGGGCTGTTCCTACGAAGTATGGTCGTCATTCGAGAACTGTTTCTGGTCCAAGGCACTGGCTCTCCCAAAGGGATCCATGACTGCTTGTGTAAGATACGAGCTATCACTCATATCGATTCACGCAAGGATTTGCTGGGTTTGTATTGTAAAACCCGCCTTCGTGCACAAATACCACAATTTGACATGTTCCATTGTGCAACACCGGTAATCTCGAGCATTGTGTCAGTCTGGACGAAGAGATGCAAAGGGATACTGGAAGAACACGAAGTCCGCTTGAACATGCTTCATGACAACCCGAATGCGGCAAAATTAAAAATCTGGCGTGCTGATTGGGACCAAACTTGCACACAAAGAGCCGCCACAAGATTGATGAGTGATGTGCCTCTGGAAACACGGTCATTTAATAGCCCACAACGCTACATTGAGCTGTTTCCAGATCCGCAAGCACGAAGGCTGGTCATGATGCTGCGTTTAAACATGTTCAAAACCAAGGAGCGATTACGTGTATGGAAATGTAACAAATTTAAACCCATGGTGCAGATTCTGCAGACAAGATAAGGAAACCCTTAAGCATTTAGTCTTATTCTGCACTAAACTTCGACCAGAAAGAACAATCCACCTGAGACCTTGGAGCCTAAACCACCCCTCCCTTTGTGCAGACGATTGGTGGGACAACATGTTCCAGGGAGTAGACATGACATTGTTACTGCCTTTAACTCGTTTTTTAGCAATAATTGAAAATCGTTTAAGTATGGATTTACTTGATGGACAATGAAAATAATCTATGTGACATAAAGGACGGATGGAGGGGCTTATTAGGGGACTGTTGATGGTAAAATTGTTCTGTTTATGCGTATTGGTTGTATTATTTTAAAGGTTTGAAAAAACCAGTACATTTTTTTTAAAAAAAAGTAAAGACACTTGCTGAACAAGTAGCAGGCTTAAGAGCCAGCATTGGGATACGCTAATCTGAAGAAATAGGTTTCAAAGGCCCACGAAAAAGGTAGATTGTGGTAAGAGGAGATTTGGAACTGGAAGCGCAGTGCTGCGGCTGAGAGTCTGACTGAAGAGTCTTCAGTGATGCAATTTAGGAATTTCCAGGCTACAAATAGCCCGATGAGGGAGGATAATGAGAGCCAAGATGTATAGGCAGGTTCTCTCAGGCCCAGTGCCTCGAAGTTGACGCTCTAAAGTGAATCCTATAGTGTAGAGGGAGAGCCAGCCTAGTTGAATAAGGGCGCTGATGTTCTCAAATGTGCGGGGAGCCAGTGAAGAGTCGAGCTGCGGAATGAAAAAACAATCCTTTAAAAGGAGCGTGCGAAAAAAAAGCAAGTTAAACCAAATACAAGTTCCACCGTCAAGTCTGGACCAAACCCAAGCCATTTAAGTTTTTGATTTGTTCAAAATCTGGAGATAAAATGACAGGCTTTAGCAAATGCAGTAACATGACAATGGAAATTAAGAGAATCAACCATAAAACCAAGGGACTTAGCAAATAAAGTCCCAACGGAGGTAATAGTAAGAAAATAAAGGTGAAACACGATTTTAAGATGCAGAAGAACTGGGGAGGAGAAATTCGGTTTCAGAAGATTTGCATTTCAAAAAAAGCATCGCCCTCCAATTCCCAATAGCATAGGGACCGTGTCTGAGGCAGTGAAGGTTTGCCAATGGCAAATGTATACTCTAAAACAGTAGGTCTCTCGGGCAAGCAACCCAAATGGGAAATCAGATACTCCAGATACTCCAGCCAAGCAAATCTGCTCAGTCTCAAAGTAACACCCCCCCCCACACACACAAAGTTGCATGGCCATATTAAGGCAACGCAAATATAGGATAATGAGAAGAAAGAAGGAACAAGTTACTTACCTGTAACTGTTGTTCTCCAGCATGGGTCTGGCATGGATTCACATGCTCATGAATATTCCCCGTCGTCAGGCTGGGAATCCTCGGTAAAGAAAAAACCAGTATCAGTTTCGTTTCTGATCTGTCTTTCGTAGTAATAACCAATCACTGGTCTCTGCGTCATACTGACCACAGCCAATGACTGCCCTCTACCTAAGCACCGCCTCTGGCAGCCATCTTCAGATTTGGAAGCACGTGAAGTGGCAGTATGACCAAGTGAAGAGCCGCAGAGGGGTAGGCGGGAGGGTTCGCATGTGAATCCATGCCAGACCCATGCTGGAGAACAACAGTTACAGGTAAGTAACTTGTTCCTTCTCCAGCATGGGGTCTGGCATGGATTCACATGCTCATGAATAAAGAATACATAGCAGTACACACATGCACAACCACGGGAGGTGGCAAAGGCTCAACATTAAGCATCACATCAACTCAACATTAAGCATCTTACCTCCTCACCAGGCTCACCTCAGGCGAACAGGTTGCGCAGCACTGCTTGGCCGACCCTGGACTCCTCCCTGGAATCCCGGTCGACGCAGTAGAATTTCGTGAAGGTGTGCGTCGACCTCCACGTAGCAGCCCTGCATATGTCCAGCAGGGGCACACCAGATAGGAACGCCGTGGTAGCTGCGATCGCTCTGGTGGAATGGGCTCTCGGACGGCCAGGCAGCGGTCGGTTTGCCAACCGGTGACAGTACATGATACAGCCGGAGAGCCATCTGGAGATGGAAGCCTTCGAGAGAGCCTTCCCCTGATTGACAGGTCCAAAGTTCACAAAGAGTTGTGACGTCTTCCGAAAACCTTTCGTGCGGTCCACGTAGAACTTCAGCGCTCTAGCTACATCCAGCGAGTGCAAAGTCCTCTCAGCCGGCGACGAAGGCGACGGGAAGAACACAGGTAACACCAAGGGTTCGTTGAGATGAAAGTCCGACGGTACCTTGGGCATGAAGGAGGGGTGCGTCCTGAGCACTACCCTCGTGTCGTGGAAAGTCAAGTACGGTGCCTTGCAGGAAAGGGCCTGGATCTCTCCCACTCGTCGTGCGGAGGTGATGGCCACGAGAAAAGCTGTTTTCCACGATAGAAACTTCAACGGGGCCGAGTGCAGAGGCTCGAACGGAGGTCCCATGAGTTTGGTCAGTACCACGTTGAGCTCCCACGCCGGGGCCGGAGCCTTCACCGGCGGGAACGATCTGAACAGTCCCTTCATGAACTCTTTCACCAGACGATGAGACCACAAGGACGTCCTGCCCGTGGTTCTGGTGTATCGGGAGATCGCAGCAAGATGAATCTTGATGGACGCGTGTGCCAGACCAGCTTTGGCCAGCGTCAGCAGGTACGGCAGCACTTGGGGAGCCGTAATCCGTAGAGGGTTAATCTTCTGTGCGTGGCACCAGACAGAGAACCTCTTCCATTTGTGTCCGTAGCATTTAAGAGTCGAGGACGCCCTGGCCTTTGCAAGAACCTCTCTGCAGTCGGCCGGTATGTCGTATCCTCCAAACTCTAGCGCTGCAGGAGCCAGGCCTGCAAGTTCAGCGACTTCGGGTCGTGGTGGAGGATGGCGCCTCCTTCCCTGGAGAGTAGATCCGCGTCCGCCGGCAGCTTGATTGGCGGGGACGCCGACAAGTCCAGAAGGTCCGGGAACCATATCTGCCTCGGCCACGCAGGTGCGACGAGGATCATCCTGCACCGTGACCTCTTGAGCTGGTTGACGAGCCGGATTAGCAGAGGCAAGGGAGGGAACGCGTAGAGGAACAGGCCCTCCCAGGGGAACGAGAAAGCATCGCCCATGCTCCTCGTCTGGGGAAACCTGCTGGCGAACCTCCGGCACTTGGTGTTCGTCGCCGTCGCGAACAGGTCGATCTGGGGTGTGCCCCACCGTCGGAAGAGGCGATCCACCAGATCCTGCCGTAGTTCCCACTCGTGGCACGAGCGCAGCTCCCTGCTGAGTGAGTCGGCGATGGTGTTTTTTATCCCTGCCAGATGAAACGGCACCAGAAGAATCCCTTGGGCGACGGCCCAATGCCACAGGTCCTGCGCCTCCTTGGACAGCGCTGGGGACCTGGTTCCGCCCTGTTTCCTGATGTAAAACATGGTGGTGGTGTTGTCGGTGAAGATCCTCACCACCTTGCCCTTGAGGGACGGAAGGAAGGACCTGAGGGCCCAAAACACTGCACGGAGCTCCAGGACGTTGATATGCAGGGACTTCTCCGTCGGGAGCCAGAGTCCCCTTGCGTGCAGATTTTCGGTGTGCGCTCCCCACCCTTCTAGGGAGGCATCCGTGGTCACAGTCACCTGGTGGGCTGGGGTCTGGAAGTCCATGCCCGCCGTCAGATGCGCGCGGGTGCCCCACCACCGTATCGCTCGTCGGAAACTCTCGTCGAGCTTGATCCTTTCCTCGAAGCTGCCCGTCGTCTGGATCCAGCGCGCATCCAGGAACTCTTGCAACGGGCGCATCCGGAGCCTGCACATGGGAATGAGGTAGATGCAGGAAGACATCATCCCGAGGAGGGACTTGATGGACCTCACCTTGGCCGCGTCGGCCACCAACATCCGTTGCACCTTGCCCAAGATGGTCCTGGTCCTCTCCTCCGACGGGGAGGCCAGAAGGGACACTGTGTCGAGCCTCGCTCCCAGAAACAGTGCGACTTGCGCGGGCACCAGGTGGGATTTGGCGTAGTTCACGGAGAATCCCAGGTCCGTGAGGAGTTGGACGGTCCTTGCCGTGTGGACCACGGCGAGCTCCCTCGTCTTGGCGCGGATGAGCCAGTCGTCCAGGTAGGGGTAGACGTGAATCCCCTCGCGGCGCAGCTGCGCCGCCACCGGTGCGAGGCACTTGGTGAAAACCCTGGGTGCCGACCGCAGTCCGAAGGGAAGGGCTTTGAACTGGTAATGACGCCCTTGGACCACGAATCTGAGGAATTTTCGGTGCCCCTTTAGGATGGGAATGTGGAAGTAGGCATCCTCCAAATCCAACGACGATAGGAAGTCTCCTTCCTCCAGCTGACCCAGGACGTGCTGGAGGGTGACCATCCGGAACTTCTGCGCCTTGATGAACTTGTTCAGGCGTCGCAGGTCCAGGATGGGGCGCCATCCTCCCGTCTTCTTCTTCACGAGGAAGTAACGCGAGTAGACTCCGGAGCCCCGAAGCCTCTTTGGGACGAGTTCGATGGCGCCCTTCCTGAGCATCGCCTTCACCTCCCGGAGAAGTTGAGGGACGTGAAGTTCTTTCCTGGCCACGGGGGGGACGCGCGGGCACCTTCTTTGAAACTCGAGCGCGTGGCCCCGGGCCAGGGCGTCCAGCACCCAACGGTCGGTGGAGATGGACTCCCACACGCTGACGAAGCCCGCCAGCCGGCCTCCCACCGGGGTGCTTCGGTGGGGGCCCGACCCCACGGCCGGTTCAATCCTGCTTGGACGCGGCCTTGCCGCCTTGGCCCCCTTGGCGACGACGGCGGGGGCCGCCAGACTTGCCTCGTCCTCTGTAGGCCTCTTGCGACGACGAGCGGGCCGCTTGACGGTAGGAAGCGAAACCGCCGCCGGAACCTTTGGAGGCGCCCTTGCCTCCGCCGCTCCGAAAGGGCGTCCGCCGTTGCTGCAGCACTCCAAGGGCCCGGGCCGTCTCCGTATCCGCCTTGATGGCCTGAAGGGAATCGTCCACTGTCTTCCCAAACAGGTTGTTCCCGTCGAAGGGCATGTCCAGGACCCTGTTCTGGACGTCCTGCCGAAAGTCCGTAGCCTTGAGCCATCCGCGCCGTCGAAGGCAAACGCCGTTGCCCATCTGGCGGAACCCAGTGTCGGCGATGTCCGTCGCCACGGTGATGGCGTGGTCCGAGGCCACCTCACCTTCCTGCAGGATCTCAAGGGCCTCCGCCCTCTTGTCGTCCGGCAGAAAATCCAGCAGGGGAGCTATCTTGTACCAGAGTTCCCTGTCGTAGCGGGCCACGATAGCCAAGGCGTTGGCCGCTTTAATCGTCGTCGCCGCCGACGAGATGACTCTGCGTCCCATGGCATCCAATTTCTTTCCCTCGCCGTCCGGCGGGGAAGTCGACGTGGAGGCCGCACCCCCCCCCGCTTTCTTCCTGGCTGCCGCGGAGACGACGGAGTCCGGGGTAGGCTGCGCCCGGAGGCATAGGGGGGCCGAGTCCGGGACCCGGTACTTTTTCTCGTACCGGTCTCTTTTCGCTGGCGTCGTGGAAGGGTTCTTGAGGAGGGAAAGGCCCTCATCCCAAATGTCGTCCAACAGAGGCACTGCGAGGACCGTCTTCCTCTTGGTCTCGCGCCGTTGGTAAAGGAAGCCCTCCTTTTTCTTCTCCTCAGGGCAGAGTTGGAAAAGCTCGGATGCCCTGGCGATCATTGAGTGGAACGATCCAATCTCGTCGGGCGGAGAAGCCCTGGGGGGAGGCGACGACGGAAAATCCTCGTCGTATGCCTCGTCGTCCGTACCCGTCGCTGCCGTGTCAGTCCCCGTATCATCCCCTCGGGTGGACGGGGAGGAGGGCTGGATGGGGCGCGATGGTTGAAAAGGAGGCGGTGGATGGATCCTTCTTTTCTTGGTAGGGGGAACACCAGAAGGTCCCGGTTCTGGATCCCCCGACGGGAGAGGTTCCTCCGTCGGTAACGGTAGTCTCGTCCTTATCTCGGAGCATAAGGACTGTATAGCCAACAAAATGGCCGCTGAGTTGTCCTGCGGCGCTGGCAGAGGGGAATCCGACGGGCGAGCAGGGGCCCCGTCGGTATCCTCGACGATGTCGTCGTCGTCACCTGCGTCGGGGCCCATTCCGACGGGCTGGTCTTGTTCCACGCCTAGGCCGTGGCTTAAGACCTCGATCAGTTCCTCTTCTGAGGTTGAGGCCGAATCTCCGACGACGCCCTGCCCCCCCTTCTTCCCCACGGAGGGTTTCACGGGGGTCCTATCGATGGGCACGAAAGAAGACTCCCTCCGAGGAGGCAGGGAGATTCTGGGCCCCGAGGCCGCCACCACTGGTGCAGCCTCCACAGGCTGGGCCAGGGCCGCCGCGACCGTTTCGATAGAGGGCTTGGTCGAATGGATCAAGGCCTTCACCACCTTAGGTGCGCTCACCGCCTTATCCTTGAGGGAGGGGGCACTGCCACGCTCCTCCTCTGCCTTAGAGCTCGACCGGGGTCTCTCCAGGAGCTTCGCCGGGTGCTCGGCCTTCCTCTTACCCGACCCAGAGCGTTGGCTCGTGGTTGATGGTGCCGGGGAGGGTGCGCCCTGCCTGGCGCCCGTAGAGCCCGACCGTTCGGCGCTCCCGGTGCCAGCGGACTCGCGGTGCTTGGCCTTATGTTGGGCCCCCGTCGCCGGGGCGCCCTCAAAGGTCTTAGAAGACCGCTCAGATTTCTTCTTCTTCTCGCCAGACGGGCTCTTACCCTCCAGCCAGCTGGCGAGACGTTGATGGCGGTCCTTCATGGTCCGTTCCGACATGTTGCCGCAAAACGCACAGTCCTTCTCCACGTGCGTCTTGTCCCCATGAAGGCAGTAAAGGCAGAAAGAGTGTTCGTCCTCCTTGAAGACGTTCT
This sequence comes from Ambystoma mexicanum, assembly GCF_040938575.1. Taxonomy (NCBI): domain Eukaryota; kingdom Metazoa; phylum Chordata; class Amphibia; order Caudata; family Ambystomatidae; genus Ambystoma; species Ambystoma mexicanum. The sequence continues at coordinate 201,144,443 of NC_090927.1, read as the reverse complement.
GCAGCTGGCATCCAGGGCAGGCCCTGAACAGCTTTCCGGGCGTCGAGCTTCCCTTCTCCTGGGCCATCTCCGAGACCGGGCCTGAGAAGCTTCTGGAGTCCTCCGAAGTGTAGCTCGACGAAATCTTCACCCTTGAGGGGCACAGATGAATCCGACACGGGTCCCCGTTGATCGGATGTAGGATCGGTGGAGCTTGAGGCTCTTTTGACCGAAAGAATCGAAGTTTTTGTGAAAAAGCGCGAAAAAATAGCACTAACGCTCGAGAGCAATAGCACGAGGATCCCAACACATGAACGTGCGGTAAAAATCTGAAGATGGCTGCCAGAGGCGGTGCTTAGGTAGAGGGCAGTCATTGGCTGTGGTCAGTATGACGCAGAGACCAGTGATTGGTTATTACTACGAAAGACAGATCAGAAACGAAACTGATACTGGTTTTTTCTTTACCGAGGATTCCCAGCCTGACGACGGGGAATATTCATGAGCATGTGAATCCATGCCAGACCCCATGCTGGAGAATTATGTGTTTTTCCCAGAGCGCTTTATATAGAACATTTGCACGTTCTGAATGCTCACAAGACATGGTAGGTTCGTGCTTCCTCATTTTTCCTCCACTGCTCTTACTAGTCATTGTGTTATGTAATGTATTTCACTTCATTGTCCCCCCCAACCCCCTCGCCCTGTGGGCGCTTTTACACAGTATTTTACTTGCTGTACAAGCGCCTAACAAGCAAACAATGAATAAATAAAATACAATATCACCCAGAGTTGGTACTCATTTATCAACCTTTGAAAGATGAAAGGCTGAGGATGCCTTGCTGGGATTCAAACCTGCAACCTGAAGAACACACACAGACCGCAGCAGCGAGCACCCAACCCACTGAGCTATGTTACTGGTTGCAGGACATGATGATTTACGATTGACAGACCGCCACCGTCCACTGGCTTCTCCATGCACCAGCATAGCAACCTAAGTGCCAAACAAGTTACAGCAAGGTACTTCCTACCCCTTCGTGGAACCCCCTTATTCAGATACTCTAAGGATGAAACTAAATCTCGTAAATGATGGTTCCAGAGGGATGGGCTGGGTGGTGAGAGGTGTAAACTGAGGGGATTTCACAAATGTACAACAAAATAAACTCTACCACTTGAGCCTCACTGTGCACTGTCCCCTTCACTTCCAGATCACCAGAGATCTCTGCTTCGTCATCTGTATTGCTCTATGCCCCTATGGAAATGACCGTTTGGATTTTCCAAGCAGGTGATGAATGAGTTGCTGGTCTCACCCAAGTTACAGAGCGTGGGGGCAGGCGACCACCAAGTCTTCTATTCTTAACTCGACTCATATGGGTTCTCTCTCCTCCATATCCCCACAGTATAGTGGCAGTCAGTACTCCACTGAAGGATGGCCACTGCCATGAAGAAGTCCGGTTTCAAGCTGGGTTAATGCATAATTGCTCTCCTTAGTGCAATGGCTCAATAACCTCCCCTCCTCTCCCCCGACCCCCTAGCGGGTGAGCAGCAAAATGTGGCTACATCCTCAGTCAATGGCACAGTAGCGCATGGTTCTACTCGGATTTTGGATGGTAACAGCCTTGTTTCCTCTCCCCACCTCCGTTGCCACCAACCTCAGGTGTTCCAAAGAATACCGCCACCAGTCACAGTGAACCACTACCTCTACAAATCGTCCAGCTGGGGTATCTATTTGGAATACAACAACGAGACGCAGCATGTCCGTTAGTGCAACTGCCACCATCAAGTGTGGAAAGCAGGGTAGAATTTAAAGAATGTCCTCATCCTGCAAGTTCTTACTTAATTTCCAATTCAAGATTTACTGTATAGATCTTTTGCTATACTTAATTTATGATGTAAATAAATGCATGTACGGGATTCAAATCTATCACAAGCAACACAATAAACAAATAATATTTCAGAATATATTTGCTTAATGCCCACATAAGTGCTGATTTTAGACTAATTTTGAGAACAAGCACTTCATGTTTGATTACAACACAGCTTTGGTAATATTGTTGTGTTGTGCCTGTCTGATGTGAGGTAGCTTGTGATGTCATGTGGAATGTTTATGAGTGGATGATGTAATGTTCTGAGTGAGTGTTCTGTGTACTGGCAGTTACAGCTGGCCTACCCTGGGTGATGGGAGCCGGTGTTGTCACAGCTAATGTCCTTTATGTCTTCATGTGGATTTGTAACTAAGAGCCTGGAAATAAACTTACTTAATGTGCCTGGAACCTACTTCATAACAATGGCGACAAGGAGTTCTTAAAAATAAGAACTCCTGTGCAAAGGAAGCTGATGAAACCTAGGAAACTAAGGAAAAAGCTGAGGATTGAAGTGGCCTGCTGCGAGGGGGGGCAGGAAGAATCAGGAGCAGAAGTAAATTGACAACACCGCCCCCAATAACCAAGTAAGCAAACCCATCACCCAGGGTGGATAAGGGAGGTGGTTATACATAGACCATAATAGATTGACTCAGCAGCACATAGTTCATGGGAGTGCTGAGCTGTGGAGAGAAGAAGCTGGTTGTGGTCTATATGAGAAGGCTGCCCTCGAGTTATACCCATGGACCCTGGGACTATTTGGACATGATTATTCCATAAGAATGTGGGAGTCCGGGACCCTGAGCACCAAAGTAAAGAGTGGCATCACGTTGTGAAGGATAGCCTTTTGATTAGAGGTCCAGCAGTTCACGGTCACGTGAAGGCTCGGTCCGCGAGTTTGTGAAGACCGCATAAATGAGACATTGAGCTGTGGCCCGAGAGCAGGAGATGTGCCAAAAAGTTAAAACGGGCGTGAGACTGTTTAATCCTGAATTTGTATGAAACATTAAAGGAGACGGCTCATAAATGCGATGAAGCAGGGTCGGTCCCCGTGTGCGGCATATGCGTGAACTTGTGTTCTTGTGTGCCCCAGAAATTAGCGTATTGAAGAAAGTGTTTGATTTTGACAGTTGAGTTATGGTTTACCAGAGGAGCTCCGTCGTCCTCGGTCATCTGTTTGAAAGTGATGACGTTGTCATCCTACAATGGGACAATGGGATTCGGCGAAGCAGTGTAACGTTGCACTTTAATGTTCCGTGAGACTTTTTCATTGATGGTGCTAGGAGCGACGAGAGGAAAAAAAATGTTTTTAGTAAGAGACCCTGTTTCGGTGCATTGCAACATCACGGCGCACCATCCGGAAATCCTCAATACTACGTACTGAGGAAATGTTCTACAATACTGCTCCGCCCAGCAGTGGCGCATGGTAGCGGCCAACGACGGTGATCAACAGGATGGCAGAGGGGTTTATTTTTTTGTTTTCCTCGTATTGAAATGAGAAGAATTGCCGCTTTCCAGTAGAGGGCCTGGTAGCAGCCATCGACTGCTATGTGTAGGGCAAGGCAGTTTAACAGTATAAACTGTTTTTCCCAAGGCGTTCGGGCGCATCATAAAATATGTGAGGCCATCGGTACTCATCGTGTGGCCCCCGAGCATATATTGTTAAGAAATGCAGAGTACAGTATTGCTTCGTAATGTGTGCCTAAATCAAAGTTTTGTTGGTGAGCAGCCAGACATGGGATAATTAGCCATAGCGGCTCAGTGAAGCTGGATGATGGAATGTTCTGAGTGAGTGTTCTCTGTACTGGCAGTTACAGCTGGCCTGCCCTGGGTGATGGGAGCCGGTGTTTTCGCAGCTAATGTCCTTTATGTCTTCATGTGGATTTGTAACTAAGAACCTGGAAATAAACTTACTTGAAGTGAACTTAATGTGCCTGGAACCTACTTCATAACAAATATACCGTTAGGTGAGTGTTTCTTCATCTTCTCTGACATTGTTCAAGTTTCACTTCATGTACCACGGATACATGGCGTCGTTCTGCTGTGCAATGGAGTACGTACCAAATAATACAAGATCATGTCATTAAGCTCTACTTTGGAGCATCCATTTAACCCCATTTTGTTAGATTGCATCCACTGTAACATGTCTTGAAATGCCACCACGACTTTGTCGCCGTGCCACAATGTATAATGCAGCTCCACACTTACAAGATGGTGTGGTTCCCTTAAACATTACTTTGATATAGAAATGTATGCAAGATTAAGATTTGTCAGCGATTTCAGTGCTTGAAAAGAAAGGGCATAGTCTGAAAGATGTTGCGCAATTAACAAAGGTCTACTGAAGAATACAAATATGTTGCATCCATCTTTATCCAGGCTGTGACAGACGAACTTTCACATATGACTTGGTTAACCGGAGTACGGGCACAGCTCAGAAAAAAGGTTAACGACCAGCGCAGGAGCAGGGGATACACTTCTGCCCCTCGCCCCTATGGAGATTACACTGGTGGTTCCAATAAATGCATATAAATGAGAGCTAAAGCGTTTATTTTCAAAACAAACTACAAAAGCATCAGCATGTATCAAGTAGGTGGGCCAAGAAATTAAGCAAAGATCCTTACTTCACACTTTCATGAAGTTAAGAAGCTTTGCTCGACTTTGGAAGATTTCTATCAAATATATAAAACATATGGCTATTTATACACACACACACACAAACAATTAGTTAATATAATAAAACAAAAATATGTAACGCATTAGACTTATTGTATACTATAAGATGACTCTTCGCTAATCAAAGGGAGAGACGGCAGATTTTTTTTTTTAAAATCACTAAATACAACGTCTGTCAAAAACAGCCATCCCCAAACACAATTTGGCATGTTAAATGTATTATGTTTGATATCACATTTTGTATATGCCATTAAAATGTCCTCATACGCTAATATTTACTAGGATCCACTGTTTACGTGTTTAAGGTTTGTGTTTCACAACACTACCCTCTACTAAAAATTGGGTCATTCATTATCCTTTGGTTGTCCACTTTGCTAGCAAGCATAATGGAATAGGGATGCTTTACCAATTAGATTCTTTGGAATGGACACAGTTGCTGATGCCAGAAGCGGTTAAACAATCTTGAAATGACTTCAATTGGAATCTTGCTACATGGTCTTAATGGGGACACTTGGTCAACCTAAACCGCTATTAATGTAAACGGGTCTTTCCGCCTTCCACCTTTTTTAGCTTTTAAAAGCCTGTGCCTATTCCTTTCTTTCCTCAGTTGCCATGTTTTTAGAAATGCAAGTCTGCTATTACAACAACAATTTAAATACTCCCATCTCAGATTATTATTAATTTTTTTAACCAATGTGGCATTTTGCCACTTAGGGAATGCAACTGTCCAACAATCCAAAATCATTTTTTCCATAAATAAATGAATTTTTTGTATGGATTTTATTTCAATTTGTCAGAGCTAAAGCACAGGAAAACAAAAGCGTGATTCCTTTATTTTTCGTTTGATTTGCTCGGACTATAAAGACAGGTAAAGGTTTTTGTATTTTGTAGAGACCCATCACCAGCGACGGAGCGGGCTGGAGCCCTCCTCCCCCCTCCACCGTGCCATCCAGCGATCAGCGACGACCTCGTGCAGAAACCACTGCAGAGATACACGATCTTCACGATCAACCTACAGGGTGAGAGTTACCATGCTGCATTCCAGCTGCACATGATCCGTGCCGGATTTCAGCCTTACAGCAAAGGCACACGCATCGTGCACAATCTACCGGCCAGCAAGAGAAAGTGCTACTTTTCACTCCCCTGCCGCTCGTCACGCCGCAGCCAGGCCCTTGCCCAACCCAAGGTAGCTGGCGCAACGCGGCCTGAAACTGATGCTGTTTCCCTCAGTTGCTAGGCAACTCCTAGCTCATTAGCCAATCCGTTCCACCACAAGGCGGCAGCCGTCCTGCGGCAAAGGCCGAGGAGAAGGCCCTGTTTTGCCTCCTGTTTGCCGGACTGTGCCGGGTCCTGACCCTTTGGCCCCCCATCACAGTGCCAGACTTCTAATGATTTTATGTTAACACGTCTGTGTGCAGAGGAGCTTATCCAAAATAAGCCTGCTCCGCCTCTGCCAGGAACGCTGCATCCCGATCGACCTGGACCATATATCTTACACGTCGCCCTTCTAGGTAACAAGTTCTAATCTCAATGTACCTCTGCTGTATTGCTTATTTTGGTAAGATTTAGCCTCAATTGCATAATTCAAATCTAGGTGAACTTACGATCATACCTTAAGGACCTTCCTTATCTGTACCGCGTTGAACAGCATTACTCATACTGCACTGTAAGCCCCATTTAACCTATATGTACCTGCAGTTACTAGTGAATCTAGCCCTGTCTTTTCTGCTTTATCTAGCCTTTATGTGCATTGTAGCTACAATCGAACTTAGCATCTGTATGCCTTAGCATCTGTATCTGTATGCCCTGCATTATATAGCCTTGATGTGCCCTGCAGCTTCAACCAAATTTAGCCTATGCATGCCCTGCATTATATAGCCTGGATGTGCCCTGCAGCTACAACCGAATTTAGCCAATGCATGCCCTGCATTATATAGCCTTGATGTGCCCTGCAGCTACAACCGAATTTATCCCTGCAGCTACAACCGAATTTAGCCTCTGCATGTCCTGCATTATACAGCCTTGATGTGCCCTGCAGCTACAACCAAATTTATTCTCAACACTGGTATCATGTTACCACGCCCCTCCTCCCAAAGGCTATTGCTCTCCTCATTGAGACTACCCCTCTTACTGTGGGTATCTACCTGTGCATTCCACTCATCATTAGCCAGTCTACTCACACCTAGCACCTTGCGCGTTGGTACCATGGCCCCTACCCACAGACCTTCGGACACCCACCTGAGCATTGAGCTTCAACACCCCAATATCTACCTTAATGCCCCGGCCTTATGGCTTGACCACTTCACTAAAAACCCCCACCTAACCAACCTTGCTCTACCCACCTAAGAAACAAAAGACTAGGTACCAGATTCTTGGGCATGAAGGGACACCCTATGCACCCTAGCGCATACTTGAAACACCCGACGCCCAGCCTGTCCCCCCCAGACCTCCATCGCACCCAGTCCCCAGTGCCCCCAGACGACCCCTGCCTCTCCAAGCAAAGTTGGATCGATCAAGGCCGCTTTGGTTAACACAAGGTCCCTAGCAGCTCACGCACTGGACATTGCTGATCTTATCAAGACTCAGGAGCTAGACTTCATTGCCATCTCTGAGACCTGGTTGCACCCTGCCTCGGGCCCGGGACTCTCCTTGGCCATATGCCCCCCTTCCCCCGCAACCCCCCCTCCCCCTGAGTTCTCCATCTCCAGATGCGACCACACCTCCAGAGGCAGCGGAATTGCATTCATCCATAAAAACTCATTAGGACTTAGAACCCTACCGAGCATTAATCTGGAATCTGCCGAGCTACTCTGTCAAACTTCCACTATCTGCCAACCAAACGGCCACCATGTATCTAATTTACAGACCCCGGGCCCCCCCACATAGTTTGTGGATGACATCACTTCCTTAGTACTTGACAAAGCGAAAACTAACTCTCAAACCATCATCCTAGGAGACCTAAATCTAGGCTACCAAGACCCCAATGACCTCGCTGCCACTGACCTTGCCAACACTTTAACGGATCTAGGTTTCTCCCTCATATACAAGAAGCTACCCACATCAAAGGGCGGTCCTTAGATTGGTTAAGCGACACTAACTGCAATATTAGCCTGCTCGGGTAATCACATCACCTTCAACATTGAAGCAGCTCATCTACCCACGCCTCCCGTCGCTCCAGCCATCCCTACCAGAAACAAAAAGAACATAACCCCGGAAAAGTTACTCCCCCTCATCCTCCCCACCCTCAATAACGTCACAGACTTTTGCTCAGACCCTACTATTTTAGCCGACACCTAGAACCAGACAGTGCTCTCAGCCATAAACTATCGCTCCACTCAGATTAAGGAGACCCAAACAACATGCGCACCTCAACGCGTGGTTCACACCACAGCTCAGAGTGTTACGTAAAGAGAAACGCAGAGTCACGCTGGAAAAGTCACCCATCTGACACTCACAAGGACAGTCTCTTCCTAGCTACTCTCAACTACAAAGAAGCCATACTCCAGGCCAAAAAAGAATCCTACAATAACCGTATCCTGTCAGCAAAATCGAATACCAAGGAACTATTCAAAAATTCTTAAGGAACTTGAGACTCCTGCTTTACCCCCACTCCCCCAAACACCCCCCCTCCGACTCCTGCACTAAAGATAGCAAATTGGTGCAACAATATACAGACAGCACTTCTGGGCTAAATTGCAACCCTCAAAACTAAAATAAGAGTTAAACAACAGTCTCTACAGTCAGACCAACCTCTGACCATTCCCACATCTAGTACCTGCCAAACCAACTTGACTTATAAACCGTTCGCTTTCTCCCCTCTCACCACTCTTGAAGTAGAAGGAATCAAACAACCTCAAACCCTGTAACTGCCAAGGTGACCCTTGCCCGGCGCCTATCACGACCTAGCCCCCTTTATCACAGCCTTCATAAACACCTCTTTCAAAACTGGCATAGTCCCCGACAACCTCAAGGACGCCTGGGTGATCCCACTACTTAAAAAACCATCCCTTGACCCCAACATACCAACCAACTTTCTACAAATCACTACGGTCTAGTTCCTGTTCAAGACCCTAGATCAGGCAGCATACCTGCAGATCCAAGACTACCTTGAATCTAACAATCTCCTAGGGCTAAGACAATCAGGCTTCCGCCCCAAACATGGAACCGAAACAGCCTTGATTGACTTGAAAACTCAGATGGAGACTCTAAAGGACAATCGGAAGTTAGCGCTACTCCTTCTCCTTGACCTGTCCTCGGCATTAGACCTTAATAACCACCAAATACTTTGCCAACATCTCAAATCTGCGGCCCACTTCTCAGACTCTGCCAATGCCTGGATCCACTCCTTCCTAAGCAACAGGTCCATGCGGGTCTTCTCGCCCACAGCATCGGCTGACCCCTCTCCTATTCACTGTGGCATCCCTCAAGGCTCCTGTGTATCGGCTACGCTTTACAACGTATTTACCAAACCCCTTTCCGATGTGCTTGACTATCTGGGTGTCTCCTACACCAACTATGTGGATGACACCCAGATACCCATTCCCATCACTGGCGATTACACAGCCGATACCAAATCCTTGAATATCTATCTGGTCATCCAGGCCTGGATGGCCCAACACAAATTATGTCTTAACGATGACAAGACAGAGCTTCTATTACTAGGATCAACTCAACGTCTCAATAAATAAGACCAAGCCTTCAAGTCTTTTACCATTGACGGTAATGACATCAAGGTCTCTAAAGACACTAAAACTCTAGGTGTCTACCTGGACTCTGCTCTATCTCTGAACAGACAAACAAATGCAGTAAGGTCGGTATCAGCCTATACTTGCAAACTTATTACTGCCTGCAGACCTTTCCTGCACCCCCAGAACTGTATTACCCTTACTAGAACACTCATTATGTCTAAAATCGACTACTGTAGTGCCCTCTACTTGGGGACTAGCCAATCTAACTTAACAAACTGCAAACTATCCAGAATAATGCCATAAGGGCAGCCCTCAATATCCCCAGACATTCTCATATCTCTAACGTCAGATCTGATCTACACTGGCTCACGGTAAAACAAAGAATTGCCTTGAAACCACTAGCCTTGACTCATAAATGCTTGGACAACAAAGCCCCATCTTACCTCTCCTCTCGTCTCACACTACACACTTCCACACGGCTCACCAGGTCAGCACAAACTCACAGCCTCATCCTGCCTAGGTTCAAACTCCAAAAAGCGGGTGGGGTGAGCTTCCCTGTCCTAGCCTCTAAACTTTGGAACTTACTGCCTGCTTCCATCAGAACTGAGCCCTTGTTCCAAACCTTCAAGAACAATAACAAATCTTGGCTGTTCTCACAGAACGCTTAAAGCACCCTCACTTAGTCTTGTTACCGACTTGTAATATACTGCAATTGTGTATATACTCTATAATGTACTGTGTAATGTGTGCATATTGTCTATATTGTAAACTTGTATCTAAGAATACGCGCCCGGTTGCGCTTTACAAATAAACTAAACTTCAAACTGTAATCGTTTTTATTCGTATTTTCACTTTGTGTTGTGATATTTTAAAATGGCAGATTATGGGCTATAACTAGTGGCACCCTTTTTAATTAACATGACAAAGTCCCTTTGTGAATGGAACACGTGGCTTGTTTTCTTTCCAATTAACATGGACGCCTTTTCAACATGCCTCTCTTGCTGTCCATTGTTCAAATTATAGAAAACACCCAGGTTACTACATAACATTTGGATTTACAAATACAAACATTTAAAGCTGTTTAATATATTACTTGAAATATATAACCAAACTAACAATTCCAATAAATATAATAACGCAATAAAATAAATCTAACATATATAGCTGTATGTTTGCATATAGGCAAATTATATTAAGACCCACAAATAAGACTAATACTTGTATGATACTTTGTATCTGAAATGTAAAGTGAATATAAAAAACATAGTTAACAAGTGTACGAAAGATAATGCACAGGTTTCTTATTTAATGCATGTATTTTATTTATAGTAGTATATACACACACCTTTATAAAAAAAACATATGAATATAATATATTAAACAATCAAATCTCTATTCATACATTTGTAATTTTATTTTTTGGTTTATACAAACCATTATACTGGCATACTATTTAAGAACATAAACAATTAGCTTAATCTTCTATTACCTACAATAAATATAATAATTTAAAATCCTACTGCATATCTCATATAAACCATCTACATGTTTCCTGACATACCACTGGAAACACGACTCCTTTGCTACAATAAAAGACATCATATAACCAAAGACAGAGCAATGCAATATAAGATTACACATTCTTCACACCAACCAGTCTATACCGCATGCGATTAATCAGCTCTTCAGACTGCTGGAGGCAATGCGGTGGAATAGGCAACATGGGGCACATATTTTGGTCCTGTCTGAAAAGAGGACCTTTTTGGACAATGGTTTTGCAGCAGATAGCTAAGATACAGGGCTCTGCAGTTAAGATGTACCCAATATCGCAGTTATTTGGAACAGACAGTGAGGAGTGGCACGAGGATGCCATGATACGCAAACTCATTCACATTATATTGTTTACAGCAAGGAAAAAAGTTGGCAACCCGACTTACGCGGTGACATTTTCGGAACTGGTGACTCATTTATATAATCACACATCACACCTACTTCCCCAGAGATATTAGAGTGTTCGCCAATTGACAATAGACATTTATGACACAGTCACGATCGATACATACAGGGGGCTGGGAGTTGGATGCTAAATATGCCCACATATGTTAACCGCAGGTGGTTTCTAGTGAATGCGCGATATAACAGATGGAGCTAGGTCAGCCCTTATGTGAATGTGTATAATGTTCGGAGCCCATCCTGCGGCCTAAAGAAATGAAACAAAGACTGTGCTCCTGGGCTACGCACATGAAATGGATACATGCGTTTATTTTATTTTATTTATTGTTTGCTTGTTAGGCGCTTATACAGCAAATACATTCAGTTTCAATGCACCCACAGGGCAACAGGAGGGAGGGAATATGGGATTGCAGTACAATTAAAAATACAAAAAATACAGTGGGGGGGGGGGGACAGCCGAACCTACTATGCCTTGTGAATATTCAGAACGTGCAAGTTTAGAAGGAAGAGGGCAGTGGGGTAGGTGCTGGGGTGACCATGCTCGAGGAGAGCCACAGATGAAGTGCAAGGTATGGTAAGTGCTATGCGGCCAGAAGCCGCGTTGGCAGGAAAGTGCAAATCTCCAGTGTGGAGGGTGTGCTGAGGCATGTGCTGAAGGTAGACAGATGCTGGGTGTGAACGGTCAAGGGGCCCAGAGGATGCATAAGGGTCCATAACACCAATCACAGCAACTGTGAGAATTAACAGAGGAGGGAAGAATGGAAGGAGGTGGAAAAGAGGAGAGACTTGTGGTGCTTTCGGGAACTTAAGAATGTCCTGTTCAAGACGCGGACGGGGAGGCTGTTCCAGAGGAGGGATCCAGCAGAGGAAAGTGAACAACCTCCTGCTCTCTGCTTAGCAACACACTTTACACACAGTGTTGCTGTCAGAGGAATGCAGAGATCCAGAAGGAGAGTATTTTATAAGAGAGTTGCAGATAGTGTGGTCCCCAGACAGCCTTGTGGATGATGCAGAGGGATTTGAATTTGATCCGTGCAACAACCAGGAGCCAGTGGAGACTTCTTAGGTCAGGAGAGATGCAGTCCCTGGGCCAAGGATAGTTCTTGCTGCTCTATCCTGGATTAGCTGATGGGGTCGCAGAGTGGAAGGCTGTTGCAATAGTCAAGCCTAGAGAGAGCCATGGCTCAGGAAACATTGAGCTTCTCAGGGAAAGTGAGAAATGGGAGAATGCCTTTGAGAAGGAAGAGTTGAAAGTGGGACTTCTTAGCAATGTCCGGAGTGTAAGGGAGAAAGTAGAGAGAGGAGTCAAAGATGTCTCCCAGGTTTCTGGCTTCTGAAGATGGAGCAGGGGGAGAGCCCAAGGTGGGAGGCCAGAGAGAAGGGAAGAAGAAGGGAGCAGGGGTCCCAATCGGAAAGATCTCAGTTTTGCTGGCATTGAGACAGAGATAGCTTAAAGTGCACCAGGCCTGGATGGCAGATAGGCAGTCAGGGATAAAGGAAGGTGCGAGTGAGTCAGCAGGAAGGCTGATAAAGAGTTGAGTGTCATCTGCATAACACAAAGTTGGGGTAAAAAGAGGAGATGAGGAGTGCCAGCTGAGCAAGGTAGATGTTAAAGAGCCAGTGGGAGAGGATAGACACCTGGGGGACACCACAGGTGGAGAAGAAAGTAGGAGAGGAGAAGGTGCCCAAGATGACATGGGAAGACCGATCAGTTAGGAAAGAGGTCAGCCATTCCATTGCCCATTCCGAGATACCAATGTAGGATGAGGACAGCTGGGGATTTTGAGTCCAGGGACTGCAAGCAGTTCTTCACAGGTGTTCAGAAGAGCAGTTTCTGTGCCTCTGGATGCTCGGAATCCAGTTTGATGATTGTGCAGCCCACCGACAAGTTCAGTGTGCGCGTTGAGTTGGGGAAAGGCCAGCTTCTCCAGCAGTTTCCCCAGGAAGGGGGTGATTGAACGAGGGCAGTAGTTGGATGGACAGGTAGAGTCTGCTGAAGGTTTTTTCTGGAGCGGACGCACAAGGGAGTGCTTGAGGGAGGAGGGGAAGAACCAGCGGTGAAAGAGTGGTTGCAGAAATCAGCGAGTGAGAGGGTAAGATAGACAATGTTTCCTTGATGGTTCTGAATGAGCAGGGGGGAACCTGCAGACAACTCTGTTAATCTCTTCAGGTGTGACAGGGGTGAAAGAGGAAAAGGCGGAACGAGGAGGGTGAGTGGCCAAGGGAGGCAAAAGGGTGTAGGATGGGTTTTGCGGGTGAATGACAAGGGTGTTGAGGATGTCCGGAATTTTGGTGGCAAAGTGTGTGGCCAGTGCGTTGCAGAGGGCCTGGGAAGGAAGAGGGGAGGAGGAGACTGCGGAAGGCTTGGCTAGCATGGAGGTATACATATATAGGATAACTGCACTAGGGGTGGAGGAGAAGATAAGGGAGAGGGAGGGTTATATTGTGGGCCTACGGCTGACTGTAAACAAACTGTCATCAACAAACTGACTGCTGTTTACCGTTTTCCTCTGATGTGGATATGTGATAAATTGGTTTATATGCCAATAAAAGGATATATTAAAATAATTGTAAATGGTTCCAATAAATGAACTCCAGCTAATATGATCTTTACACATCTCCATCATAAATTGCTCCCCATAGTAATGAATTAAAAAAGTACTTTTTATTAATGATTCGTAAATAACATTCAAAATAGGTAACCTCTGTGAGCAATGTCTCCCATTTTATCAACACGTGATAAAAAAAGGTCCCTTTAGCCAACACTAGATAATTTAGCTTAAATGCCTCGATTATCAAACATTCTTCGTTTGCTTAACCTAAAAAAGCAATACATTTGACTTGTGTGGTCAACGGAGAGTCAAATGAGTTTCAAGCTTCCCTGAATAATATGCAATGCTGCTGGAAACATTTGACGAAGCTGAAAGCTTGAGGTTACTTATGTGCTGCTGCTCCTCCAGAATACTTTTAGGTTTAGATTGCTCACCTTACCATCCGTATCTTAGATGTCGGTGTTCTTCAAACTCTCCATTAGCTTCCAGCATTCTATTCCAAAATTACTCTAACCACTCAAGGTAGCTAGTTCATATTAAAGAACGGTTGATAAATTGCTAAGCTCTCAAGGGCAATATTTTCTGAAATAATGTAATAAAACAGATTTTTGGCTAACGTTACTAATGAGGATTACCCCATTTTATACCTTATTCAATGGCTGGACACCTGGATAAACCCGATGAATCTAGCCTCAAGGCTATCAGACCAAGTAACCTTTGTGAACATCCATGTTTCACAACCATAGAGAGACCCATCCTTACGCGTATAGGCGGGCACTAAAGGTCAACGTTACCCTGTTCAAGTGGAATTACTTCTAAGCGACCATACTTGGATATACTCTCCTTGAACCCGACTGTTGATTCAGCCTCCAACACCCATTATTACTAGAAATGACACGCAAGTAATTATATAGTCTATTTCAAACATGTAGCCTTTTTTATGCCACTTAGTGATGCACCGTTTATGCCTAGTTCTGAAAATCATGGACACTCCGGAATTGGAAGGATCCCGAGCGAAGATATTTCAGGACCTCTCCTCGTACACGTTGGATCAGAGATGCAAATTTAGGCCCCTGACGAGAGGCTCTAGGAGGGAGGGGTAAGGTAACAGTGGAGATACCCCCTTTGCCCTCTCCCTTGAGTACAAGGGGGACCGTTACAACATTAAGCAATGGGAAGAGGTGGATTCGCTACTCTGGGAGCTGCAGAGGGAATGCGTGGCCCAGGACAATAAGAGTCAGTGCCAGCTGAGAGAGAGGTTTCAAAGCGCATTTGCCCAAGCGAAAGGACGTAGGAAAGACGGCAGTGCCCACAGGCCAAAGAAGGTGGCAGGTTCAAAACCTGTGACCCTACAGTGAAATGAGAGATGAGCGGCCTGTTGTCCCTTGGTTGTGACAGAGGAAGTAGGGGGGAGCCTAGCTAGAAAAAGTGTACTATACTGTTGTCAGCTGGGGGAAGGTCTCCATACCGGCCTAGTGACCTGTATTATCCTGTTTAGTTGGGAAATGTGGAGAGTTGGGTTGCTTCACAAGTTAAGGATAGAGGGTGGGGTGAAGGGCATAGGCGACAGGGGGAGGGAAGGGGTGAATGCATTCATGCAGCTATTAGTGGTTTACGGACATGGAAGGATTTGGACCGGGAACGGCCCAATGCTGGAATAATGCTTGAAGCTGAAAGTGGCCACTCTGAATGTTAAGGGGCTTAATTTGCCAAATAAGAGGGTGTTAACTTATAATATATTCTTCAAAGCTCACTTGTCGATTTTATTTTTTGCAGGAAACTCATTTTAGGTGGGGGAAAGAGCGGTTGGGGAGGGGGCGGGTGATGGGGCGAATGTTTTGGGCATTGCATAAACAGCAACAGGGGTTGTCCTTGCGCAATCCTTCTGGTTGAAGGAGGTGCAGACTAAGAGGGGTCTTGGGGGCAGCCTTCTTGTGGTGAAGGGGATTAACAGGGGAATGAGTTTTGCATTGGCCACGTTGTATGCACCTAACACTCCTTTCTTAGTAAGGCATTTAATGTGCTGGGGGATGGGTCGATCATTTTGCGGGTAGATTTTATCATGATTGCGGACCCGCAGAAGGGCTGGTGGTCGGCAGCAGATGGGCTGGATAGGCAAGTGGTAAGGATATTGGAGACTTCGCTGGACCGCTTATGGACCATATTTTTTTAGTTGTAGAATGATCCCACTTTCCTCAGGTGGATGGGTATACATTCTTCTCCCCCTCCTCCACAACAAGAACATGAAAATTGATCTCCTATTGGTACCAAAGGAGCAGGCAGACACAGTTACCGCTCCAAGGTCGAGGCGATTACACCTGGTCAGATCATGAGATGGACTTGGCGACCTGGACAGTTGCAGGGGGATGGTGGAAGACCTCCAGAATTGCTGAGGGAGGAGATTGTGGCCTATTTTCAGACCAATGACATGGGGGAGGTGCAACTGAACAGTGTGGGAGGCAGCCAAGGCGACACTGCGGGGCTCCTCATCGCGGAAGGGGCGAGGACCAAAAGGAAGAGAGGATTATTGTAAAGTAGAGCAAGGGAGGAACTGCAGCATTTGCCGGTGCAGCTTACCCAGAATGGGTGCGATAGGGAGGACCTATTAAGTACAATGAGGGTAAAGAAGTGGGAGCTTCACACACTCCTAATAGGGGAAGTGGTGAAGAAGAGGAGGGACGCCAAGCAAAAGTACTATAAACAGGGAAAATGGGTGGGTACGCGCCTGGTGAATAGGGTCCAAGGGCACAGGAGCGAGGGTGGACCGGATCCAACAGGCAGATGGGCATCTGGGAGGACCACATGGAGGCCTCCCGGATTGTTTCGAAGACTACTACAAAGAGCGTTATGCACAATCCAGCCCAGTGGGGGAGCCCGAGGTGCAGAGGTACCTAAATGAGCTTCCCCTTCCACGATTGACAGGATACGAGAGGACTATGTTGGAGGCTCCAATCAGGGGGAGATTGCCTCTGCGATTCATCTGCTAAAGGTTGGTAAGGCGCTGGGACAAAATAGATTCACCACAGATTTCTAGAAGCAGTTTCACAAAGTCCTAGCGGTACCCTTGGCTAATGTGTTCAATGCTATATGGAGAGCTGCCGCCGTCTTTTCTGGAGGCCAGGATTGCGGTCATACCCAAAGCGAGGATGACCACACGCAGTGCTCAGCCTACTGGGCCATAATGTTGTTCAATGCAGACGCCAAGATATTGGCTACAGTGCTGGCGTCCAGATTAGAGGCACTCCTCCCTAGGTTAATTCATCCCAATCCAACTAGGTTTATTTTGAACAGGCAGGGAACCGACAACCTCTGCAAAACCATGCATGTATTGTCCTCGATGCAGACAAAGACGAGGGTGGTCCTGGTTCTCTTGCTCGATGCCGAGAAGGCTTTTTAATGGGTTTCCTGTGATTTCTTGAAGGGGGTTCTCACTACCATAGGAATGGGGGTGAGGTGGGGGAGTTGGATCACAGCGCTTTATTCGTCGCCCAGCGTGAGTGGTGGTAAACAGGGAGGAGTCACAGGCACTTCCGCTCCAGCAAGGTCCCAGGCAAGGCTGCCTTTTGTCTCCTCTCCAGTTACGCCCTGTCATGGAGCCCTGGGCCATAGCGATGAGGGAAGACACAGGGATATCAGTGGTCAGGGTAGGAGAAGTGGAGTATAAATAAAGCCTGTTTGTGGACTACATCCTGCTGTACATTGACACGCATGTGTCCATACCATGACTACTTGGGGGGCTTGACAGGTACGGGACACTGTCAGGTTTTAAAATAAACCTTGAGAAATTAGTGGCCTTCATGGGGGAGGCCTTGGTATGGAGGATAGACACTACATACAGTGGCTAGTTGTCACCGTTACGCAACTGGAGTGTTTGGAGGAGGTGGAAGATCCTCCATTGAACGTTCCAACACTTTTGTGCTTTACATGCATGTCTGTTCTAGTCTTTTTCCTCAAGCCGGCTTACGGAGCAGGCTCCACCCCCATTTCAGCGCGTTGCAACCTTGTTACCACTTTCCCTCTTGGTTCGCACACGTGTTTTTCTATACTTTCTGCCTTCCTTGCATAGTTCTATTTAGAGACTTCTCGTCTCTGCCCTCTGCCTCCTGCAACTTGTGCCTCTCCCGGTTGTGTGTCATGGCACTCCTGTATATTGCCCTCTCCAGTGTCTTCACGGCTCCACTGTGTTTCCGTTGGCGCTTTGCTTCCCCGCTTGAACTCAACTGGGATCTGCTTTCCCGCAGCTCCTTCTCCCTCAAAGCTTCAGCAGCCGCTCACTGTTCTATTGCTCACGTTGTGCTCCCCATGGCTCCTCCGCTCTTGGCTTTCCTACATCAGCCTCCTAAACCGCTGTTCCTCCTTAGACCGTTCTTCCCTTTGCGGCTCTGCCGCGTTCTACTTCAGCAGCAGCATTCCTTCCTGTGGCTGGACTGCAGCCCGGGTGTCCTCGTATTTCTCCGGCTCACATCACAGCAGCCCCTTGCCTTTTCACTGGCGGTTTGTGTATTCCATGCGGCTCCTCTGCTTTCAGAACCCTGCATCCCTATTTTGAACTGCTGTTTTTGTGGGAGTCCTGTTCCCCTTTACAATTCATTCATTCCTCTGGTGCATGCTCTCTCAAACAGCTCTCCTTTATTCCGGACCCAGCCCTCTCTTCTCTTATAAGGAGATATACCTCTTAGAGTTCCTCCTGCGTCTCTTTTACTTACTTTTTCTTTGGAACTTTGGACTCAAACCTACCACTCACTGGATCCAAGAACTGAAGGACGCCATCTTCCACAAAGGGTTTTTTGTGCCTAGGGCTTTTCCCCTTTGGCGATTCCAGGAAGGCCGGCCTCTAGCCTAGACTGTTTCTTCAGCGGGCATAGTGGCTACTTCCCATGGTCGGCTTATTTCTTCAAGGAGTGGAAGACTCCACGAAGAGGAATGGTCAACGGCGGCAGAATTAGATGAGGAGGGGGCATTAGCCACCAACGGTGTCACTAGCTTTCGAGTGCAAACAGAAGGGTTCCGGTACCTGAGAGTTGAGATTTCTCAGGACCCAAAGGATCTCTTCACTGCCAATTTCCTCCTGCTTTGGGACAACATACAAGATGATTTGCAGCACTGGGCAGGACCAGTACACATGGATGGCGCGACTCATATGGCATCAAGATGATGATGCTATTACGCAGCAGGAGGTCAAGGGGCCAAAAAGGTAAAATATATAGAGAGCTACTGTTAGCCGAACACACTGATCCCCTGCCATCAAGGGAGAAATGGGCAAGAGACCTGGGGCAGTACATCAATGAGGGTCTGCGAGCTACAATGTGCAGTCAAGTGCTGTATTCCTCAGTCTCACTACAGTACAGAATATAAGCAATTAAACTGTTGCATAGGTGGCACTACTCGTCCCCGACTATAGCGAAAATGTACTAAGTGGCGGATTCCCACCATTGTAAATTACGCCAGCTGGGGGCAGATTACCACCATATGCGACAGGGGTTTTTACATATACAACAATACTGGAAGAAGGTTCTCTCTTCGATCAGAGGGACTGATGGGATTAACACAAAGCTTACACCTTGGTTGTTACAGTTTGGCGTGTATGAGGGGGGCGCGATGGAAGAAGGGATAGGGCACATGGTACGCATATTATTGGTGGCGGCCAGGAAATGTAATGCTCAGTGTTGGAAAAGGAGAAGGACCTCCACAGAGAGAATGGTTGCAAGAAGTTAGATCCATCTATGACATGGAGTACCTGACCTATCTGATGGACAAATCGAGGACCGACATTGAGGGCGCAAGGCTCCCTTTGCTATGTCCAACCACTAGATGTAGTTGTACAGGAGACAGTTGTTGGGAGCAGGGGAGGATGGGAGAGGTTCGAATCGTTTCTTTGAGCCACAGGTCACCTGTAGTAAATGTCAAAATGTTGGTGCAATTTATATGAACATGTTAATAAAACTGGAAACTGAAAAATCATGCCCTTCATTCCCTTATAATTGTTTTCTAAATCAAATACCTTGCTATAGTGTCCAAACATATCCATTTGCCCTCTGCAGTCCAACTGAGGTTAAGATCCAGGATCAAGTCATTAACATAGGCGGAACACTGTACCAGTGCAGCCCTCACCTTGCAAAGTAAATGGCACCCATCACCCATTTGGACAAGGTGGCGAGTCAGAGATGTTGATGCACAAAGGCACCAATACATACACCTGCTTCAATGCACTATACATGCAAATTTGTCCTGTAACATCACCTTTATCATCAAAAAAACACTAACTGTAGTATTGGTGTGTAATCTCAGTGGAAACCCCCCACCCCCTCAATTCTCTAACATCCATTTTTTCAATTTCATATAAATATACACGTATAAAAAATAAATACACAGAAGACATAATAGATTTCTATAAAAATATAGTATTGAACAATATGTCATAATATATATATATATCCGTGTAAAATATATTTGTGAATGTGTTTGTATTTTTGGGGTTGGCTCCGGCCCCATAACAGTTGGTGGGCTGAAATTTTAGCCCACGGTCAGCATACCAGTCTGGGGTGTACTGGCGATAGTGAAATTTGACCAACTATGCCCCCCCCCCTGTACTAGCAGTATAGGTGATTTCGGGAGATTGCAGATTTTGCGATTTAAAAAACATAGGCAATTAAGACACAATATAACCTACACAAGGCTATAGCATAGCTCCACGTGCATGTCGGCTACAGAATATATATCTCACCGTAATCGTATTTCTGATGCTTGCATCTGCTTAGATTCACAAATGGGTGTCGACACAGGGCGTGCCAGTGATACTATCGCTAGTGTGACGTCCACTGTACCCATGATCCCTCACGCGTGTGTGTATATATACATACACACTCACACACTCACACACTCACACACTCACACACTCACACACTCACACACTCACACACTCACACCACCCCCCCCCACCCCCCCTCTCATCAATTGTTGAAAACCAAAGTTCCTGTTGGTCACTGTTCTGATATCGCTTGATGTGTTTTGTAAACTACACTGAGAATGGGTGCATGTGGCTGGCTGACATACCCCAGAGCAGATGATGGGGGTTGGGAGAGGCGAGAGTTGGTGTGCTGCTGCATACTGGGACCTTCAGTGCGCTCTCCCCTCCTGTCGCCTCATCCTGGCGTGGCGCAGTTTGTTGCGGTGCAAATATCTCAGAAACAGTGCATCCTAGGATCTTGAAAAAGGGCTTTCGCGATCCTATAGAGCCCACAAGTGTTGTTCCTCGTGTGGAGACTGGTACTTCTATGACCAATTGATGTTTCGCCGATTTCAGGCAACCGTCTCATATGTGAAGGTGCTGAAATCCGGCGAAAGTGGTGGGGTGTCCAAATGTCATGTAGCCATTAATGTTCAGTGGGTCCTAACAGTTAACTATGAAATATTTGGTGCAGAGTGGTGAAACGGTGTGGAATTTTATAACGAACAACGCTTCGCAAGCCACAACCCCACAAAGCAATGTTTACTTTTGCTGAAATCCCGGGAAAGGGGAGGGGTGTCCAAATGTCACGTAGCTAGTAATGCCCAGAGGGTCCTAACAGGTAACTATGCACGACAATTTGATGCAGAGTGGTGAAACGGTGTGGAATTGTATAAGGAACAACGCTTCGCCAAGCCACAAACCCAAACACTTTGACATTTATAAATATAGATGGATAGAATAGATATACACACAGCCACATTTCATACTATATAGCTGAAGTTCTGTAGAAGGGCATATTCTAAGCATACATATATAAAACACACACACCCCATGAACTACAAAAACCGTACCAAATAGAAATCCAAATTAGTCTGCATCTTCAACACACACCTGGGAAATCTGCCATCATGGAGCAAATCAAGCAGGATGTTATCTATACATCCTCATTTAAAAACTTGCCATGGTCAAAAAAGAGAACAGTAAGCTTCGATGAAAAGAACATTGCTTCGATCGTCTAGCTGTGACATCGGCTATTCTAAACACTCACCATAGAAACAATGTTTTGAAAGTCTCAAACAAGCCTCCATTTTGTGTGCCCCAATTTCGTCTTGAAATGAATAGACATAGGAGCATCACAATAGTAGCAAGTACCAAACTCATATTGAAATGTTTGATAAACATACAATAAATAGACAAAAGGAAGGTGATGTAGTGTGTGTCAATGATTATCTTTCATGGGAAAGACCTGGAGTTGGTCCTAAAATAATAGGCCTGTAATTTGATACAAATTTCTTTTAAAATATAAAAAAAATCATATTTTATTGCAAAATTCAACACAATATTACCAAACATCAAAAAATAATGGGTAAAACCACAATTTAATACAAAAAGTAGAATGTACAAAAAATTATACAATGTATAACAACAACTTGGATTGTACTAGTGCGGATCTATTAATCACACTTTCTTGCGCTATAATAATTAGAGCTCTTATAATATAGTGTGACAGAGTGTGATTAATAGAGGTAGGAAGGCTGTGAATCCCAACTGTGAGGTTAGCAGGTGTGAGATTAGTGCAATAAATATACAATACACCAAAACACAAGAGCTGCAGATTTAAAGATCAAAAATAAGTACGATAATATAAAATGTTACGAAACCACACATGAAAATGTAGGCAATATGAAATCCATATAAAACATTTAAGCTCAAAGTGCACACTCCAATTATACTCAATATACTTGGATTAATCTCCCCGGGATCTATGTGATCACTGTATAAAAGAAAATACCAAAGCTGAAAATGACGATTTATTTTTAGCCTAATCCCCTCTCCTCCCCCCACAAACCTCCCCACATATAAGTGCGCTGAAATGCGCAGTAACATTTTCGGATTTGTTATTTTGGGCCACGAAATTATGGGGTGAAACCATCTCGCCATCTCGTTATTTCGTCACAATTCAATTAATGGCGTATTTACAGCCATTAAGGAGGAGAGCACTAGACCTATGCTACCAAAAATAAACAAACGCCGTTTGATCACGTAATTCACTTGATCTATATAACTTTTCTGATCTTGCATGAAAAAAACATGTTAACGATCAAGAAGTTAACTATTTCATGTATCACCATCCAGCATACACACGTGCATAAAGAGGTATTACAGATAACTTTTCTGCACAACGTTACATGACTTTACCAAGTCTGCCAAGTTTTTCTGTAAACTTCCCGAGGTGTGTACATTTCTGCAACTTTGCAGAACCCGGCAGGTTATGCCACATTGTGATGCTTGAAAGGAATAAACACAAAGCTTACAGACTCTGGTACTTAATTCATTCACGACAAAGCATCCACAATAAACAACGCCTAGCCTCCTGGGTGTAATTTGATAGGTCGTCCGCCAAGTGTGCTGGCTAGCGCTCTCCCCTGCTTCATCCTTACACTATAGAATGCTTTGCTGCTGCTTGGCTTTTTAAATTAGTTGTCAAGAATAATTTGATGCCTGAAACATGAAGTGTGCCCTGTCCTTGGATGCAATTTATCAGATCATCCATGGGTAGTGATTATCTGCTGAAGAAGCCAAGTGAAAACGGGCAGTGCAGCATAGAGGATGGGACCAGTGGGATGCAGTTTTCAGCATGTCACATCTATAACAAAGCCAAGCATGGCAAAGCCAATAGGTTTTGTTGGCCTATTGAATGGCTGCCTCAAACGCCCCAAATACAATTTCAAGCTAGGACTACAGGAATGCAATCAAGTATGCGTGATTGCAAGCGACAATCATTTAAGTAGTTAACGCAAAACAGGCAAATGTTTGAAACAAATAAAGTACAGCAGAGCAAACGCTGTTCAGTCAAGGCTGGCAGCATGAACTTGTTACATTAAATTGACAACCAAGGCAATCATTGCAACAAAGGCATTCAACTGCAACAACGTCACCCACAGAATTAGTCGCTTTTAGCAAATCACAATGCCAGAAACACACAAAAGAAAAGAATGATAACAGTAAAGACGGTGCGTAGTCCCACAGATTTGCCATTCACCACAATAGATGGCAATCGTTTTTTGCAAAACTAGTTGTCAGTAAAGGAACACCTTTGAGGCAAAAAAAACATAAGCGAAACCCTGTCGAGCAGAGCAGTCAAACCTATTGAGTACATCGGTTAATTGACCTGCGGATATATTAGTAAATTACTTCCGCTGGCAGTTCAGAGGCTTAATCAGCTCAGGATTTTCAGTATGTTGCTCGAAGCAGTGCGAGCTAAATTTTAATTTGTAGTGTGATGAATTTCGTATTCTAGAAATGCTGCATTTGGCAGAGTCTTTTTACTATAACGTTTAAATTCCCAACGTTTGCAGATTTCTATTTTTATTACATAGTACATTTTTCTTAAATAGTTTTTTCCGTCGAGATACAACATTTATCATTGTTGTTCTGGGAAAAACAGAGTCGTTGCTTGGAGGACAACATTTTTTACTTTCCGCCAAAAAACAGGCTCTTTCAATTACAGCAAATGTTTTATTTGGGGGAAATGGCAAGGCATTGGAGGCAAGCGCTCCCCTAAGGGAACCACATTTAAAGCCCCTGCTTTAACGACAGACACAGGTTCACGAATGCTCGGCGTCCAGGCATACAGCACATCATGCAGTTATTAAATAGAGCTTGATGCTATTGTTGCAGTCTTTTGTGCTTGCTTCCTGAGCAGGGAGCGAGTGAAAAGCTCTTTCCTGCGACTGTGACAGATTACCGAGAAAGCAGCCTTTCCCTAGGACAGCAGCTCCTTTCACAGTACAAGCGGCCTTCCCGTTTATTAACAGCAGATTAGCTGCCAAGGCAGTCTCACACCTCCTTATACGAGGAGGCATTTTGTGAAAACCCATTTATACAACAGTCTATGGTTCTGTGGCAGAAGTGTTGTAATAAATGGCATGTGGGCAGGCCAGCATCGTTTAAGGTGAAGGTCTGGGAAGCTTCCGGACCAGTCCAGCTCACTTTGAGTCACTCTAGAGCTCCACATAATCGGTTCTAACTTGTCACTGACATCTCAACAACCTCAAACTCTCATTCCAGGGGAGAAGGTCTCAGCTTAGCTATACAGGAGAAACGTCATAGTTGGTCATTTATCACAGCTTTAGCCCCTGTCATTACCTATTGAGTGGTCTATGTATTTACCCTCAAGAACAGAGGCAAATATCCATGGCAGAATTGGTACCTCAACCGAAGGAGGTTCTCTGTGGACCAACGTATAGGTTCTGACCATTTCCACGGTTCAGCTGTTCACATGTGTTCACACACTCCATGCACCCATTAAAGAGAAACGGGGACTGTACAGAAAATGTCTTGCCTCAGAGTTGGGCTGCAGTGACATCAAAGAGAAATGCCTAAACTGCATGTAGAATGATACAGATGTTTAGGGGAGCATTAAGATAACAAAGGCTCTGGTGGAAGTTGGTTTGTTTTACGAGCTTGGTGAATGGTCCTTAGATGGACTGTCCAAGTTAAAGCAAATTAATGTTGCCACTGACCATCTCTCGGTCCCACTATATGCATCATCCATGGGATATAGCTCTCCCGTGAACCTTTTGTAGTTTGGCAACACTAGGTAAAAAGAGAGCGCAGATGATCTCCCGCCAGACTGACTGGTCTTATTGATGAAATGGGCCGAGCCTCTAACCTCAACTGGATGAAGTTCCAATTCTGCTCTAGATGCTTGTACGAGTATGACATTGTACAACCGTTTTTTATTCCTTGGGAAAGGAGGCAGAAAGTGGGTTGATCAATTGGACTTCAAAACCTGCTGAGATGCATCAAACGTATTTATACAGCTCCTGTTTACAGTTTTGTATAACAGTTCTGCAAATGGACGATTAACTCTGGGATTCCCCCACTACACATTTGTGTGGGGGAGGTCAGAGTGATGTGGGTAGGGCTCCGGGGTGGACCCCTAGTGCAAATTGAGCATGGCCAAAGGAACCAAATCAAGAACCGCTGGAGGGTACCAGAGTTCAGGCGATTTGCATAAAATCAAAGAACATGTTGGGAATCCAAGAATGGCCACAGAATTTCTATATTTGAAATAGGTCTGAGACAGTGACAAACATTAAACCCTTATGAGCAAGTAATACAAACTAAGTTCTCTGCTTTCATTTGTCACAATACACGCTCTTCCGGAAAAATAATACATAAACGCAAAACTGATATATTCATTTGGGCAGCTTTTTAATGGTTGTGAGGCTTAATCATTCAAGTGGGTCTCTTGAAGTGCTGCTTATAGATGAGACGGAGTTCCAGCTTCGGAGCAGATTTGGGAAACTGCTGCTAACTCGACACAGGGATTTGGATCCCAGTCCTCCATGAAACAGCACTTTATCAGGAAACTTTACCAGAGCACAGCTCAGTCTTGCTGAGGTCCAATTACTCCCCTGACTAAATAACAGGCATTGCGCAATTATACGTACATGGATTTCGAACTTAAAACCTAGTCAGTGACCACTTGACTTACATCCTGTCCATCAAGGATGCCCGACTTCATTATAGTGAACCCTGTTGCATAAATCACACCGCCAAGAGCAGAGCATTCAGATAGCTATAGACAAAAAAACGCAAGAGTAGAAAGGTGGGAGCAATGCTTTCCAGGGGTTAGTTGGTGATGAATTTACAGAAGGACAAGGAGGAGAGCTCTGTTCAGCCCTTGGGATGCTGTTGACCCGTTCCAAATTAAAATGCACCCCATGAATTCCATCAGGTTATGCAATATTTTCTTTTAATCTACTTGACCAAAGGACAAGATGTTAGACAAATCTATTTGTCCAGCAAAATTAAATAAACTAGTTACTCAGAAGTCACCCTGACTGACCGGACTGACTCATCAACGCCCAGCTCAAACCATTTAACACAGGAATGCAGGCTCCACATACGGTGCGTACCAGGTGCATGAAAATCTTGTAAATACAACAGCTTTATTATTTTCTTGTGTACATTTGCACACAAATTTAGAGCAGAGGGCAGTGCAAAGGTCAGGTTACTTGGCACAAGCCAGCACACTTCTTTTGATTTTTATCTACATGGATGTAATTGCATGCCATGGATAAAAGCCCCTGAAACAGAATGCATTTCTCTGAAGCCTTTCAAAAAACGACACTGCACACTATGATTAATGGAATGGTTTATTTCCATTCAGTGTCTGCTGTGTTCATGCTCATGGAGCAAACCGAAGCTCTGTGCATATTTATTTTCCTAGCATTTTAGGATTGTATAATTAATAAGACAGAAAACTAAGTTGCAAACGAGAATTAACATTTTGTAACAAATTCCAGTGAAAGCAAACCAGTATTTCACAATTTTATTTTTCGGAGTTCCTGTGCTGTGTGCATCTGCATTGGCAGATAATTTTTACACTTATAATTTACACTCTAATTATAAAAACACTGTCTAAAATGATGACTGCACAATCTAGTTTACATTCATTCAACCTTGCAGTCAATGGATTACATTACTATAAATGGTCAGTAGCAGCAGAGTCTTTGCTCAAGGGTGATTGCCATTACACTAATCACAGGTGTTCTAGCCTCTCAAATCTTCAAGACTACAATTAGAACATCCAAAACCTGACTCTCAATTAAGTGCAAGCACTACACAAACAAATGAAAGTTAAATTTGAAAGAGAAACTCACCAAAACCTGTCCCTGTGATAATCCAGATAGGTATTTAACTTTATGTAGCGCTTCATACATGGTTCATCCAACATCTAGGCACTGTGATTATCATACCTCAGTTAATCCTCAGTTAACCGACCTCTGAAGGATGTTAGTCAATAAGATAGCTCAGCCGGTTGAGCACTCATTGCTGAAATCTGTGCGTGATCTCTAGGTTGCAGTTTCGAATCCCGGCATGGCCAACTCAGCCTTTCATCCTTTCGAGGTCGATGAAGAAGTGCAAACTTTGGTTTGGTGGTAATTATAATAAATGTTTTAAGTAGAGCTTTGCCAAAAAAGCTATCTAAATAACCATTTGACCATGAAATTAGATGTAGAATTTAGCATGGAGTCCTTGCCACCCTGCACAATTTTATCATAACATTGGCATACCATTAGCTAGTAATAGCTCCAGGAAATGAGGACTTCCATTAAACATCAAAAGACAATTCTGCTATCGAACCTCAAAACACACAATACAATTCATGCTTGCTTCACTATGTAATTGGCTACGTTTTTGTGTTTTCAACATTTAAATATACACAGGAGAGATCAAATGGCCAGACCCAATAATGGAAGGTTGGTTCTGTCACAATGCAGAAAGCTGCTGCATAGTAATAATTTCCATACAGTTTTTGCACACAGCTGGCTGTCTCATACATTCTACTCTTGCAAAGTAGAAAAGGAACAAGTTACTTACCTGTAACCGTTGTTCTCCAGCATGGGTCTGGCATGGATTCACATGCTCATGAATATTCCCCCGTCATCAGGCTGGGAATCCTCGGTACAGAAAAAAATCAGTATCAGTTTTGTTTCTGATCTGTCTTTCCTAGTAGTAACCGATCACTGATCTCTGGGTCATGCTGACTACAGCCAATGACTGCCCTCTCCCTAACCCCCGCCTCCGGCAGCCATCCTCAGATTTGGTAGCACGTAAAGTGGCAGTATGACCAAGTGAAGAGCCGCAGAGGGGTAGGCGGGAGGGTTCGCATGTGAATCCATGCCAGACCCATGCTGGAGAGCAACAGTTACAGGTAAGTAACTTGTTCCTTCTCCAGCATGGGGTCTGGCATGGATTCACATGCTCATGAATATAACATTACATAGCAGTACACACATGCACAACTACAGGAGGTGGCAAAAGGCTCAACATTAAGCAACTCTTACCTGGACTCCTCCCTGGAATCCCGATAGAGGCAGCAGAATTTCGTGAAGGTGTGCGTCTACCTCCACGTAGCAGCCCTGCAGATGTCCAGCAGGTGCACACCAGACAAGAACGCCATGGTAGCAGCGATCGCTCTGGTCGAATGGGCTCTCGCACGGCCGGGCAGCAGTCGGTTTGCCAACCGGTGACAGTGCATGATACAGCCGGAGAGCCATCTGGAAATGGAAGCCTTCGAGAGAGCCTTCCCTTGATTCACAGGTCCAAAGTTCACAAAAAGCTGTGACGTCTTCCGAAAACTCTTCGTGCAGTCCACGTAGAACTTCAGCGCTCTAGCTACATCCAGCGAGTGCAAAGTCCTCTCGGCCGGTGACAAATGCGACGGGAAGAAAACTGGTAACACCAAGGGCTCGTTGAGGTGGAAGTCCGACGGCACCTTGGGCATGAAGATGGGTGCGTCCTGAGCACCACCCTCGTGTCGTGAAAAGTCAAGTATGGAGGCTTGGAAGATACGGCCTGAATCTCTCCCACGCGCCGTGCGGAGGTGATGGCCACAAGAAAAGCTGTTTTCCACGAAAGGAACTTCAACAGTGCCATATGCATAGGCTCGAACGGGATCCCAATGAGCCTAGTCAGCACCACGTTGAGGCCCACGCCGGGGCTGGGGCCTTCACCGGCGGGAACGAGTGGAATAGTCCCTTCATAAATTCCTTCACCAGGCGATGAGACCACAAGGACACCCATCCTGTTGTCCTGGTGTATCTGGAGATGGCAGCCAGATGTATCTTGATGGAGGCATGAGCTATTCCAGCCTTGGCCAACGACAGTAGGTACGGCAGTACTTGAGGGGCCGTAATCCGTAGAGGGTTAATCTTCTGTGCCCGGCACCAGACAGAGAACCTCTTCCATTTGTGTCCGTAACACTTGAGAGTTGAGGACGCCCTGGCCTTTGCAAGAACGTCACTGCAGTCGGCCGGTATATCGTATCACCGTAACTCTAGTGCTGCAGGAGCCAGGCCTGCAAGTTCAGCGACTTCAGGTCGTGATGAAGAATGGCGCCTCCTTCTCTGGAGAGAATATCTGCGTCCACAGGCAGTTTGACTGGTAGGGACGCCGATAAGTCCAGAAACTAGATCTGTCTCGGCCACGCCGCTGCAACGAGGATCATCCTGCACTGGGACCTCTTGAGCTGGTTGGCGAGCCGGAGTAGCAGTGGCAACGGCGGGAAAGCATAGAGGAACAAGTTGTCCCAGGGGAACGAGAAAGCATCGCCGATGCTCCTCAGTTGGGGGAACCTACTGGCGAACCTCTGGCACTTGGAGTTCGTCGCCGTTGCGAAGAGATCGACCTGGAGTCTGCCCCACAGCCTGAAGAGTCTATCCACTTGATCCTGGCGCAGCTCCCACTCGTGGCACGAGCGCAGCTCCCTGCTGAGTGAGTCAGCGATGGTGTTCTTTATCCCTGCCAGATGAAAAGGTACCAGAAACATCCCCTGGTCGACGGCCCAGTGCCACAGATCCTGGGATTCCTTGGACAGGGCTGGGGATCTGGTTCCACCCTGGTTCCTGCTTCCTGATGTAGAACATCGTGGTGCTGTTGTCGGTGAAGATCCTCACCACCTTGCCCTTGAGGGACAGAAGAAAGGACCTGAGGGCCCAAAACACTGCGCGGAGCTCCAAAATGTTGATATGAAGATGTTTTTCCTCCGGGAGCCAAAGGCCTCTCACGTGGAGATCTCCGGTATACGCTCCCCACCCTTCCAGGGAGGCATCCGTCGTCCCCGTTACCTGGTGAGCTGGGGTCTGAAAGTCTGCGC
Organism: Ambystoma mexicanum; assembly: GCF_040938575.1. NCBI lineage: Eukaryota > Metazoa > Chordata > Amphibia > Caudata > Ambystomatidae > Ambystoma > Ambystoma mexicanum. Next base: position 201,114,120 of record NC_090927.1, on the reverse strand, counting down.
CCGCCGTCAGATGAGGGCGGGTGCCCCACCACCGGATCGCTCGTCGGAAGGTTTCGTTGAGCGGTATCCTGTCCTCGAAGCTGCCCGTCGCCTGGATCCAGCGTGCGTCGAGGAACTCTTGCAGTGGACGCATTCGAAGTCTGCACAGGCGTACTAGATAGATGCAGGAGGACATCATCCCGAGAAGGGATTTGATGGATCTTACTCTGGCTACGTCCGCGGCTAGCAGGTGTTGCACCTTGTCCAGGATGGCTTTCGTCCTTTCGTCGGACAGCGAGGCCAACTGTGCCACTGTGTCGAGCTTGGCTCCCAGAAACCGGGCGACCTGCGAAGGGATCAGGTGGGATTTGGTGAAGTTGGAGAACCCCAGGTCCCTGAGTAGCTGGACGGTCTTCGCTGTGTTCTACGGCGAGCTCCCTTGTCCGTGCTCGGATGAGCCAGTCATCCAGGTAGGGATAGACGTGGATCCCTTGCAGGCATAGCCACGCCGCCACCGGTGCTAGGCACTTGGTGAATACCGTGGGTGCCGACTTTAATCCGAACGGGAGGGCCTTCAACTGGTAGTGCCGTCCTTGGACCACGAACCGGAGGAACTTCCACATCCCCATTCTAAAAGGACACCGGAAGTAGGCATCCTAAGTTCGACGTCAGGAAACTGTCCTCCTCCAGCTGTCCCAGCACGTACTGGAGGGTGACCATCCGGCACTTCTGAGCCTTGATGTACTTGTCCAGTCGCCGCAGGTCCAGGATGGGACGCCAACCTCTTGTCTTCTTTACGAGAAAGTATCTTGATTAGACCCCAGAGCCCCGAAGTCTCTTTGGGACGAGCTCGATGGCACCTTTCTTGAGCATCGCCCTTACCTCCAGCAGCAGCTGGGGTACGTGGTTTTCCTTCCTGGCCACGGCTGGCACGCGAGGGCACTTCTTTAGAAACTCGAGGACGTGCTCCTGGGCCAGGGAGTCCAGCACCCAACAGTCGGTGGGGATGGACTCCCACACGCTGACGAACTTTGCCAGCCAGCCTCCCACCGGGGTGCTTCGGTGGGGGCCCGACGCCACGGTCGGTTCAGTCCTGTTTCGAGGCCGCCTTGCCCTGCCTGGCGATGACGGCGGGAACCTCCAGACTTTCCCCCTCCTCTATAGGCCTCCTGCGACGAGGAACGGGCCGCTTAACGGTAGGTAGAGGAGCCGCTGCCAGAAACTTTGGAGGCCCCTTGCTTGCCTCCGGTGTTCCGAAAGGACGGCCGTCGTTGCTGGAGAACTCCCAGGGCCCGGGCTGTCTCCGTGTCCGTTTTGATGACTTGCAGGGACTCATCGACTGTCTTCCCAAACAGCTTGTTCCCGTCGAAGGGCATGTCCAACACTTTGGCTTGTACGTTCTGGCGGAAATCAGTGTAAATCTGCGCCGTCTGAGGCAAACACCGTTGCCCAAATGGTGGAAACCGGTGTCAATGTCCGTTGCCACCGTTATGGCGTGGTCCGACGCCACCTCGCCTTCTTGCAGGATTTCCAGGGCTTCTGCCCTCTTGTCGTCTGGCAGGAAGTCCAACAAGGGTGCGATTTTATACCAAAGTTCCCCGTCGTAACGGGCAACAATAGCCAGGGCGTTGGCCGCCTTAATCGTTGTCGCCGCCGACGTGATGACTCCTTGTCCCATTGCGTCGAGCTTCTTTCCCTTGCCGTCCGGCGGTGAAGTCTATGTTGATGCCGATGCCCCCCCCCGCCTTCTTCCTGGCTGCTGCCGAGACGACTGGTCGGCTGTGCTCTAAGGCATAGACGGGCCACGTCGGGGACCCGGAACTTCTTTTTATATCAGTCCCTTTTTGCCGGTGTCGTGGACGGGTTCTTGAGGAGGGAGAGCCCCTCGTCCCAGGTCTTCCTCTTGGTCTCTCGACATTGATAGAGGAACCCCTCCTTTTCTTCGGGGCAGAGCTGGAAAAGCTTGGATGCCCTGGAGATCATCACATGGAAGGATCCAATCTCATTGGGTGGGGAAGCCGGGGAGGGGGGGGCTTACGGGAGGTCTACCCCACCGTCGCTGCCCTCATCGTCTGTGCCCGTCGTGGCCGTGTCCGTGCCTGTGTCATCCCCGCAGACTGTGGACGGGGAAGAGGGTTGAGCAGACCTCGAGGGCCGGAAGGGTGCAGGAGGATGTGTTCTTCTCTTGGGTGGTGGACTTCCCGACGGCCCTGCCCCTGGCTCCTCCGTCGGGCCTGGTTCCAGCTCCCCCGTCAGGGGTAAAGGCAATCTAGTCCTTATTTCAGAGCAGGAGGATTGAATTGCCATCAAAACGGCCGCCGAGTTGTCCTGCGGCACTGGCTGCGACGGGCGCGACGGTTGGTCTGGGGTCCCGTTGGCACCGCCGTCCCCCTCGTCAGGATGCCTCTCGACGGGCTGGTCCTCCTCCATGTCCGTGTCGTGGCTCTCAGGGGCTTCGACAAGTTCCTCCTCGGAGGTTGTGTCTGAATCCACGACGGCCACTGCCCCCCCCCCCCCTCTTTCTCCGCCGGGGCTTTCGTGGGGGTTCTTTCGATAGGCTTGAAAGATGCCTCCCTCCGAGGTGGCAGGGAGACTCTGGGCCCCGAGGCCGCTATCACAGGTGTAACCTCTGCAGGCTGCGCCAGGGTTGCCGCGACCTCCTCGATAGAGGCCTTGGCTGGGTGAATCAAGGCCTTAGTCACTGACTGCGTGCTTGTGGCCTTCACCTTGGGGGAGGGCTCCCCCTCAGCCGAAATCTTCGAGATCGTCCGGGGCCTCTCAAGAAGCTTGGCCGGGGTCTCGGATTTCCTCTTACCCGAGCCAGAGCGTTGGCTCGTGGTCGATGGCACCGGGGAGGATGCGTCCTGCCTGGCAGCCGAGGAGCCCGACCGTTCGGCGCTCCCGGTGCCCGCGGACTTGCAGTGCTTAGCATTCTGTTGGGCCCCCGTCGCAGGGGCGCCCTCAGAGGACTTAGAAGACCGCTCGGATTTCTTCTTTTTCTGCTCACCTGACGGGCGCTTTCCCTCCAGCCAGTTGGCGAGACGAAGATGGCAGTCCCTCATGGTCCGCTCCGACATGTTCCCGCAAAACGCACAGTCCTCCTCCACGTGCGTTTTGTCCTCGTGAAGACATTAGAGGCATAAGGAATTTTCGTCTTCCTTGAACATGTTCTGCAGCTGGCACCCAGGGCAGGCCCTGAACAGCTTCCCGGGCGTCGAGCTCCCTTTCTCCTGGGCCATGTCCCGGGTAGGCCTCAGAAACTTCTGGAATCCTCCAAAAGCGTAGTTTGACGAAATCTTCACCCTTGAGGGGCGTAGAAAATTCCGAAACAGGTCCCCGTTGATCGGATGTAAAGACGGTGGAGCTTGAGGCTCAATTTAACCGAAAAATTAGAAATTCTCTTTGAAAAAGCGTGAAAACGCAGCAAAAGCTTGAGAGCTAAGCACGAGGACTCCCAACACTTGAACGTGCGGTAAAAATCGAAGGATGGCTGCCGGAGGCGGGGTTTAGGGAGAGGGCAGTCATTGGCTGTGTGCAGTATGACCCAGAGATCAGTGATTGGTTACTACTAGGAAAGACAGAAACGAAACTGATACTGATTTTTTTCTGTACCGAGGATTCCGAGCCTGACGGGGAATATTCATGAGCATGTGAATCCATGCCAGACCCCATGCTGGAGAAGTCATTTTTACTCTCTTAGAATCACTTTTACTCTCAAAGTTTAAAAATAGGGAGTAAAATATACTCCCACCTCAAAAGGAAGAATGTTTGGAAATTCCGTCCCTACGGGTGTCAAAAAGGGGGGTGAATTTCTTTATGAGGATACCTATATCTTAAAAACCAAATATGTTACAGACATGAAAATTGGTATTTAGATTCTTCTTCAAGAACAGAAAAACAGATGTTTTACCATTTTCTGAAAATCCAGTTATGGGAAGTGAATTTATTTTGAAGCATACCCATATCCCACAAAACGAAAATGATAGAAAAGTTAAAATTAAGATTTCAAAATCTTCATCATAAAGTAAGTTTATGTGCCGAATTTCTTGCTCCTATAGTCCGTAGTTCTCAAGATATGGATATCACTAATAAAATTAATACTCTTTCACATCGGACAGTCGAGTCATAATATATAATTACAATTTAATATTATACTTTAACAATTTAATATTACAGCAATATTTTTATAGTGCCGGACTGACGCTATGTTCACAACTTAGCTTTCGCGAAACACCAAAAATTAATGAAAACTCACAAATTTAATGTCAGCGAGTGTGCAACCCAAACGGGCACACACGTGAGGGCAAACGTTGCGGGGGGCCGTGCTTTTTGCTATTTTTAAAAATGTGATGAATATTTTGGAGCTGCGTTGGTCTGTTCCTAGATACGGTCGATTGTGTACTTCATTTTAATTATTGTTTCCGTTTGTTTGGTTTGAATGATCTTTCTATTTTTAAGAAGAACAAGTTACTCTCTTACCTGGTAATGTTCTTTCGATGGGATGGTCCGACGACGTATTCCATATCTATGACAGTAATCACCACAGCTCGCTTTCGGTGTCTGCGTTGATGACGTCGATACGCCGCCCTCGAGGACCTCCTCCAACGGCCGACGTCCCTGGATGTTATAAGTAGGACGCACGACGCGCCTAGCCTCAGTTGTAGTTTTTTCCCCAGAACGTGTGGCACCAGTCTACTACCAGTCTGACCACACAAAGCCTTGCGGAAATGTAAGCTGCAATCGCATAAGAAATTCTGTAGCGGGGAAGGCAGGGAGGGAGCGATATGGAATACGTCGTGGGACCATCCCATCGAAAGAACGTTACCAGGTAAGAGAGTAACTTGTTCTTCGAGGAGATTGGGTCCTCCGACGTATTCCATATCTAGGACAGACTCCCAAAGCAGTACCAATGCAAGGAGGTGGAAAAAGAATTTAGCAAAAGAAATTTAGAATGCCCAATCAAATTGCAGAGCAAAGGACCACCTTGCCAAAGGCCAGATCCTGCCCACGGATGGAATTGAGGGAGTATCGACGTACAAAAGTATGGACCGAAGCCCAGGTGGCTGCGTCACATGTTACGAATAGAAACAGCCCTCTGTAGGGCAGTAGAGGCAGCCATACCCCTGGTAGAATGGGCCGCAAGCCGACCAGTGGGTCCTTACCCGCCAAGTGGTAACACTCAGTAATAGCCAGAATAATCCAGCAAGACAAAGTCTGCTTAGTCACAGCTTGTCCCAAACGCTTACCAGTGTAACCAATGAAGAGTTGATCGTCCACTCTGACCTGGGACATGCGTGAAATATAAAAGCTTGAAGCTCTCCTTGGAGCCTCTCCTCTTCCTTACCAGGATGTGGAGGAGGATGAAATGCCGGAAGAACAACCTTCTGGCCTAAATGAAATTCCGACACCACCTTCGGAAGAAGGGAAGGACGAACTCTAAGGACAACCCTGTCCTTATGAAATACAGTGAAGGGTGGCTTAACTGAAAGTGCCTGTAACTCACTCACTCTGCGAGCGGAAGTGACCACAACCAAAAATACAGTTTTAAGAGTTAACAGTCTCAAAGGGCAAGAATGCAAAGGCTCAAACGGAGCACCCATAAGAAACTTGAGGACAAGGTTCAAATCCCAACCGGGCACCTGGAAAGGTGGAGGGAACACATTAGTGAGCCCTTTCAGAAACTGAGAAATTAAAGGAATTTTAAAATAAGAACACTCTTCAGACGAGCTCTTAAATATGGACAGCGCGCCAGGTAACCTTTAACCGTACCCACTTGCAAGCCCCTGTGGGCTAAAGAAAGCAAAAAAGACAGAACCACAGGAATGTCACATGCAAAAGGATCCGCATTCTTAACCCTGCACCAGTCACAGAACTTCGGCAACGGTACAGGGACTTTGTTGCAGGCCGTCTGGCCGGGAGCAACACTTCCATTATGTCTTCAGTGAGGTCCCAATCCTTATTCCTCAACCTTTCAGAAACCAAGCGTGAAGGTTGTGGGATCTGACCTCTGGATGGAGAACCTGACACCTCCCTCCCGTGAGAGCAGATCGTCTCGGTAGGGAAGACGACGTGGAGGGCAGTGTCATGATCTCTGCTTCCAAAAGGTCAGGGTTTTCCCAACTCCCTTGGAAGCAAATCCATAACCCAGGTTCCGAGTGCCAACCAGTCCCAATTGGGACCTTTTGGACCCAGTCCTGGCGCCAGTGGCACCAGGCTCATAAATATGCCCAGTCCCAGCGCTGGAAGCGCCGGTCTCATAATGCTTGGGTGGACTTACCTGCAGCAGACCATGCTGCTTACTTGCCTGCCAGTTGAGCCTCTGATCCTCTTCTGTTTGGAACTACTTTTCCTGTTGGGTGGGGCAGGAGCCACTCCCTAGATTCAGAACACTGGAACTCTTCTGGAAAGCAGGAACTCTTTTCTTACCTAGGCGTGGCTGTGGAAGGAGACAACTAAGCACTACAGGAAGCTATTTAAACCACACCCGATGGATGAATCTTGCTTTGCGTTATTCTGCATCCTCTGCAGCAGAACGCTCATCGTGTCTTCTGCATCTGATCCTGGGCCTAAGGAAAAAGGCTTACCATCCTGAATCCAGTCTTCAGCAACACCTATAAAGACAAGAAAGAACAGGTTAGCATTACGGTCTTCAGTGACAGCTCTTCACTTACCTGGTCCATCGGCTGTCACCAACATCTCGCGCTGCATTCCGGCATCTGAAAGACAAAGGCTTACCTACTCTTCGTGCGCTCCGGAGGTCTTCGGCGCTGCATCCCGCATCTGAAAGACAAAACAAGGTGCGTTTAAAGACATTGGGGAACTTTAATACTCACGTGCCATTACTCCTTTCCACATCTAACCCACTGGGTATTCCGGCACCCTGCAGCCGCTCCGAACTTGTACCTGCAAAATAAAAAGACAGTTAGAGCGCATCGTGAAGCAGGCAACAAGCGCTTACTTACGTGCTTCCAGGCGCTTCTATTCATCACACGGGCTCCATCTTCAACTCACTTCAGCCCGTCATCCGCCATCGCCGGAACCCTGCAAAACAAGAAACATCATTACTAAAGACTTTAAAGACATTAGAATTACTCGAAACTTACCGTTCGTGCAGTAAACGACTGACAGCAGTCCTCTGAATTCAAGAGGCCTGCTCCCCTTATCCAGTGAAGAAACTGGTTACAGCACCCTGCCCCGAGGCAGATGGAGAGCACAGCGTTCACTTACCTAAGGTGAGAGCGTTAACCTTTGGGGTTCTACAGGAGAAGAGAAAGGGAAGAAGAGAGAGACATTCAATAACCCAGTTCCTTAATCCCATATTTTCTATCTGCAGACATCTTACCCTTCAAGTCAGACATACAGTGCACAGAGGTCCAGCCCAAAGAGCCAGCCGTGTGTTACACATCACCTTTGCAGATACGGTATACGCCCAGTGAAGACTGGCGCCTCTACGGGAATCAGGTGAGCGTTACAGGCAGATGGACAAGTCGAGAAGGTCCGGGTACCCCGTCCTCTGGGCCCACGCCGGAGAGTGAGGATCATCCGGGAACCGAACATTCGTAACCTCCGCAGCACTTGCGGGATGACGGGGACTGGAGGAAACGCGTACAGCAGTGGGAAAGACCACTCCACCACGAATGCGTCTCGTAAGGCTCCTTTTGGAGGAAATTCCCACGACCAGAACCTTTCGCACTTCCGGTTGACACTGGAGGCGAAGAGATCCACTTGAGGGGTCCCCCAAAGGGCGAAGATCTCCAGGAGAATCTCCTGAGCCAACTCCCACTCGTGAGAGATTGTGCTCTGCCTGCTCAGAGCATCCGCCGTCTCGTTTTCGTCTCCGGCCAGGTGAACTCCCGAGATCGAAACTTCCTGCTGGATTGCCCAGAACCAGAGCTGCATCGCCTCCCTGCACAGAGGAAGTGGCCCTGCCCCCCCCTTTGTGTTGAGGTAGTGCATGCCCACTGTGTTCTCTGTCAGGATCAGGACATTCTTTCCTCGCACAGTCGGCAGAAAAGCCTTCAGGGCAAGCCTGACGGCCCTCAGCTCCAACAGATTGATATGGAGTCTGGACTCCGACAGAGACCAACTACCGCTGACAGTCAACTCGTTGGCATGAGCTCCCCATCCCGTGAGGGACGCGTCCTTCACGATCGTCCCCTCCAGCCAGTGTAGCCAAAAAGGAGCCCCCTTCATCAGATTGCCTTCGACGGCCCACCACAGAAGGTCCTGGGCGACCGAGGACGGCACCTGAACAGGGTCCGACATCCTGCCGGAGGACAGACCACTGGAGCTTGAGTGCCCATTGCAAAGATCTCATCCGCAACCTGGCCTCTGGCACCAGAAGAATGCTGGATGCCATGAGGCCGAGCAATCTCAAGAACTCGAACACTGGGAGACGCTGGGCAAGCTGAAACTTGTGCATCATCTGCTGAATGTGATGAGCCCATACCTGGGGAGGAAAACACTGCCCCAGGGAGTGTCGAGCACTGCTCCAATGTACTGGAGCCTCCGAGTTGGCGTCAAGTGGAACTTCTTTAAGTTGAGGGAGAAGCCCAGCTTGTAGAGGGAGTGGCAGGTGACCGACAGATGATCCAGGACTTGCTCGGGAGAGCGCGCCCTGATCAACCAATCGTCCAGGTAGGGGTAGACGTGAATCCCCCCCTTTCCTGAGATGCGCTGCCACCACTACCATGAGCTTGGTGAAGACCCTCGGGGCAGAGGTCAATCTGAACGGCAGGACCCGAAACAAAGTGCGAGTCACCAACCGCGAACCTCAGGTACTTCTTGTGCTTTGGATGTATCGGCACATGAAAATAAGTGTCCTTGAGGTCGAGAGACACCAACCAGTCCTGAAGTTGAAGGGCCTGGAGGTCTTGAGAGAGAGTAACCATCTTGAACTTGTCCTTCCTGAGGAGTTTGTTCAAACCGCGCAAGTCCATGATGGGTCTCAATCCCCCGTCTTTCTTGGAAATCAAAAAATAAGGGGCATACCATCCCTTGTTCCTCTCCGCTACAGGAACCAGTTCTATGGCGCCCTTCTCCAGCAGGGATTGAATTTCCTGCGCAAGGAGCGGATCCAGATTCGTCAAAGAGAGATTCCCCGGTGGATTGTCGTGAGGCCTCTGCCGGAAAGGAAGACAGTAGCCGTGGCCCATGATCTCCAGAACCCACACATCTGAAGTAAGGGCACGCCACTCTACAAGATGCTGCGCCAGCCTTCCCCCAACCGGCGAACCATGGGACATGGCCTCATGACTGAGCTGAAGCAGCTGCGGCGTTGCCTGAGGGCAAAGAGGCAACTGCCCAAGCGGCCTTGGCACCTCGAATACCTTGTTTTCCACCTCTGGCACTCCTACGGTGGTCCCTTTCACTGGCAGCTCCTCTCGCTTTACTAAACGATGAGTAATCATGAAAGGAACCTCCCCTCCATTGCTGTCCCCTAGGACGAAAAGGCAGAGGTTGTCGAACTGCAGCGCCCAACGACTTTGCTGCAGCTTTGGAGGTCTGCAACCTCTCAAGGATCTCGTCAGCCTTGCTGCCAAAAAGATGTACACCGTCAAAGGGCATGTTGAGGAGCCGGGACTGCACATCAGGAGCAAACCCCGACTTCCGCAACCAGGCAAACCTGCGTATTACAGTGCTCGCCGTCATGGACCTACTGACGCATTCAGCTAAGTCCAAACCCGACTGAACAGACTCACACATGGCATCCTTACCATCCTGGACCATAGCAAGGAAACCATCCCGTTTGTCCCCTTCGGGAATATGTTCAGCCGCTAATGCAACACAGTTCCACAGTGTGTGTGAAACGAGACAAGGCACAAATGGAGTTGGCCGCCTGAAGCGCCAAACCACCAGAAGAAAACACTTTCTTCGCCCAGCCATCAAAACTTTTGTCGTCCCTATCAGGAGGGATGGTAGGGTACGACGCCTGCTTTGCCGGGGCCGTGGCCGCCTGCACCACCAAACGCTGGAGTGGGGTGCCTGGTCAAGTAGCAGGGGTCGCTACTGGCTGGATGGTATTTTCGCGACAAGGATCTGCCCACCGCCTGGAGACTCTCCGGAGCAGTCCAAGCCGCCGCCACCCTTCTCTGTAAAGCCATATGGAACGGCAGTACCGGATCAGTTGGGGGACCAAGATCAAGGATGTCCGTCAGATCATCCTGCACAAACTCCCCTGGGGGAGCAGACCATCCCAAGTACTCAGAAACCCTAGCCATAAGGCGCCGGTACGAGGAATCGGCATGAGAGCCAGGCTCAGGCCTACAAAACTCCACCTCCGGAGAGGTGTCCAGTCCACTGGCATCATGCAGAGACTGTCTCAAATCGTCAAACTGACTATGGCCCGAGACAATTTCATCTGGAACCTGACTAGGAACCAGGCATGTTGAGGAGCCGGGCCTGCACATCAGGAGCAAACCCCGACTTCCGCAACCACGCAAACCTGCGTATTACGGTGCTCGTCACCATGGACCGGCTGACGCAATCTGCCATGTCCAAACCCGACTGAAGGGCCTCACACATGGCATCCTTGCCATCCTGAACCATGGCAAGGAAACCATCCCGTTCTTCCCCTTCGGGAATATGTTCAGCCGCTAAGGAAATACAGTTCCATAGAGTGTGCGTGAAACCTGACAAGGCACATACAGAGTTGGCCGTCTGAAGCGCCATACCCCCTGAAGAAAACACTTTCTTCGCCCAATCATCAAACCGCTTGTCGTCCCTATCAGGAGGGATGGTAGGATACGACGCCTGCTTTGCTGGGGCCGTAGCCGCCTGGAGCACCAAACTCTCCGGAGTGGGGTGCTTGGTCAAGTAGCAGGGGTCGCTACTGGCTGGGTGGTATTTTCGCGGCAAAGGCTTGCCCACTGCCGGGAGACTCTCCGGAGCAGTCCAAGCTGCTGCCACCCTCCTTTGTAGAGCCATAAAGGAAGGCAGTACCGGGTCAGTTGGTGGACCTTGGTTGAGAATATCCGTAAGGTCATCCTGAAGAAAATCCCCTGGGGGAGCAGACCACCCCAAGTACTCGGTGACCCTAGACATAAGGCGCCGGTACGAGGAGTCGGCATGAGTGCTAGGCTCAGGCCTACAAAACTCCACCTCTGGAGAGGTGTCCAGACCACTGGCGTTGTGCAGGGACTGACGCAGGTCCTCAATTTGGCTATGGCCCAAGAGAATCTCATCTGGCACCGTATCTGGAACCATGCCATCATCAGAGCCCTCATCCACCTCTGAAATGTACTCAAGATGGCGGTAAGAGGGCACAGAATGGAGAACAAAGCCATGCTCGACCTTGGCAAGAGCCTTTCTAGGGGGTTTCAACGTGCCACCGGGGTACCCCCGTCGAAACAGCCTCGAAAGGCGTCGAGTGAATCGGCGCCGACGCCAAATGCGGTGCCGACAGCATAGACGTCGTCGACACAGGCCTCGAGGGCAGAGCCCCGAGCGTGTCCCTCGACAGTCTGGGCGCCGATGGCGTCGACAAATTCTTTGGAGGCGGAGCCTCGAAAGAGTCAGACGACCTCGGCGCCACAGGCGTCAACGTCTTCCTCGAAGACACCACAGGTGCACACGGTCTCGAGGGCGTCGAGGACCTGGACCTGGAAAGGGCATGACGAGAACGATTCCCCTTGTCCGAACGGGACCTTAGCCGCGAATCGTGCCGACCACCCGAGCCCGAAGGCGTACGAGCGGTGTCTCGATCGAGCACGACCCACCCCACTCGGAGGCTCGGACGGACCAGTGCCCTGCGATTCGAGAATCGCTAGCATTTTCTTACCGAAGGAAGCCCATTCCTCCGACGTCGCATGCTTGGTGGGATAAGGGGACGGGGAAGGCGACCGATGACGTCGCTTTCGGGAGTGCCTCGAAGAGGCAGAGGAGTGGCGGGACGTACTCTGGGACCGAGACCCACTGGACTTCCGACGACGATGCAGAGATTCACCCCTCAAATCGTCCGTCGAAAGCCCTGCAGACCTTGACTTCCGTGGCTTGGACAACTTACCTACCGACAGTTTCTTCTTGCGTTCCCGCAAGGCTTTGGACATAAGTGACTGGCAGTCGACATAATCATCCGTGTCATGGGCCTCCCCGAGGCACCAGAGGCAGGCGTCGTGCAAGTCTGTCACCGACATCTTGGACCCAAAGTCCCCAAACTTCTTAAAGCCCAGACACGGGGTGGAAGACGAGGTAGACATCACGAAGGATAACTTCACAAACGAACAGGTTCGAAGAACCGATAAAGAACAGAAACTCCAAAGAGTTGAGGTGCGCCGAGATCTCCGAAGCGAACACGTTCGTGGAAAAAACAGAACTGAGGCTACGGGCGTCGTGCGTCCTACTTATAACATCCAACGACGTTGGCCGTCGGAGGAGGTCCTCGAGGGCGGCGTATCGACGTCATCCACGCCATCGACACAGGACGCAGACGCCAAAAGATTTTACGAAGCAGCACAACTGTGGTGATTACTCTCATAGATATGGAATACGTCGGAGGACCCAATCTCCTCGAAGTTTATTTATAGAAGTATAAATAGTAGAATACAGTCACCTAAAATAATATATTGACGTGCTTCATTTGTTTTATTTACTCTCCATTAAAAAAAAAAAAATCAAAAGGCAAATTTAACATTGAAATGTAAATGGTGTGATGACACCACGCATAGTGTTAACAATTGTAGGCGATAGCGCGTGCCTATTCTGAGCACTATCCTACATTAAGTATGGCAGTCAAAATCTAGGTAGGGAGGCATTCAAACAAATAGTTGATTTTGTCATTGAAAACTGGGATGCATTCTCTATAATGTCCCATGACAGTGATAATAACTTTGCGAGTACCGATTCATACTTTGACGACATGTCCCCAACCCCTTACTTATGGTGGTCTATGCGAGTGGACAACGGCTGGACAGCTTTTCAAATTCGTTTTCAAAGTTTATCTTAGCAGTGAAATTTAGGCAAAATTCTGTTACAATGGTAACCCTGTAGAACTGTTAAGTTTTAGGCGAAATCTTTCCAGCAGCCATTTGGATGCTTATTTGCCATATGAACCTGATGGTGTTAGTAATTGTAATACATTTCCCACTCGGTTCAGTGTTATCACACACTGCTCTCAGGAATCATCTCTTTCTATTTCCACACCTAAGACATCTCGCAAACATTGCGCTAGATACACTAATGCCACGAGGCAAAATCAACTTCGGACCATGGCAAAGAACTATATTCAGCGTAATCCTGAGGTTCACCACTCTGCAGTGGCTGTTCATCAACAAAATAATTAAAATAGCCATCATGCAGCATCAGCTACATACCACAAAAACAAGCCTGAGGTGCATAGGATGAGGGCAAATAAATATCAACAAGAAAAGCCTGCGGTGCATACAGCTGCAGCAAATTAATATCAACAAGAAAAGCCTGAGGTGCATAGAGCTGTGGCAAAGAAATAACAAGAAAAGCCGGAAGTGCATAGGGCTTCGGTAGTAAGGTATGACCAAAACAATTTTGGTGAATGAGTGGAAAGGCGACAGTTCTGTAGAAAGTTAAAGCTTACTCGGGCTTAGCATATGACCCCGATATGAGTTATGAAAATGACAACACTGCAGCTCTCGGTGCTATGTGTCAAAAATGTAATTACTGCAGCGCTCTCTACTGGAAGGAAGAAGCTCCTGGCATGTGTTGTAGTGCTGGTAAAGTGCAGCTTCCACCTTTACAGCCTTTACCAGAACCTCTTCACAGTTTGCTAATGAACTCCAGTCCAGCAAACAGAAGGTGTCCATTCGATCTCGATTGCTGATATGAAGTGGCAAGGACGAGATCCAATGGACACGCTGTCACAAAACCCTAAGCAAATATAACAATTTGCCAGATCCAAAGAAGGGGAATACTGTCACACAGAATTTAGAACGGCTGAGGAATAAGCGAGCATATTGCTACAGCCTTTTTGAAAAACAGCTAGTCAGAAAGCACGTACCTCGCCGTTTATAATGGATTCCGTGACAAAACCAAACAAAATTTTGGAACAGCAGAGAAAAAGAAAACAGTCATTCACGTCCAGCATAAGTATGGAAGAATGAAATAACAAAGGGGGGAGCGGGGAGGTGATTACATCATATTAAGGGAATGTAAAATCTTCGAAATAAAAAAAGATGCTCCGATTCAACCTTTCTTTGAAGAAGCAGAGGGTGTGAAACATCTGATCTAAATAAGGGGTCCTGTGATTTAACCACAATACCTGAAAGAAATAGTTTTTGGGTCCTGAAGACGGCTAGAACAAAAAGGGCACCAGGAATAGTGCCTCAAACTGTAGAACAGCCAAAATATATGTAGACAATCCTGCAGGCCAAAAAAGCCTCACTGACAGAGATCACAGTCCAGTATCTCTTTAGATGCAAAGATTGTGATTGAATAACAATAGAACTGTATTGGAACAAAATAGAAGCAAGTAGTGTCTGTTTAGTTATTGTTGAGATACGCAATCCTCAAACAGGGCAACTGAGTTTGCGGACAGACTGTATGATCACGTACTAGCTCCACCTCTCAGAAGAATACCCTGCAAACAAAGTTTATTTACGTTTTACTTTAGTGATGGTAGGGCAACAGTTTGAACGTCAAAATATTGTTTTGCAGAACCACAATAAGACACTTCAGTGTATCAGCAAAATTTACTGTTCTTCCGATGCCCTTCTGTTTTGTCATGCCGAAGATAGTTCCTCAGTTCATATTACTCAACTTAACTCCAGAACCAAATGGTATGACGTCCATCAAAAAACCGAATCAAAATATATATGGGGGTCGGGTACGTGGTTAAAAGGAGTTGGGAGGGGGGTTATGTAGGGTTAGGAACTTAGAAAAATTGGGGTTTTGGGGACAAGGACACCCCCCAAATAAAAAACCAATGTCAAGTTTTTTTGATGAATTTTTTTTCAGTAAAAAAAATCCATCGAACAAACTACTGTCGGTAAAACGACCATAATGTCTCTCAAAAAGACAGTCTCTGCAGCTTCCTTTTATTCTTATCGCCTCATGGTCAGGCAAGATGAGATGAACCACTTGCTGTACTTCCGTTCTCTCTTAAGTCTGTTTTTGGTTGACATGTATGCCAAAATAGAGAGTGAAAGGTTGAACTTCATTAAAAATAACCAGGCACAACTCAGGGCAGAGAGTTATGTTCATCTTAGGGATGCTGTGGGAAGGAAAGACGCTGATGCTAATCAACTGGTTCAGATGGTGGAACTACCATCTTCATTCACTGGGGGACTCTGATGCATGGAAAAAACCCAGGACGTTTTATGACATTCACCTATAACCCCCGGTGGGAAGAAATCATAAATGCACTGCTGCCTGGCCAAAAGTCCCATTATCGCGACATGATAGCTATGGTGTTCCATTTCAAAGTTAAGAAAATGATGGCTCTTTTAAATAATTGAAAATTGTTTGGCAATGTTCAATGTTTCATATTCTCTGTGGAGTGGCAAAATCGGGTCTGTCTCACATACACATTTTGCCAGGGCTAGAGCAACGCATTTGCCCCGACAAGATCGATGATGTTATGTGTGCTGAAATTCCTGACCCTAATAAAGACCCTCTCCTTTCCGACATCGTAAAGTCCAAAATGATACATGGACTTGGCCCCTGCGGAAGCTTAAACCACAATTCGACCTGCATGAAAGAAGGCAGCTGTGCAAGAGGTACCCACAACCTCTTTTCAAGGACACTCAGACAGGAGGTGACAGATACCCACAGTGTCGACGAAGGTCTCCATCTGAGGGTGGCTCCATCATTGATATCCACATTATGCAATAGGACAACCCCATGGAGTGAGGGTATTTTACTCCCAATTTTTCAAATTAGAGAGTAAATCCAATTTCAAGAGAGGAAACATGATTTTCCTCCTTCGCAAGAGAGTAAAAAGTGTCTGACAACTATCCAATGTGTGTAAAATTAAAACTTTGTTCGAAAAGATAACTGAAAACACATATTTCAAAGTGGTTCTAAATAATTTATTGCACCTGTGGTAAACATTTTCCCCACACAAGAACACTGTAGATGCATACTACCTAGCTTCATCTTCATGATACTTGGGCACAAACTCTGTTAATAGTTGTTAAAGTTGCCAGCTAGTTAACATCGGGTGATTCATAAATCAAGTCCCTCACTCTACCAGCATCACTTCTCTGCCTCTCGGGCCTTCTGTTGCTACCCAGCACTACCTGCTTGACAGCCACTCCATGTTTTTGCTCCCTCTCCTTCCCTTTGCTACTTCGCTTCTCCCATCTATCACTTTCTGATGCTCTGCCTCTCACCCTTAAGTGTTGTAATGCCACCTTTTGCGGTCTGTTTCTCTGTCACTCTGCCTCTTCCATCTCTGCATTCTATTATTGTTTTTTCCCTACTCCATCTCGCTGCATCGGTTGATATAACTCCTCTTCCTCTCATGTCATTACTCTGCCTATATCTATTTTTTCATTTTCTTGGTTGTGGTTGCTACTCCTTTTGATTATCTTTCTTGCACTGTCTCTTATGTTATTGGCCTGCCAATCTCTAGTCTTGCTTTTCTATTTCCACCTCTCCCCACCTGCTGTTGGTCTGTGTTTTATTTTACTGTCTATAAATGTCTCTTTTGCTCTGCTTCTATCCCTCACTCCTATTGTATTTGTCCTATTAACTGCATTTCCCTTCTCAGTTTCTTTGTTACCCTATCATGTAGCTCATTGCCCTTTTCCTGTTGCTCGAATTCCTCTTTTATATTGTCGAGTATGTTCTCTGTCCCTTCGCCCCCCCCGTCCCACCTTTGTTCTTCTGTATTGCTTAGGTTCAGAGTTGCTCTTCCTCTCCTGTTTCTCTGTTTGTCTTTTTTTTTAAACTTCTCTTTATTGTTTTAACAATGGTAAGAAACCACAACCCCCAACAATTTACCCCGCCCCATCCCCTCCCCCCGTAGAGCCCTTAGCACCCATAACCCCCTGCCCCCATCCTTTCCGGCGTTTAGGCATGCAGGTCCAAGAGTCTCAGTCTGTGGGGTCGCCACTGCTCCCGGAACTCTCCCTTTAAGTAGTCCAAAGTTTCTCCCCATTCTGCCGCAAAGCGGGACAAATTGTCATCAACCGCAAACGTAGCCCACTCCAATGAAACTATCTCCCACAGCTTCCTCAACCAAACCTGTTCCGTTGGGATTGTGGGGCTCTTCCACCTTTGGGCAAGGAGAGCCATTGCTGCCAGAATGAAGACTACCTTTGCCTTGTAATGTCCTCCACCTTCCCTCCTCCCCAGCTCACTCCACCTCCCCGCCAGGATCTCGCGAGGGTCTTGACTCATGCCTTCTCCAAATGCCTGATCCAGCGCACGAGAAATACTCCTCCAAAAAGGTCCAACACTAGGCCAATCCCACCAAATATGATCTTCCGTGCCCTCCCCTCCACAACATCTCCAACATGCCCCGGATGATGTTGGGAAAATTGCCCGAAGGCACGCCGGGGTATAATGCCAGCCCAATAGATACTTGTACCATGCCTCCTGTAGCTGGGCAGCCTTAGCCACCTTCGGGATCAGTTTCCAGAGCCTCTCCCAATCCTCCCTTTCCATCCCCACTCCAAGGAGCCCCTGCCACCTAGAAAAGAAACGGCCACTTCGTGGTAGGGCCAGCGCTCCCCAGAAGCTTATAAAGGTCTGAAATCAGCCCCCTGAACCCCTCATCCGTCAGCAGGAATCGTTCGAACTGTGTCAGGCCCCGCCTTGCTGCCCTCCGGACCTCCTTGGACAACACCCAGTGCCTGATCTGGAAGTATCTGAGCCACTCCCCCCTCGCCTACCCCGAACTCCCGTTTACAGTCTTCAAAGGATTTCACCTCCTGTCCTCGAAAAAGTTCTGAAATGACCCTACACCCCCCACTCTCCCATTTCCGGAAAGCCCCTTTTTCCAACCCAGGGGCGAAATCTCCATTGTTAAATATGGGGGTGAACGGCGACGGGAAGGTAGTGATCCCCAATTTCTCCACCGCCCTGTCCCAAATATCCACCAGCCCCTTAGTTATGTTACTCAGATACAAGTGAGCCGGTCTCAACCTACGCGGGAGCCATAGTACCTCTCCCAGATGATGTTGAGCTACCGCTCTATCCATCTTGACCCACTGTTTGTTGTATTCCACTGAGAACCACTCCCGGATTACCCTGAGCTGCGCCGCCTCATAGTAGCGTCGGAAGTCCGGTAAGGCTAGGCCCACCCGCCCCCTTGGCTGCTATCAATAGCCATTTTGCCAAGCGTGGCGTCCTGCCCTCCCAGATAAATTCAACACTGCCTTGTCCAATTCCTTGAAGAAGGGTGTGGGGACAGGCAACGGAACCGCCTGGAAAAAGGTAGAACAACGGTGGTAGAACCACCATCTTAAGCACTGCACCTTTTCCCAACCATGATATCTTTAGAGAGCTCCACTTCCGGAGATCTTTTTTAATCGAAGCAAGAGTAGGGATGTAGTTCGCCCCGTACCAACCCGACAACTGAGGGGTTACCCTGACCCCGAGATACCGTATCCCACCTGGACTCCACTTAAACGGAGAGGAAGCCCTCAGGGCCCTTATCTCATCGCCCTGCAGCGACAGATTCAGCAGGCCGAAAATTTCCACAAAATTGGACAATAGTGCCATATACACCTCTATGGACCTCCCTTGGGCTCGTCAGAGTGAGGAGCATGTCGTCGGCGAAAGCCACCACCTTATGCTGAATTCCCCCCCCCCCCCAAAGGGAATTCCCTGGATATCCTCCGCCTCCTGTATCGCCACGAGTAGGGGCTCTAGATATAGGGCGTACAGGAGTGGGAAAAGAGTGCACCCCTGCTTTGTACTGCGTCCAAGTTTGAAGGGTCGGGACATCGCGCCATATATAAGTAACCGTGAGATGGGAGCTCTGTAATTCGCCCGTACTATGTCAATTAACTTTTTGCCTATACCCATTTGTTCCATGACCAGAAATAGAAAGAACCACTCCACCCGGTCAAACGCCTTCTCGCCATCCAAGGCTAAAAGAATCACCGGAGTGGGGGTCTTCTGCGTCTTCTCGACCAAGTGGCCGACTCGCCTAATGTTATCGGACGTTTTCAGTCCCCGTACGAACCCAGTCTGGTCTTGGTGGACCAGCTCAGGAATGTGGACCTCCAATCGCTTTGCCAAAAATTTGGTGTACATTTTTGCGCCCGAATTTATGAGAGCAATTGGCCTATAGGAGGTACACTCCTCCGGGTCCTTGCCCATCTTGTGTAAGAGTGTAATTTTGGCCTTCTCCATAGAAGGAGTGATACTACTACCCAAGGAGTAAAATGAGTTGTAAAGTTGAGACAGGTGTGGGACCAGTATGGTGGCATAGGTTTTGTAAAAGGAGAACGGGAAACTGTCGGGGCCCGGAGCTTTGTTGCTAGGGAGCGACATGACGGCCCCCACCTCATCCTCTGTGATGGCCCGTCCCAGATCTTCCTCCACTTCCCCAGAAAGACGCAGAAGGGGCAGGGTACCCAAGAGGTTCTTCTGTAGCTGAGTTGCTGGGCACTGAGATGTGTACAAGGCTTCATAAAACCTGGCTAGCCGATCCCAGATTTCCTCAGTTCTGGTGAGCCTATCCCCCCTTTCATCCTTCAAGGCTGCGATCGTATTTCGATCCCCGTTACCCCTCATCAGGCGCGCTAAGCGAGTTGACCTTGTTGGCCTTAGCTTAAAACTTCTGTCTGACCTTTAACATAGCACCCTCTGCCTTCTTGGTCCTCAGGATTCTCAACTGCCCCTCTGCCAACCTGTACTCCCTACAGGCTTTCCTTGAGGGGTCTCCCTTGACTAACCCTCGCAGCCTCCACCTCCCCGTCCAGCTGGGTCTCCAACAACCGCAATTTTTTATTCCTCTCTGCCTTTAGGGCAATGAGTTCCCCTCTCAGAGTGGCTTTGAATGCATCCCACCTTATGCTGAGACTAGCGTCTGTCATCATTTCTTTTGAAGAAGGCTTTGAAGTCATTACCTATCTCCTCCCTAATCGCCTTGTCCCTCAGGAGATCCCCGGGAAAGTGCCAGCTCCAAAACCCTGGCCTACGCCTACCCAGCCGCATTTTCATCTGCACCACCCTGTGGTCAGCGATTCCCATGGGGCCAGTCTCAACCCACTCTACTCCTCCCACTAAACTAGCCGACACCCAGATATAATCAATTTGAGATTGAGTTCGGTGCACATCCGAAAGATACGCAAAACCTTCTTCCTCCCCCCTCAATACCCACCACATGTCCCTCAAGCCTGCCCCCTTGAATCGCTCCTTCAACTGTGGGAAAGCCACTGCCCCCCCGCCGCCCGCCTGCTGCATACAATCTAGCCACCTGTCCCAGGCCAGGTTGAGATCCCCCATTAAAATGACCTGCCCTCTTGCAAACTCTTCCAGCATACTCAGGGTCTCCCTCGCAAAGTTGTCCTGTCCCGCGTTTGGGCCATAAACCGAGGCAATCGTATAAGTAGCACCCATATGTTCCCCCCGTCTTACCATGATAAATCTCCCATTTTTATCCCTCTGAATATCCTGGATTCTAAAGTCCATACCACTCCTGAATGTCAACGTCACCCCCCTTTCTTTGAGGGACCTGACGCAAAGAGGATTTGAGAGTAACCCTTCAGGCGCAGGCGGCCCTGATCCTCCTGCAGCAAGTGGGTCTCCTGCAGGCCCAAGACATCCAGAGCATGCATTCGGGTGAAAAGTTCTAATTTCGCCTGCTTAAGGGGAGAATGTAATCCTCTCACATTACGAGTTAGCCACTTGAAACCGAGACAGTGAGATACCCTGCTCCCGCAAGCCATCCTCTCATCCTCCTCCCCGACCCCCCCACTATTCCCCCAAAAACCCCAACCTTCCCTGTTAAGCATAAGGGCCCCCCCACCCAACTCCCAACTTGGGGCTAAACCAAACCCTCCCCCCAAATTCCCCCACCCACCCCTTCTTCCCCCCAAACTGTCCAGTCTTTGCTTGTTCCAACATGTTTTAAACTCCACCCCCCCCGGCTCAACACGCAGCCCAATAGTCCACCACCCCCTAAAAAAAAAAGAAATTCAACGGAGACACATCTGAGGTCACCCATCCCCCTCCAGATTCTGACCCCCCCTCCCCGAAGGGGCTCTGTGCGAGTGTCACCCCCACAGCGCCCTCCTTCTCCTACCCCCGCTTCCCCACAGATGCCCACTCCCAGGGTCTGCTCCCCTCCCTCAGGCCACCGCGGGGTACCGGGGCCCCCACATTTAGGGATGTAACGGTATAACGGTATACCGTTAAAGATACTGTGAACCACTTAATTGAACAATAATAACCGTCACATTGTTTATACCGTTATACCGTTCATACTGTTAAGTGTGCTTTTCAATCTGATTTGGAAAGGCTGCAGTAAGCAATTGCTGCGCAGTCTTGGTTTTGCACTGTTGGATGTGCCGTCTGCCAAGTAGTTTCAGTTGGAGCAGTTTTTAATGCCATTCCATAAACCACACGTGCCTAACACAAAATCAATATGTTAGCATTAGGAAGAATAGATACAGTGCCAAGAAGGAATAGGGTTTACTTTGGGGTGGCGGCTTTGGGGTTTATATATTTATAATGGATAATATTCTCTAAACATGTGGCAATGGGGGATTTCCCTGGTTCTATCATTGAATTTACATATAATAAGTCACACTTCGAAATTCACTCATCTCTGTGGGTATTCCCTGCTGCCATACCAAAGGGTAACATGTCAGTGATTACTGAACACCTTTTGGCCCGCAAGTAAACTAAAGGCTGCAACGTAAAGAGAATGTGTGTGTACGTGTGTGTGTGTGTGTGTGTACGTGTGTGTGTGTGTACGTGTGTACAAGCGTATACTACCATCAGCCTCCATTGATCTGTGGCATGCAGGTTATCAAGATGGCAACATGTTCATCTTCACCAGTAGCCAGCGGGGAAGCAAAAAGCCTAAATGACCACTTAAGAAAAGCTATTCAGTTTGCTTTGCCAGTTGCAGCAGGCCTCCACCCCACCCCCTCCTCGCCACAGGTGTGTTTGTGTTTGGTGGAAGCAAGGCATTTCAGTGGAAAGTATGTTGAAAAGCCCAATTCTGGCCCTGGGTGCCTGGTTTTGTTTGTGATGATACATCTGTCAATTTATGACCTTTCAGAAAATATTTGTTAAGATCAGTTAACTCCACCTGCTATACCGCGATAACCATGATATTCCGTCATTTGGCAAGAAGGTTATCGTACCGTCATAAAACGAATACCGTGACACCCCTACCCACATGCACCCCCCCTCTAACTCACAATCCGATAATGTTGGCCGCCTCCTGAACCGTGGTCGCCCGCGACTGAATCCCCTCCCATTCAAAAATTAAGCCAAAAGGGAAGGTCCACCTATATTTTATCCCCTTTTTTGACAGCTCCATCAGGACCAGACCCATAGCCCTTCTTTTCACAAGAGTGCTCGCGGCCAGATCTTGGAACAACAATATCTCCTGCCCTTAGTAGAGAACGGCCTTACTTTGTCTGGCTGCTCGCAACACTGCATCCTTCTGACCATATCTGGCAAAGGCAACCACCACTTCCCGAGATTTGGCGTTGGGACCAACCGGGGCACGGCCAACTCTTTGGGCCCTGTCCAATGATATCGATTTCGGGTCCCCTTCGCCCAAGAGTTCCGCAAATATGCGCTGGTATTCCTCCTTCAGGAGTCGGTCCAACACCGACTCAGGGAGCGCCTTGATCTGAATATTAATCCTCCGGGATCTATTTTCCAAGTCCTCAAACATCGCCTCCATGTTCCTCGTCGCGTTGTCCAGTCGATCTATGGCCTCACTATTAGCCGCAGTGTCCCTCACCGTGTGCTGGAGTCCCCTTTCCAGGAAATCAGTCCTTTTCCCTGAGTTGGGACACTTCATGCCGGATTTCACCCAGCGCCACATTGAGATCAGATCTCATAAGCTAAAACTGGTCCTGAAAGGTTTGAGCCAGAGACTCAGGGCTTGCATTTCCCCCCTGAGGTCTTGTCTCGTCATCCGCTCCACGTCCACCTCCGTCAACACTCTCCTTAGATTGGCCACTGACCGATTTGTTGGTATCTTTACTCTCCATTGTTTACTCTCCATTGTGGTCCAGAGTAGTGTAAGCGTTCCCTGGAGCACCTTAGAAGAGAGACTGGCCTTTCCAGACTTGCACTTGGACCTGGTAGACATCTGTGTGGGGTCCCGGAGCAGCCCTTCCCGTTTCTGGGACTAAGATTCAAAACACCTGTCACAGCCCGGAGTGACAGAGGACCCCCCCACCCCACCCCGGGGCTCCCTCCACAGGTGGGGGAATCCTTTTTACCCGGGATCGCTCAAGGAACCAGACCTTCCTGCGCAGTCAGTTCTTCAGGCGGGCTGCCACAAGTGGATGAGCCGCTGCCGCGGAAAGAAGTCCAGGGCTCCAGCACCCCGCGTGAGGACCCCCAGGGTGAGTCCCTGCCCGAGGGCGCCGCTCTCAGGTGCCCACCCCCCTGCGGCACAGATCACTGTCTTGTTTCAGCCCCAGACAGGGGACAGATCCAGCAACCGTCACAGTGGCCCCTCTGCTCGGGGCACCCCCCACCCCCGGAAGATGTTTCTGCTGGAGGGGCGAGCTCTCTCAATGGACTATGCTGCCGCTCTAATCACCGCCAATCTCCAAACAGCTCCCTCGGGGGAGCCCACCACCGTAGGTCCTTCTCTCTCAGATTCCACCCAGGGCCCCACTTTGCTCCCGGGGTCAGGCTGGTCGCCACCTCCACTTCCCCTGGTCCCTGCGCTCCGCTGTTGAATGGGGGCAAGATGCACCCCCGCCTCCCTCTGTGTGCACTCCAAACTGGTGGGCCCACTCCTCGTGAGCCCTGGTTTACGCGCCTTCCAAATCCTCGGGGGGCGCCGCCGCTGGATGAACAGCGACCCCGGCGCTTGCTGCCCTCTAACCTGGGGCACGGCTGGCGTGTGTTTCCTGGGTCCGCGCTGGGTGGGGGGGGATCCAGACTCCTTCGCGGCGCCTGCCCGGGCCGCCGCAGGCACCCACCGCCAACACCGGGGAGGACCCGGCGCCTCCCCCGTGGCAGCCGGCTGCGTCCCCAGGCCTGCTGCTATGCGCCGCCCTCACAGAGGGGTTGGGGCCGCGCTGCATCGCACCTCCGACCGAGGCTGCAGCCCCTGAGCCCGATCGCTGTGGGGGCATGGTGGAACCTCCAACAGTACAGGCCGGGGGTCTCGGAGCAGCCGCCGGCACGTCAGTCGTTGCCGGCGGCCATCTTGGCATCACCGTCTGTTTGTCTTTTAACATAGCACAAATAAATATCCAAAAAGCTGAAAATGTATTTTCTATTCATAAATCTAGTGCAGCTTTACCATTGGGTGCTCCTTTTTAGATGTGTGCAAACCTTCTTTTGGCCATTAGGCTGGAAATGATAGAGTTAGAGGTTTTTCTGACCAGATGCAGCACTTGCTTGAAAGCAGATGCTTTACCAACCCTGTATGCCATTAGAAGTACAAGAGCTCATTTGAGATGTGTGTTCTGGGCCATTACATGTATAGCAGCCTCGTTGAGGTGGCTATTCTGACCCATCACAGGTATAACAGCCCAGATAAGAGGTGTCCGTTCTGAGCCATTTCAGGTATAGCAGTCCTCATGGGATGTGCTTCTTCGGAGCCATTTCAAATATAGCAGCGCCAATGAGATGTCTGTTCTGAGCCATTACAAGTAGAATGGTCCTCATGGGATGCACGTTTTCTACTTCTGAGCCATCACCGGTATAGCAGCCCTGATGAGGTGTGGGTTCTGAGTCATTACTCATATAGCAGTCTTCATGGGATGTGCTTTTTATGTGCCATTACAAGCATAGCAGCCAAAATAAGGTGTGTGTTCTGAGCCATTACAAGCACAGCAGCCCTGAAGAGTTGTATTCTAAGCAATCACAGGTACAGCAGCTCTGGTGATGTGTGTGTTCTGAGCCATTACAAGCAGAGCATCCCGGATGAAATGTGTGTGTTCTGAATCACTGAACATATAGTAGTCCTTTTTATAAGTTGAAAGTTAATTCAACTGTGTTACAATTGAATGTTACCGGCATCTTAAATGCATTTCTCTGATGCAGACTCATTAACTCACCTATTAACAGCATTTGAACTAACAGGTTATGCAATAATTTCTGTAGCAGGGTTATTGACCCACTGAGCTGCCTTTCCCTGAACGGCTGTTAACACTGAACAGCACATGGGTTAGGGCACTGGCATTTCCATGCGAGGCCTGCCTGACAAAGCTCTAAGCCCGTTTGGACATCCTACATTAGTCAGGAGATTCATAATGAGGCTTTGAAATGTGCTAGATTTTTAGCAGTGGGACTCAGCAATCGGACATCGGAGAAGCAGAGGTTTTGAAAAGCGCAAGACCGAGTAGAAGGGATTGAAGTATATGACCGCAATGTCATCTTCTCACACTGTTGGAGGATGGTAGGAAGAGCTCAGACACTTTCTCTGTACTTTAGCTCGGGAATGCCAACACATGTTTGTGCTCTTAGTTAAGAAATTCAGGTACTGTCCCAAAACATAGTAGTCCTGCTAAGAAATGTGGGCATGGTGCAATCAGCCCTGCTGTGAATATTTGGCATTGCGCGATGACATGCGTACGGTATAGCAGCTCCATTGATAAATTAGGCTACTTTGCCCGAATATATAGCAGTGCTGTTGAGAGGTACAGGTACAATCTGTGCCACTGAAAAGATATACAGCACTGCTTCTACCTGTATCCATTATACCTGCTTGCGATGGGTGGTCAGAAAGGGAGTTAAAGTTCAGACCACAGCCTAGCTATTCAATTGGTGTCCTTCTGTGATGAAAAGAAAACAAAGTATGAAATGCCCATGCTGCAGCAACTGTGCTGCCTCTATTAAAGCCAATTAAGCAGAAATGCAGCCCTTGTTTCATCCTTAGGGATTACTCTACAGGAGCTGCGTCTCGTGCGTCTTTAGTTATTTCGGTTTTCCTCTAAATACAGAGGAACCGATCCTGTACCTTCACGCTAACAAGACCACACAGTGAAGACAGATTCCAGTAAGGAACACACTACAGCAATCTAGCAGAGCCCAAGAATCGCTCACCTTATAACAGGAACACAGAGCCCTGCACCAAATACTGGACCTAGGGATTGACCCAATAAGCCCATTGGACACCCGAAGATATCCTCTTAACCTTCAGGATTTGGAGATTGCACGTAGAATACCACACAAGGAAGCGGCTACCAACTAATCCCGCTGAAACCGGTTGACTTTTACCCAAGTAGTACTGGATTGATAACCCAGGCTCCGATACCCCCCCATACATAGATGAAAGGGCTTGTTTAAGGAAATGATCACAGCTACTTATATCTAATCAACTGATTGTTGAACAGAAAACTAGCTTTTTAAATATTCTTTGACCACTGAGGTCATAGTACTTTCTTCGATAAGACATACATACTGGAGGCGGTACCATTAATAACACCGACCCCCACCATGTGTGCACTTACTTTTTAGAATTTAGGAAAGTAGTAAGAGAGGAAATGGTCAGGACCTCTACACCTCGTTTGGAGGCGGCACACCAGCACATGCTAGGGCTGGTATCGACTCTGTAGGATGTTCCTTACACATAGGGCTAACCAATTATCGCTAGGGACCCAGCTGTAGGAATAACTTTTTAACAATTATCCTTCTACCATATTAAAATGAACAATAACATAACTGTGTAACTGCCACCACCTGAACAATCTACTCACTGCCAATAAGCTTTGTCAAGTCTCCTTCCTAGGGTCTTGTCACTTCGGGCCAAACCCATATTCATCCTTCCCCATTGGCTTTCTGAGCTTAAACCACTCCTCTCCTGTATTACAAACGCACCCACTAAAGGTTCTTTACAATGTCCAGAACTTTACACTTGATCTTAGTGCACAAAACAGTCCTTTTCATATAGTGGCCGACCAGAGTAGGATTTTAGTCCAATACATTTTCAACGGGCAAATGCAGTTGGACCAGCCTTTCAACATAAAGGGGACTGATTACAATTTTCAAAAGGTGGAGACCTATGAAAATTTCCCCCACTCTGGCAATAGGATTTTCCCACCACAATGCAACCAACACACGCTGAAGGCATACAGCTGCATCACCAACACACACAATAGTTTAATGCAAGTATTGTGAATGTCCAAAAAAACATATGCAGACTTTACTGTTTACTTGCCCAGGGGACATCTTTTCCAAATCTTCTTGTTTTGGGAGTGTGCTTCTAGCAATGCCACACCCATATGCAGATTACAATTAATGATTATCAAAGGCAGTTTCAAATGGCCCAATAATTGCATTCTATTTCTCACAGGCTGACAGTGTTTTGGGGTATTCCCAGATTCTCTTTTGTCTTCAATTTCCAAAAGGACAAAGTTCATCTCAGCAGCTCCGCGTGCTGGGTTGTGGAAGATGCACACACATTTTAAACCATTGTTGACGGCAGCATCAGAGCTTTTTTTCTTTTAAAAAAAACATTATTCCTAAAGAAGTGGGTCTACTCCGGCTGCAAAGACGGACACAAAGGGTGAATGGATCATATTCTTTATGTTAATAGGGCATGAGAGCACCCTGGCTGAACTGTGGAACACTGTGACATCATGGAGTGACGTTGGGAATCCTAAAAAGACCAAATAGAGTAGTTAGCCAGAAAAAGGAAAGTTTGCGGGCCCAGGGTAACACTTATATCCTTGAATTCCATGGTTTGTTTGCTGTGCAGTCTAGTGATACAGGCGGATATGTTGAACAGTGCTCGCTGCTGAAGACGCCATCCGCTGGATCTTGCTCTCTCACCCTTGTGCAGAGGCACCATAGGGTTGAGAGAAGGAGATCTTCCTCAAGAAGGGAAAATGGTATTGGCTAAGGAGGCTTTGCCTAAGAGGGGAAGAACCAGCCACAAAATCACACCCCAAAAGGTAGAAGATATTTCGACTGACCCAGATTCAAAAGGACATTCCAGGCTTCAAAATGTACACTTGCCACTAGCGAGCGATAATGGACTCTTTGCAAGTAAGAAATGTGCATCTGCAAATTTGAGAGGTGTGACGTTATGCATGACTAATAGCATGAAAGTTGAAATGTGTACTCCTGGGCAATCTAATTTTAAAGAGAAAAGACTGTTTAAATGGGAGCTGAGGTAAGGCACTGCCTTTTGTTCCACGTTGACTGTGATTTCGTTTTCCCTTAGATTGAATTGCTGGTAATTTCATATTGCACTCGTGCACGTAGAGTCCCCTTTTCCCGCTCCCCTACTGCTTGCTTCTGTGCATCCTCCCGCCTCCCATCTTTCCCACCACCCCTGATTGGATGAAATAATTAGCATTTCCACAGTGAGGGTCTAGGTCCCGCATCGCGGCTTCCAGGGCAATTTTGAGCTGTGAGCTGAGGTAAGGCACTGCCTTTTGTTCCGCATTTGACTGCAATTTGGTTTTCCTCTAGATTGAATTGTTGGTCATTCCAGATTGTGCTCTATGCGGGTAGTGTCCCTTTTCTCAGCTCCCCTCCCGCCCGCTTCCCATTTCTGTGCAGCCTCCCACCTCCCATCCTGCCCACCACCTCCGATTGGCTGAAGCAACCCGTTTAGAACAACCACCAAGGTCAGCCTCCCTGCACGGGCAGCCAGAGGCTAATGGCCATAAGGCAAAGGGCAGCTCCGGACTAAGAAGCTCCACTCGCGTTTGCCTGTATTCGACTGGGAAGCCTGCCGCAGTCAACCAGCAGTGACCAATAACGCATATGTGGTCTGGGCGGGGAGTCCCACTACTACTGTACTCCAGTAAAACCCCACCACTCTTACTACCCAATATCATATACCCATGAATCCATCCTTAAATTTTTAAGGTAGCCAGATTTGCATTTAGCCTAAATTGTATATTGTAGCAATATCTATTACATCTAGGAGTTCCTATTACATTGCCAAAGGTAAAACTTGCTGTGCCAAAGTAAAATCTGAATGTTTTTCTTTGCTGTTGTCAAAGTTTGATCAAGGCCAATTCCCCTTCGCCCAACCAAAGTTAAATTTAGGTGTTTATATAGTAGTGCCAAATTTAAATCTAAGTGTGTCCATAGATGTTTCAAAGTCAAATTGGAATGCTTTGCTGTCGTCAAAGTTAGATCTACCAAAGCTATATCTAGGTCTTCATATAGCAGTGCCAAAGTTAAATCGAAGTGGGTCCATTGATGTGCCAAAGTCAAATCCGAGTGCTTTCCTTTACTGTTGCCCAAGTTAGATCTAGGCCTTTTCCCCCCACCCTACCAAAGTTAAATCTAGGTTTTTTTGATGCAGTGCCAAAGTTGAATCTTGGTGGTTTTCAACTGCTACGACCCAATTGAATCCGAGTGTCGTTCCATTGTAGTGCCAAATTTAAATTGTTGCCCTGAGTCTACATTTTTTCACATTGCTGTACCATAAGTTGACTCTAGGTGGTTTTCAACTGCCTCAACCTAGTGGAATCTGAGCGTCTTCCCTCACTGTGCCAAAGTTCAATCTCTGTGCGTTCCACTGCTGTGACAAATTTGATTCTAAACAAACAGTTTTCCATTACTGTGCAAAAGTTGAACCCGAGTGTGTCTCCAGTGCTGTACCAAAGTTGATTCTAGGTGACTCTTGCTTTCACTCCTCGCCCTTCCACGCCAGCCTCAAACGTACCACACCCATCCCCACTTCTACCCCACCCCAAATATCTCCTCTCTCTCGGCAGCCCTCCCCACGCAGCCATTCCAAAAGCGACTCAGGCAGCTCGCTGGCATGCCCCTCTCCAGAACCCGTTCAGCACTCACCAGCCCCTGCCTCCAACTCACCCGGCCCGTTCTACTCCACCCTCGACCGCTCCCACCCACTCATCTGCACAGAAATAAGGCAAGGCTCCTCGGGCAGCTCGGTGACATGCAACCCCACCCAAATCCTATGTTGACACTCCAGTGTACATCGTGTACTATAAACCACCCACCCCGTTCAACCCACCCTCACCCCCGCCCGTGGGAATGTTGCATTGCCCCACAGCTACCATATCACTGCCCTCCACCCCACCCCATCCCCTTGGACACCTAACTCACATTTCCCCCTCCCTCAGCACAGCACATGCCACCCTGGCCAACAGACCCATCAGCAAACCCTGCTACCCTCTCACACACTCATGTGCCCCTCAAGCGCCTCGCAAATCGCAGACCGACACATTGTTCTCCCCTTCTCCTCCCCATAGCACCCCCTGCTCCTCTCCCTACTCCCACCAGCCTTTCCCGCCCACTCCCAAACCTGTTTTAGCCCTTTTCACCTACCCTCCAAAACACTCTTCCCAGATCAATATCCCTCTAAACCTCCCTCCTTCTGACCTTCCCACTGCCACTCTCAAATGCCGACCATACAGCAGAATTATCTCATACGGTCCTTCATACTCATCAATACCAGATCGGTCACCAAAAATAAACAACAGCTTGGACCTCATATCCACTGAAAACCGAGACTTCCTATTCATCACTGAAACCTGGTCCACTGATAACTTCAACCCCATTGCAAACTAGGCCTTCCATTCCGGGTACTCCCTGCTCGTACATAACAGGCCCAGCAGAGTGGGGGGTCTAGCCATCCTCCAAAAACAGCACCTTTCAGTAATATCCACTGAGAATCTATCTTGCGACACTGAATGCAAATCTATTGTCGCTAGGTTCCACCTCAGCCCTTACATCACCCACTGCTTCATTCTCCTATATAGGCCACCTGGCTATGACCAACATTTTGCTGACTCTCTCTGCGACTCCCTCTCAACCACACTGATCCAGAACCCCCCCACACTCCCTTTGTTAGAAGACTTCAACATCTGGTTCAATGTTCCTGCCAACCCCATGTCTACACCCCTCACCAACAACCTGGAAGGTCTCAACCCAACTAAACTGATTTCCCAACTGACTCACATTGCAAGACACACCATAGATGCACCGTTCTGCACATCAGGTCACGTCTCCCCACTCCTACATCGCTCTCTCATCTGAAATGGTCACCATGCTATACTGTTATCACTTCAATACCTCTGCCCCTCCACACCACTTCCAGCAAACATCCCCTCAACCTCCCCGGCCACCCCTGCTCTCTGAAATGAAAATCACAGTCAACCCAGACCTTGCCAATTCCCTACTTCATACACTACCAGATCTCTCACAAGGAAGGACACCCCCTCCATCAACCTCTTTGGCGAATGGCTCTCAGAAGCTATTAATCCCCCCCTCACACCAACCCCTCACCCCTACCGACAATCAACCTTACATCAGAAGTGGTACACCCCTTCCCCTAAAGCTCTCAAAACCCTCACACATTGCCTAGAGCGAACCTGGAGGACCAGCCCTAACCGACAAAACAAAATGGCCCTCGCAACACTGAACAGGGCATATTTGTACGAAAACAAGAAAGCAAAAAACAAAAAAGAGAAACACACTATGGACAGACTCACCGACTCCAAAATCCATGCAGGGAGCTCCATAAAACCCTATGGGAATTCCCCAATTTGCCTAATTCCCCTCTCCTAACTCACAAGCTCTCTGCAATGAACTTTCCAACCATTTCCATAATGTTGTACTTGTCAGTCGACCCTCTGGGTCGCCTGGAGATCCTTGCCCACCACCCCTTCTAAAAAAGATACTTACCTCCACCTGTGCTGGCAGCATAGCCCACTCCATCATAAATAAATTCCTCACATTTGGCTCCGTCCTAGAGGCTTTCAAAACCTCTCATGTCAAACCGCTACTAAAAAAACAAATCCTCGACCCACTCTCCTTAAACGCAAGTAATGGGTGGCTGAGAGGAAATGTGGTGCTTCAGGTACATCCTCTGACAAACTGGCCTGCTGCCTGCTCCAAAGACAATACTGGCTCTCTGTCCGCACCAAGAGAGCCCACATCCAAGGCTGTCTCTCTGCGGCATCTAACAACTTGGCCAAACTCTTTAAAATCTGCAAGGAGCTAGCCAATCCTGCTGCAATCTCTACATCCCCTGTCCCCTCCCAGGCCCTCTGCACGGCCCTGGCTTCTCATTTTATCTCTAAAACTCAGGACATCCTGTCCTCTCGCTCTTCTTCCCCCCTCCTCCCTCTACTCCCCCGCTCTTCCCCTGGCCCTTCTTCGGCCACCCCTCCTCCCTCCTTCTCTGCCCTTCCCCTGTTCTCCCCAGATGAGGTTTCTAGGCAAGTCCGTTCTATGAAAGTCATCAAAACAGGTTCACCCCTATTCTTCCAAACCATCAAGGGCCACATGGACACCCTGGCTCCTGCTCTGGCTTACTTCTGCAACCAGTCCTTG
The DNA here is from genome assembly GCF_040938575.1 of Ambystoma mexicanum. NCBI lineage: Eukaryota > Metazoa > Chordata > Amphibia > Caudata > Ambystomatidae > Ambystoma > Ambystoma mexicanum. The sequence goes on along the minus strand of NC_090927.1, from coordinate 201,081,792 downwards.
GTCACTGGAGTCTTCCCTTTCCCCCTGAAGCACTCCCTTGTACACCCTCTTCTTAATAAACTCTGCCGACTCTTCCTGCCCGGCTAACTACTCACCCAATCTCCATCACTCCTTTCCTGGGCAAACTCCTGGAAAAGCTGGACATCACCCAGCTTAATCTTCACACTGAATCTATTGGTTGTCCCACGCCCATCAGTCTGGCTTCAGAGCTGCCAGAAACATGGAAACTGCTCTCCTGAACATTCGTGAAGACCTGCTCTCCAACCTTGATTCCAACACCCCCTGTGTCCTCATCTTACTTGATCGCTCTTCTGCCTTTGACAGGGTCACCCATGCAATCCTGCTCAACCGTCTCTGTGATACCAAGGTTATCACAGATCAGGCCCTGGCTTGGCTGACCTCTTTCCTCTCTGATCGACCCTCCCAGGTCCAACTTGGGTCCTTCCTCTCCTTTATCTCCATCTCTTCCGGTGGTGTTCCCTAGGGGTCTAACACCTCTCACTCATTTTCAGGCTCCCTTCCGCAACCTCTTCTCTCATCTCTGACTGTCTCTCCGTTATCCAGGAGTGGTGTGCCGCCAATGATCTCTGCCTTAATGCCAGTAAGACAGATTCTCCTCATCGGCACACATGCTCCCTCCTTTCCCGTCACTCTGGCCGGCCTCTCTTGGCCCTCTTCCTGCTCCCACCTGTGAGGCTAAAAACCTCGGGGTCATCTTTGACTCCAGACTCTCCTTCTCCCCTCACATTTCTGACGTCTCTAAGAAGTCACACTGCCAGCTGCACCTCCTCAGAGGTATTCTTCCTTTCCTCTCCTTCCGCCAGAAGCTGTCTCCAGAGCTCTGGTTCTCTCTACAGTGGACTAATGCAACAGCCTCTTTCTAAATCTGCCTGCCTCTACTCTCCGCCCTCTGCAACTCATCCAAAACAGGACTGCGAGACGTGTCCTTGGCCTCAAGTTCAGGGATCGTATCTCTCCAGGAGTGAAATCTCTGCACTGGCTCCCAGTGGCGGCGAGGATCAAGTTAAAAACCCTCTGCATTGTCCACAAGGCCTTCTGCGGCCTGCGGCCTCAATACCCTCAGCTCTCTCTTCCTAAATATCTTCCTTCTCGAGCTCTTCGCTCATCCTCTTCCAACTTCCTTATCGTCAGTCGCTTCTCCAAGCAACGAGTTGGTGGTAGCTCTCTTTCTTCTGCTGGGGCCTCCCTCTGGAACAGCCTCCCTGCCTCTTTGAAACCTGAGAAGAGCCATCTCTGGCTCCAGAAGCACCTCAATACCTTCCTCTTTATTTCTACTTCCTCTCCTCCTCTCCCCTGCTGACCTCCTGACTGAAACTGCACTGGTTATCTGGCTACCCTCTGAACTCAGACCCAAGACCCTCCCCGCCAGTTGTACACCTGCACTGCCCCCCTGGCAACCCTTGCACTCCGGGACTGTCTCTGTATCCCTACAGCCCCATACCAGCACTTGACACCTGCTGTCTGCACTTCCACTTGCCTCCAGCTGGCCGCACTTTTTATTTATTGCCTTTATTTTACTGTTATCCTATGTACTGCACTGCCGCCTGCCCCTTATCCCGCACTTTTCCATTCCCCCCCTGCACTTGCACAATCTCAATGTCACCTGGCCTAGAAAGATCGCCGTCTTAGTCTTCCCTCTGTTCCCCCTCCCTTGCCTTGAAACACTTGTGTATAGGCGCGTTATAAATGCCATATAATATCAAGCTACCGCCCAATCTCTTATTGCTAAACGAACCGATTGCGCGGCATATAAGCAACTTGGCCTTTTCACAGAAGCAAATAGAGTCCTCGATCCAGCCCAATCAGGGTTCAAGCCTCTCTGTGGAACGGAATAAGCACTATCTATCTGGGACAACCTAAAAAGAACTGTCGATTTAGAAGAGTGAGCTGCAATCATCATCCTCGATCTATCTGCGGCCTTTGATAGCATCGACCACACAATACTCAAACATCGACCCTCCTCGTCAACATCTACCTGACCGTTTGCCAGCTCTTATCCGCTCACACAACCTTACTTGCTACAACTATGCAGACGACACCCAGATAGTATTCAAAATCCCCAAGAATCCAGCCTCCTCACATCCTGGCCTCGCCTCTCAGATGTCGACATATGGATGACGACCAACCACCTAATCCTCAACCCGGGCAAATCAGAAATCCTATTATGCAGCAAAACTGCTCTGATCGCCCAACCTTTACCATGGCCAATTGCCCTGGGATCCCCTCCTGCCGCCTCCACCTCCATTAAAAATCTTGGATGCACCATGGACGCAAACCTATTGCTCTCCAAACACATCAACACAGTTTCCAGAACCTGTCACTTCCACTCAAGCATCCTAAAACGAATCAACCCTACCTCTCCTATCCCCAGAGACTCTCTGCAATACTGGCCATCATCAACTCCCGCCTAGACTATGTCAACTCCCTATATCTCGGCATCCCAAAACGCCCTCTCAGGAAACTTCAACGAGTCCCAAACACAGCAGCCAGACTGCTCCTTGCTCTCTCGCCCGGAGAACACATAATTTCTGCACTCAGAATATTGCAGTGGCTCCCTGTTAGCGTAAGAGCATCTTTCAAAGCCAAATGTATCACACACTGATCCCTCCATAATTCAGTACCAGAGTTCCTACAGAACAAAATCATCCACTACCAACCCCCCAGAAACCTCAGTTTGGGCTCTGATCTCCTCGTTATTCCCCCCTTACCACTCAACCAGAGTTGGCAGCTCAGCTTTCTCTATCCAAGCTCCTACCGTCTGGAACACTCTGCACATCTGCTGTGCCGAACACTACTTTTCCTTCTATAATGTCCTCAAAACCTGCCCATTTGCCGCATTATCCAGAAACTCCTTGCTAAAACTTCCAATTCCCAATCTAAACTGAGAAACACTCAGCGCCCCAGGTGGCACTGGCTGCATTCTCGGTGACCCCAACCTCTCAGCACCTGGCGATGGCCCAGACCACACACTCCATAATAAACCAATCATGACCCTGATCTCCCACAAGCATCACTACCTGAATGACAGCCCTTCATATATGAAATGTCACAAGTTTGATGAGTCACTGCACCATGCATGCATGCATGCATGCATGCATGCATGCATGGGAAAACTGGCAAGTTGCACACAATGTGGTTGTGATAGAATCACCACCATCGCAATCGGACAGACTGGGATGCACTGCTGGGAATTGTCATGGGAGGACGTGTGTTATGGCCATGTCTCGCACCAGAAGACCAGCAAGGGGGTCCCCCATGCAATGCCCCAAGAGGGCAAACAAGAACCAGCCCCGGAATCCCTCTGGAAGGAAGGCGGGGGAAATGTAGGTGTTGGGCATGCATGAACTATTGGATGGGCCGCCCCGTGGCAAAGTTAACTGCAAAGGTTCAGTAAGCGCTCGATATCCCGGTAGACTCGCCACGTTATCCGCCTAGAAGAACCTGGAACAACAACCCGGACTCCTCTTGTTTCAAATAAATGGAGCATAAACTGTTGCTAACCATTTTACTGCAGATGCAAGAATCTACAGAATAAGCCAATTACCTAAGAGGGCATACAAACAACAAATCACAGCCGAATTCTGCCAGATATGTAAAACACACCACTCCGGTGCACACTGGCTGCAGGGATAGCTACCCACATGCATCCAAACACAGCAAGGACTATGAGAAAAAATGGTCATGCTGTTCACACAAATCTGTGCCTACTTACACCAAACTAGCCTCAACACCTCGGCCATCAAAATGCAGTGAAGATCTATCACAAATTTGGGCACACCAAACACTTAGCGAGTCTCTAGCACTCACGCCATCTCCCGACACCTTTTCAACACCCATCACATGCCTGACCACAAAGGTTGCCCTCTACTGGAGCCTTGCCAGATCTGCTAAGGCTTATTTGGCAAATGTACCCATGCCTACTAATCTTACTTCATGACCTCCAACACTCTGGATTTCGGTCCCACTAGGGCGTTGCCACTAACAGCACATTGAGGTTAGAATAATGGTAAAAGGTGTTCTATAAAAGACAAGTACAATACAAATATGAAAGATCTGGCAATGACTAAGCATGTAGGACAACCATTCAAAATCTGCTAAATAGAGTGGGAAGACCCTAATAAACTGGCAGTTCCAAAATATTCATCTAAACAGTACCCAGTCAAGGCCTGAGCGCAGATCTCTGAGCTGGTACATGTGGAGCCACTTCTGCCCAACCTCCTTGGAAAACCACAAATTACGTCTGAGGATATGGCCCAAAAGAACCAAGTTGTTCAGGAGGAGGACATTCTGTTAAATAGAATATATGCAGGAGCTAAACTTTTCTAGGCGTACATTTTACGAAGTTCATCTTCCACAAGTAACATTGAAAGGTCTAGAGGTGCTTTCGACCACTATAGATCAGAGGACAGAGCGGAACAAACAATATGGATAACTGCAGCTGAAAATGGGATGGAGTTCGCAGTGGTATGTCATATATTTACAAGACTGGCAGATAGCCAAAAGAGGATCCTCCTCCTGCACAGTGCTTTCGTCAGGGCCAGACTGTTTAAGAGATGGTCGTCAAGAAGGCATTTGGCGACAGGCAGTTTGCTACTCCTCTCCAATGATCTTCTAACATTAACACAAAGAGTATCTTCTTTAAAACGAACTACCCAGCAATAAGAAGTGGAGGCTCACCAGTCTAGAAGCAACACCAGTTTTTAGGGTACGTACAAAGATCTGTGCTGGCCAAGACAGAGATCGAGGCTACTTCCATATCCCCAATAGTAGATGACGCAGGTGTGGGACAGAATAGCATGCCTCCATGTTGCTTGGACGAAATAAATACAGGATCCTTGGGGCAATAATGCAACCAGAGCAAGTCAAAAGATAGAATTCTCCAGTTCCTCCTGAAAGAACTAGGCTTTTAGGTCAATTTCCACGCATCCCTGCAGACTCCTACACCAGATCTCGAGTTTGTTGGATGAGATTTAAGAGACATTAGTGCATCATCTTTCTACCAAGAGCACATCCTCAGGGTTGCACAGATGTTAATTTATTAGAGTTGATACAGCGCTCTGCTGTCATCTGCATAGACTCCAGGCTCTCTGGCACATCTGAAAGAGGGGGCAGGTAAAGTTGGTGGGGAGAGATGGGGTAAATGCAAGATAGCGTTGCTGTGCTTTCTGATGTGTGCATACCGGAAGTACCCAGGGTTCAGCACGCAATTTCTAGGTGTTGTGTCGAGAGCATAAAAGAATTTGTTTCGAAAGGGGAGCCTCCTGTGTTGCCAGGATGCATTGGTCTGGGGTGTGGTAAGCGAGTTGGTTGCAGAGGTGTAGTGTACCAATGTTTGATGTCTGTTAGGAGTGGATCTTCAATTGCCACCTGTGGGTGACTAAGTTGGTATGCATATTGTGTGTTGGAATGTAGAAACAACATACTATCCCCCACACCAGCAAGGGACTGGCAGACGGTTCAGTGGGAAATGTTGACAGTCTTGATGATCCTGTGTGCAGGGTAGATATGAAACTTTTAGCAGCCTACACAGCAAGGCATTGAAAGCAAAAGTCAGTGGACCTAATTCGGATATTGGTAGCAGCAAACATCTGCCTTAATCTCCAGTGGTGGTTGGCAAAGGGTCCATTAGAACAGAGCATGCTGCTAGATCCACCCTCAGCAGTAGTAGTAACTACAGATGCCAGTGGAGTGGGGTAGCCCCTGGGTCCTCACCCTGTTTTCTGTGAGTGAAACACCAATTAGGCTTTGCATTCATCCAACGACAGTCAGGACCGACAATACTGTGACCAAAGCTTACCTCCACAGGCAGGGAGGGGCAAGTTCAAACTCGCTAAGCATTCTAGTGGTCCATAAGGCAATAGGAAGAGATTAACATCGTCTCCCTTGATGAATATGCAGCTATTTGAGGGCAATTTAATCAGTCTAACCGTTTCAAAGCAGTTTAAGACGTTTCTCCTGCAGAACTTTTGCTAAATGTTTCTCATGTGAATTGAGCAACATAATTCTTGTTACTGCGCCTAACAGTTGACAAAAGCAGCCATCAGACGTGGCTAAAAGTAAGCCATGAAGCAGAATTTGCACAATACACCAGCAGGCAAGAGATTAATAATCATGACAACGGCAATAGAATAGCAAGAACGATGAAGCATGGCTAGCAATGCTTGCAGGCAGGAAGTGGCATTTCTATAACTCTCAGCAGGCAGGGGACAAGCAATAATCAAAGCAGGAAGGGGATTGACATTGAACTTCTGTGACATTATTAATAAAGACCACTGGCCAAGAATAATGATCTGCATGCATTGATTTATAAAGCACTTTTGCCACAGTACTGCACGTGTAAGCAGACCATTTATAAATACAAATTAGAAACACATCAAAGTGTTAGGATGAGGGAGAACGTTTTGAGATGGGATGAAATATAGAGGGGGAGGGAATTGCAATGTTTCGGGCTAGAAGAAGGATGGGAAACTGGGCAAGGGTACTTTAGGCACAACAGGCAGGAAATGATTTTGAGACCAAAAAATATGATGTGGCACAGAAATTCAGTGACGGAGAAAGAGAAGGGCTCAAGACGGTTATCCATTATGTAGGAAGAGAGAGTGCATGGAAAGAGAGCAGAATGAAGGGGAAAGAGAAGGGCTCAAGACGGTTATCCATTATGTAGGAAGAGAGAGTGCATGGAAATAGAGCAGAATGAAGGGGAAAGAGAAGCACGGGGAGAATGACAGTGTGAATGTAAGAATTAAAGATGGAGCATTGAGGAACAACCCCATAGGCATTAAGACCAATACATAGTACGAAGAGGTATTCAAGATGAGAGAGGACAAGAGCAGAGATAAGCAGAATGAAAAGAGAGAAAAGGAGTAAACTTAAGAACACTGAATACATTGTTGGCGACGGCAAGAACGAGAGATAAAGAAAATGTGTGTGGAGAAGGAGAGCGAGGAGCCAAAGATTACATGCAGAGCAAGGTCAGAGGCAGGAAATGGATGGGGCGGCTAGTGGAGGGGGTAGAGAGGAGGCAGGGAAGAAGAGGATCTCCGGTTTTGAAGAGTTAAGGTGTCAAAAGTGAGCAAGCATCCTATTTTGTATTGCAAGAGGGTAAGCAGAGATTGAAAAGGACGAGAAAGAGACACACATCTTAGAATTGCCAGTCTAGAAATGAGGCGATAGCCAAATGAAGGGACAATAGTTGAGAGAGAGAGAGGAGAAATATAAAATGGAGAAGAGGAGAGGACCCAAAACTGCCCCATGCGGATCTCATGGAGGAGTTAGTAATAACTACAAATCATACATTGCGTTGGTCGAGTACCCCGCCCAACCCCACCCCTTGTTCATCAGAAAAAAGCACCACCCTTCATGGCACATGGCTATACTCAAACAGCCCCACATGCACATCTGTGTATACTAGCCAGACACCACTATGCCATACCCCTGCAGGCACAGGTATAACTTACTGACCGCTCCCCGCCTCTAAACCCCCCCCCCTCCCCGTCCGGCAAAGGAATCACCGGCACTTGGGAGGAGAGGAAATAGAGGGTGGCAGATGGGGAAGGAAGGAGCGGTTGAACATGGAAGGGGTGGGGGTTAAATCTGGTGGATATATTGCAAGCTTTGGATCCAGAAGAGCCACGTAATTAATCCCAGTGTGCATGAGCTTTGTCAAATCACTTTATCCGATGCTTCTCTGACAAATGGGAGAGTGCTTATAAACTAGATGAGAAGCAATTTAAATAACTGGAAAAACTGTCTAAGAGAAGGGATATGGACGGATGGCTAAACTGCAGGCTATTCAGAAAAAAAACTATATTTATCGTAATCCCATTTTCATGTTTTACTACAGCACATTAGCTACCTTCAATCCAAATTCTTTCCCTGCCAAACACTGAGTGAAAGAAGAAAAAAGAAAACTGACCGCCAGAATAACGCAGCACTTGAAATCTAAATGATTGAAGCGAAAAGGCAGAGCCATCAGAGAGGGGTGGGGGGCTGCTTACTATGGAACCCGGTGCTCGAGGTTCTTCCATGCGATTGGAATCGTTTGGTCCTGGCCAAATCACTTTATCGTCCAAACAAGCGGACACCTGCATACAGCGCAGTGCATGAGAGAGCTAGTAGCAAAATGATAACACTAGAAGCCGAGCGTATGGATTATGATCAAGCGCATCATTTAGATGCAAGCTATTAATACCCATATATGTTATTTGCAACCGATGAGATTTAATCAATGCGGCTACTTAACTGTTCAAAGTCATTATGCTATTAGATGTGGTAACTTTAATATGGAGGGGTTTGTTCCCATTGTCAATGTCCGTAGTTTAGCCTGCTTCAGCTTGACCTTTCCAATAAATATGGTTGAAAAGCATACACTGGCCATCTATGCAATGCCATATCCTCAGAGGTGAGGATCATTTGATGCCTCTTCCCTGTGATGCCACTCGCAGGGGGTTGGTGGGTTGTGTGGGTCCCATGTGCAATTCGTAGGAGTTTGGTGAAATGGTGCCGCTGATCTGCCAATGTATTTATCCTCCCGGCCCTCCACGTAAAAACAAGGACATCTTGAGCGCGTATTATTGAGGAACTGTGGGAGCTCCATGTTTTAAAGTTATTAGGTGCATAAAGTCTACCATTATTACCTGTTGGAATATCTAGGCAGAGGCATGGACATGTGCAAAATGATCTCAGTTATTAAAACTAATGACCGCTAGGTTGTCAGTCATTTTTATTACACTCCTACAGAGTGTGGTTTTGCTAATGACTGGTCAGTGCTCATTTGAACCTGGTTATCAAAATGTTGGGAAACGGGTGTATGAAATCTCCCACAAACCTGGTTCCCTCGTGGTGGCATGTTGTGCACACTGAGGCATATGTGTAAAGCAGCTCTCCACATGTGGTGGCTATACCAGGCATTTGACGTCAAATCCATAAGACATACCAGGGCATACGTAAGCATTATTGTGTCGTTTGAAATTGCACTTGGCATACGGTTGCTACACTTGCACATGTCGTACCTCCAATCAGAGAGCGATAGGAGTATCTGGTAAGTAGGCCCCAAAAACCCCTTGAGACACTTGAGCAGATCACACATTCACGAAACGACAACTTCAAATCACTGCCACACCAGTAATTGCCTCCAAGAAAGTTTTGCTGACCAAAAGACACCTTTGTCCCTTGTTTTGATTACATGTTCTTTAGGTCAAAACATCAAAACATGCCTACATTACAAAAACCACTCTCCTTTGCGACTTTCATTTCCCCGACAATTTGCAAGATTAAATCTGCATGTCTGTCGCCTTGACGTTTCTAATGCTTCCCCTTCGCTGATCTCCAGGGTAGGATTACAGTTATCCTCTATACGGACAAGGTTCATGCTAAGACTAATACAGTGTTATTGTGTGGAGTCACAGAAAAAGACTAGGACATAACATAGGTCCAGATATTCCCACATTTTTCAAGTATTGTCATTTACTCAGAAACGGACACCGTTTGGACTGTGGAGTTGCTGCAGCGCTCCATTTGGTCAATGCCTGGGAAAGGTGTACTGCCGGAAACGGCGAGTAAATGGAGCAAACACCTGGACTACACACAGGGTTATAGTGCAAACCCAGGTCCAAAAGTCAAAATGGTGGACCTCTCCAATACTTTCTTTGTTAGAAGGCATCTTTCAAGCTACGCCATTCACGCATCCACTGTGCAGTGTACTCGTGGTGGGGCTGAACACAGAGCAAGTGTAAGCGATTATCAAGGTACGTCATGGAAGAACAAAGATGAAACTATTCAATTTAACTTAGTCGATAACGAACAACCCATGCTATAAATTGCACTTCTCCATTTGAATTCGATTGCAAAATGCGCACATTTAGAAAGCGTTTTCTGACATATTGGCCGCCAAGCACGCTGCAGTTCAGATCAGAAGCAAGACCACAGCCAGTATGAGAACGTTCACATTAGATGTTGGCTCCAGTTAAATTCAGCTCATTAAAATCAAACAAGAAGCAAAGGCAAAACCACGCTGTGGCGGAGAGCTAAAGAAATTGGTATGTGCTCTAATGGGAACAGAATCTCGGCACCCGGCGAGATTCTCACTCACCACGACAATCCGGACCAACACGAGAGGCAATTTACGCACATTCGTTATGTTGTGCCGCCCTCGACACCATAAATCCAAACCTAAAAGGCCGAGCTTTCATGCCACCAGTGGGCGTGCTTACAAGGCCCGCTTTTGGTGCATTTTAAGCTGTGAAGGGTGGCCGAATCAATAGTTCACAATTGGGCCACACAAAAGTTGTAGAAAATGCATAACTTTCTAGACATAAGGTTTTATCACCTGATCTCTCAAGTCATGGTGGGTCAGGAGAAAAACAAAACCTACATCAGGGAACCCGACAACAAGGATAACTTAATATAGGTTGGGCACTCGAGGGAAGATATTGCGACTCCGGAAGGTATATTTTCTCTATTGAATAACTGCAGAATGAACATAACCGACACCTGACCGACCAGGAACCGTTCTACCGTCTGCAAAGCAAACACTAGAATGATATATTGAGGATTAAGCTAGTACAACTGCAATGAGTCACAAAAACAAGCATGCAACACACATAGTAGGCAGTGCAAAGATAGTGGTTTCAAAATCAAAGCCTTTCTTTTACGCTCCCAAACATAAAACCCTTGCTGGCTGTCGCTTCTGCCGAGCACGAATGCTTGGATTTAGTTTTAAGAGTCAAGTAGGGACATTACTACTTCCAAAAGACTCAGATGTAGTGGCAGCAAAGTTCCTGTGAGGCGTGGCCCTGCTGAAGCTGCCCAAGCAGATTAGATCCCGTGGAGCCAGTGTTTTTTTTGTGGAGGGATGCAAGAGGTTTGAAGTATAAGACCGCAGGGTTGTCCAACTCCAGGCCTTAGGGGCCAGAAATATGTCGGATTTTCAGGATACCCCTCATTAATATTCACAAGATACATTTGCATAGAATGATTCTAAATCCATGCACAATGTTTCTCATGAATAATAATGAGGGATATCCTGAAAACACATCAGGAATCCGGCCCTCCAGGCCTGGAGTTGGACAACCCTGTATAAGAGCATGTTTGAAGGGTATTGGCATAGGTGGCCTAATGCCAACGTGACCTATATGAGTAGGTCATTTCTTACTCCATTAGCAGAAAGTGTGAATTTAAAATCTAAACTATCATGGAAATACTATTGTCCGGATATGAACATTTCCCCAACAAGGATTGTTGGACTTCATGATTACGAAGCAAACGCTTTATATAGAAGCATGCGTTTGGCACATTGCATTGAACGCGCGGCACTAAGCGCCCGGGCCTTCCCCACATTTCCCCTTTCTTTCCCTTTGTGGGGGAGGGGGTACGGGGAGTTCTTCTCGGAATACTCTTTCAAAGGTGAGTCCCCTCACAGCCATGTCCCTGCCCCATTGACCAAATTAAAGCTCTCCTTGTTTGTTTCCGTCCGCCTTACTGTCTTTCCGTTGATCTGTTCACGCCCTTCTCAGCCACATGACTCCTGTGGTAATATTTATCATAACAATGCCTACCAAGCACACCATTTCCAACACAATGTAAAGCATGAAGTCATAGTTCAGGCAGGACTGCATTGTCCAACTTTTCAAGGCTACTGACCGAGCACTATCTGTTCTGGGCTGAAGGACGTACATACAGTCACGCTTTCGCATTGCTCATGTAACTGTTCCAAAGGGAGCAGACAGAGCCGTTCTATTCATTTTCTAGTTACAGAAAATAAAGAAAACTCGCAAATTGTACAAAAAAGCTGGAACTAATCATGGCACCTGAAAGGCAGAGTTGTATTTCATGTGGACGTTTTGTCTCTAGTAAACCAGGGTCAAGGTGAAGAGGAGGATGATTGTGAAAGCTTGCTTTGTGTGCTAGTGCCTGGACCACGGCAGTAGAGCAAAACGATTCCCACCTATACCTGCAGGGGGTGCTTGAATACGCATGCTACAGATGGTAAAACACCATGCACCCCTAACCTGACAAATCTTACAGTAGGCATTAATTTACAGTTTCTAAAAGCAAAACTGAACTATGGGGTTGCCCACCAGTGAGAGGTCCAGGTAGATGAAACATAGAGGCACTGCAGATACCTCGAGCACTTTAGAGAATGTATATATTGCAACAGTGTGCAAAGGGATTAGTGAGCCCGAGCTATGGCCACTGCAAGAAAAGTGGGTCTCCTCACTCAGAACAAAACGGACAGGTCTGCCATTTACTTATTTTTATTTTAAAAGCTGAAGTGATCCTTTAGATGTCTCGATGGCGAGACCTGAAGTCTGAATGGAGGACAGGAGAGGTTCGGCCCTCTAGGCAACCTCAGAGAAAATGGGGCTTCATCAGCATTCTGAAAGCTTCAGAGCAAAGATTATATGAGATGGGGTAGTTCCAGGTTTGTTGCAACAACAAAAAAAGGACCAATGAATAAGGCACAAAGCCTTGAACTACATCTGGCTTGCACCTTACAACAGTCGAACAAACTTTCAGCTAAAAGAAAGAAATGGGCAGAGGCCTTCTGAAAAGATTGAAGCCCTGAAATGTTTGTTCTGTAATCTAAATTATAGAGATTTTCTGTAATAGACTTGTACACAGGGCTCAAAATTTGACCTCTCCACTAGCCACAATTGACTCTTGGCAAGTATGAAATTGTGTGTATGTGCGCAGAATTGAGGTGGCATTTGTTTGTGGCTGGCTTGCAGAAAAACCACATTAAGCAGGACGTCTTGCACGTCAGCAAAAAAAGCTTAATTACTCTAAAGATTGAAACAGGATATTATTTTCTTTACTTTATTACATTCATATTGCGCACCATTGACCCGGAGGCGAGGGGGCGCAAACAGAAACAACTAGAACAAAAACAAAAAAAACAAAAAAAGACAGCACATAAGACAAAAAATGACTACTGCTCCCACAAATGGATCAATCCAATAGAAGAACATTTGGCAAACAAGATGGATATAGTCTTTTCTTGAACAAATCGATGAGTTCGACAGGATGGCATCAGAGTATCAAATTACAATTCGAGGACCCACTGGGAAAATATTGGCGCAAACTTAAGTACATCGGTACGTTACTAGACCCATAATCTACGAGGACACAGTCCCTATTTGATTGAGAACATTAGTTCAGATCAATCCTGCACAATATCTTCAAATCAGCTGACCTGACAACTCCCGGCTAGGGGTGTAACGGTATAACGGTATACCGTTATAGATACTGTGAACAGCTTAATTGAACTATAATAACAGTCATGCTCTTTATACCGTTGTACCATTTTAGGGCCTGCAGCTATTAAGTGAGCTTTTCAATTTGATTTGGAAATGCTGCAGTAAGCAAATGCTTCGCATTCTGGATCTTGCACTGTGGGATGTGGCGTTTGGCAGACAAGCCCATAGGGAAAGTGAGGCCACATTAGTAAATGCAGTTTTGATGCTGTGACCGCTCTTTCTCTGAGATCAGTAGAGGCTGGTTAAAGATCAGTCGATTTGTAGTTTTCCCACCAATTTGAAAGATGGGAACTACACATCCCAGAATTCAAAGGGGGGGGGGGAATGAACTGGATGCCCTTCTGATACAAGTCCACAAAAAACGTTAGCTCTGTAGACTGTATGAACACTGTGTCTATCAGTGCTTTGTGCTAGTATATAAACTGCCCCCCCTACCCCCCCACTGTCCTCTGTGAAGATTGACACATTGGCACTACAGTTGTTGCTTCGCTTGATCCTTCACCTGCCTTCTGCATATGGCACTGGACTCAAGCCGGCAGGACAGATTCTACATTCAATTCGAAGTATTCAGAGCAATGGGGGTGAGATATTTCTCAGGTCTATCCTCAATTTGCGACACCACCCATGAAAGCATTCCTCTGTCTCAACTCGCATGACAAGGGTCCTAATGCGCTCGGACCTGGGGAAAATGGTAATGATTGGGCTGTGGTGATGTGGTGGTCTATGCCATATTTGTGCCGATATGAAAAAGTTTTTGTGCCACTATCTTTAAGAAGGTAAATGAACATGTATTACAAGAATCAAGAAAGAATTCAACAGCGCCCACTGAAAGCTGTCCTGTTAGGATTACATGGTTAGTGGGGACACCAGCATCAGACCTTTATAATACACCAGGCAGATGGTAAACAAGCTATTGTGATTTGATCAATATGCAACCTTTCGGCAAGTGTGCGTTAGCTATGACATTTTGACAAAAGAAACATAATAACATAGGCTTTCAGACCTTGCATGAGTGACTTTTCTCCCTTTAAGGGGATAAAGTGTTTTCAAAACAAACTTTTATGACTGATCGCAGCGAGGGGCCATGATGCCCATGCCATGTGGTTCCAAAATAATGCAGGTAGAGGCAAATTTTCAAAGCGATGACCTGTGATTGAGCAGCAAGCTCATTGATCAAAATGTGTGTTTTAACACTTCCACCAATCACTCTTTCATTCAAGGCGATCGAGTGAGCACCACGCAAGACCAAATCTGCAGCTGCCTTAGATTCCAAGAGGATCAGCTACAAATGTGCAGAGACAAGTTTCAAAATGCTGACAATTTATGACCTTTAAAGAAAATATTTGTTAAGATTAGTTAACTCCACCTGCTATATCGCGTTAACCATCATATACCGTCATTTGGCAAGGAGTTTATCATGCTGCCATAAAACCAATACTGTGACGCCTCTTCTCCCGGCCCTGTTCTTTGTCGAAGCCATGCCAGCACCTTATTACGAAGAGCTCCTCTATGCTCTTCCCGAAAAGGCTTCTCAATGTTTGTAATAGCAAAGTTCCTTTGGTCCATAGCGAAGGCTTGTATACTCTTATCCTTAATTATTGTCGTAATTTCTGCCTTTCTTATGCGCAATCTCCGAGAGGTCACTTAAGCTTAGCACTCATCTCTAAAGGTTGATTAGCTGACTTTACACAAGATTTATAGCCAGATGCAGGTACATTAGTTGATTTACTTGAGAAGTCAGGGTTGGTTACTCCAGAGCCTAGAATAATGCTGAGATGTTCAACTCTGAAGGAAAAGCTTGGGACTGAGACCAAGGGATCATTCAACAGAGAGGGTATAAGGCCAAAGAGGAGAACTTCCGATCTTTTCAGATGTCATTGTAACCACACTGTCTGAAATAAGAAACAGCTGGGCTAAATTCCACAAGTCGGAGGATATCTAACGATCATGAGCATACATTTATTGTTTATTATTAATTCTTGAACGCCCCTTTAGAAGGAAGAATGGTAGCCAAGAGTTGCAGATAATCATTGCAAATAAACTGGCATAGAATGGTGCTCTACAGGACAATGCAGGAGAGGGCTTTTGGAGAAGACTCTCCGGGTTGCTTTTAGATCCCTTGCTGACAAATTGCCCACACCACCCCCCTCCCTGGTTAGCTCCCCACACCCCTTTTTGGCTGCTCCCCCCACCTTGTTCTTCCCAGTGTGATTGTAAAGTGCTCTGTTGATTCCCGAAGCCAGGTCCAAGCTCAATAAATACCATAATAACAAAAAGGGGGAAGAGCCACTGACTGCGTTCCGTTTCTTAAGAAAAACTAAATCCCAATCCATTTTAAGGCTGTGGAATGTATGCTGGTTTTATGGAGATTACCCGGGAGGATGGTATGATTGCCTGTGAAATAGCATCAGAGATCCAGTAGGATCAAGGCTGTAACACTGCTAGTATCTTCCATCCTCCTGAAGTCGTCCAGTACTACAACCAAAAGAGACTCGGTGCATCTGCAGGGTCTTAACCCAGCCTGCCCTGTGCCCCAGATTCAGGTGTTCGGTTACAGGCAGTAGTTGTCCATTTACCCCACGTTCTATACGTTTCCTAGGAAACGTGTGCTGATAAATTGGAAGATAGGTTTTTTGGGATACACTGGGTCTAAAGTGGCTTTTAAGTGGGAAGACTATCATGTCTTTGGGGCATAGTAGTAGTCTGCATGAATATGTAAAGAATGTTTTTAAGTTTAGGAGCTAGAAGCAGTCCAAGAACCTTACTAATTCTGCAGCACAGGGGTCTTAAATTGATCCTTCAGGTCTGCATTTAAAAAGGCTTGCATTTCTTTTGCACCAATTGTGTTAAGAGTTCTCTTTAGCACCATCACATAAAGCTATTATGACAGTTTATTGCGACATCAGAATGAAGGTCTGGATTTTGTTAATTAAGGTCTTCTCTAATTTGATTACATTTGGAAGGAAAGAAAAGGCTAAGGAATCAAATCCCTTGGGATAATTCTAGATCTAGTGCCGAGGTGATTTGGAATCAAATCCCTTGGGATAATTCTAGATCTAGTGCCGAGGTGATTTGCTCTGTAAGATATCTTCTGAAGTGATGACATGATTTGCATAGAGCGGAGTAAATCAGTTGCATGCGTTCTTTCAATGTTCTAGAATTCTGCTTTAAAGTTAATGCAGTATGCTGCTCTCCATCTCGTTCGACTTGTCTTGGTTTTACATTTAGCTTGCTGAGCGGATTCTCGTACCAGGTTTAGCATACTTACTCTTGTTTGATTTAGCATGGAACAATCTCAGTGGGGCTGTGAGGAATTATACCATCCGCATGGTGGGCGTGGGCTTTTCAAAATGTTTAATTAAATGGAATGATGGTAGCTCTACCTCAGGAACATGTGTGGGGCTAATCCACATACATTTTCCTATGCTCACACCACGACAAACGCATAGATCTGCTTTACTCTGGGTGGACACAGCCCGCCTGTCCTATTTAGTTGAAATAGGACAGCACAGGTCCACCTGTCATATTTAGTTGGAATATGACATTAGGTATTCTCCAGGAAGCGAGAGAGCCAAGCTTTCCCCTACCATGATTAACAAAGGCTCCATGGATATGCCCTGCTCTTTTGTTAGGTTCTGAAGCTGGTGGCATTGATTAACATACCAATTAGAGGGTACTTCTAACAGGCACACATTGGTCCGGCTACAGAAGTTAACAAAGGAGACAGGAAACCCAACAACCTTTCATATTTAACTGTGTCAAGCTTAAACCTAAAACTGTTGCGGTCATTAACCATTCTGACTACCCCCTATCAGTATCCAGAGTGCATCGCTTTTTCTTTTTTGAAATGGTCTGTCCTCTGCATTCCTTTACAGATTTGGTTGAATTTTGTAGTGATGCTAAATCGATCTGTTGTGATATAAATAAAGTCGATATTTTTGATACAACCTTGACTGGACTGTCCCTTTTATCATTGGGTGGTAATTGTATTTTCGCTGTTTTGCAACTAACCAACTATTCACAACCTTTTGAAGATAGGCCTGCCGTTCCGTCCACGCTACCAAAATTGGACAAGGAGGTTTATAATCTGCTTGTTCTAATCTGTTCGGATCCCTTCTGGTGTATTAGAGTTGTGGTGCTGATTGATGGTTTAGAAACTATTCATTCCGAGACCACTGGTACCCCCCGAAGTTGATTAGTCACCGGGTGATTTTCAAGAAGTGTTTTATTGTGATATTGGCATAAGGACAGTTAAACAACATTCTCAAGATCAGGTGTAGGAACAGGCTCAGAGAGCCCCAGTGTCATCCGTGAAGGGTTTATAGGTAACTAGGTCCCACTCATGGAATGCAATTGATCACTACGCGAGGTGGTATATTTCAGACACAAAGAAAGAACAAATGTCTGTACAGGTGCAATGAGGCTTGGAAGATTAAGCCCATTAGCACAAGCCGCAATTTCAGGGTAACGTCCCCTGGAAGAGGTTGGCCACATAACACTAATCTGTGACATGAGCAGTTTGCTATCATACTCCAGACAAATACTTTGTGAGAAAATGTCTCGCTGTTAAGTACAACCAAGTGGTATATTTTAATCACTATTTATTTTAAAAAACCAGCTAAGGGTATGCATTATAACAGAACTACCTTGTAAGCCAATAAACACTACTCAGATGAGTGAACAAATTCAAATAACCTTTTCATGCGACGGACCTGCTGCAAAAAATAAGAACGTTACGGATGCCATTGGAGTCGGCACTACACAGTCGAATGAATGGGATTGGGTTGCCAAATCCTTGGCTAACAACCAACGAAGCTAACGTTCAACGCCCGGAAACCAAACTTTTTTGACGCTAGCATCATGGAACTCCGTGGGTTTAGCCACCTGTTTTGTTACTCCTGGCTTACGGGATTGGACATTGTGTGCATCCAGGAGACGTGGTTAACAGAGCTTCCGATATGCGATGAGTTCGAAGTGGCCTTAAATCCTGCGATCTGGAATAAACTAGGCAGACCTACGGCTGGTCTATTAATTATGATAAGGAAAAGTTCTGGCTACCAAATCAAAGAGAGAAGAAACATAACACTGTACGTTCAATTTGTCTCTGTTAGATTAGAGAACAAAGCAAAATGTTCTGCGGATATAATTTCGATCATTAATGTGTACTAGCAACATCAAGCGACTAGTGCAAACGTGTTTATTGATCAAATTTCAATCCTTCTTGATACCATCCATGAAAAGGAACCGTCACCCAAAATTATTTTGTGTGGCGATTCAAACATCGATTGCCTAAAAGCACAGATAAAGCCATCAGATGCGATTACCACTACTCAAAATGATGTCTTGTTGTGGATCGCAGAGATGTCTGCACGAGGAATGTCGATGCTTAACGGATGTACCATTGGAGACATCCCTGCGAAACCTACTTGGAAAAGGATGACTCAAAAATCTAATCTTGATTACTTCTATGTCTCTGATGACCTTCATGCTCGGGTGCTGTCACTTCAGGTGGTGGAAAAAAAAGAAAGTGATCATAATTTATTGAAATTAGTAATTGCTGCATCTGAAAAGCCGGTTGCCTATTTGGGACATGATATCTCTGTCGAATCCAATAGGATCCGTTTGCGTCTAGAAAACAACGAGGTTAAGAACTTAAATCAAGCGTTCTTAAGGAACCAAACCAAATTGAATATCAGCATTTACTAAAACAATTCAAAGAGACCAACAAAGGACCAAGAAGCCAAACGTTTCAAAGAACACATGTCTTTGACTTGAACATCTTGAAACACAAACGCACTAGGAGAATGGAGATTCGACCAGTACGTCCATCTTGCAAAGGAAAGAAATAAGCAATCATATAAAAACTGGTTAAAACAGCATAGAGCGTCTCTGCTCCAACTTGATGCGGAAGACATGATGTCAAAACTGGCAAACAAAAATACCCAAGACTTCTGGAACCTTATAAATAATCCTAGTGCTCCTCGAACTGCCTTACAAGAAAATATGGTATCAGAGGAAAGCTGCATTAATCACTACTCACTACTTTATAGTTCCTAACGAGCTGGGGGTAGATCTCTCTCCGCGGCAGGGGCCTCCCTCTGGAACAGCCTTCCTGCCTCCCTGAAACTTGAGGAGAACCACCTCCGGTTCCGGAAGCACCTCAAAACCTTCCTCTTTGCTTCTGCTTTCTCTCTCCCTCTCCCCTGCTGAACAGCTAATTAATTCTTCACTAAACTGCACTGATCCTGCAACTGGACCACTCTAAACGGCCTTCGGTCCTGGGCCCAGCCACTGATCCCCTGGAACCCCTCTGCACTGCGGGACTGTCTCTGTATCCCTACAGCCCCCCCCCTTCCCCAGCACTTGTTCTGCACTTACCTTGCACTTGCCACCAGCTGGCCCTTTTTTATTTATTACTTTACGCCACTTACCTTACTGCACTTCCCCCCCTCCCCTTTCCCTTGCACTTTTTCCCCCTCCCCCACCCCTGCACTTGCGCGATCTGAATGACACCTGGCCTAGTAGGATCGTTTGTTATGTCTCCCCTTGTTCCTCCCCTCCCTGCCTCGTCGCGCCTTGAAACACCTGTGTATAGGCGCGTTACAAATACCATATCATATCAAGGGTAATACTAGAATATCATCGCTACCTGAGCTGAATCAGTGTGACCTAACATTTGAGAAATCTGACATCTTGGAGACCATTAGCAAACTAAGTTCATCTCGAGCCCCTGGGCCCGATGGCTTGACTAACTTCACCTTGAAGCAAAATCCGGTGGAATGGACAGATTTTTGCCACAATCTCTTTACCAAGATTGCCCTTACTGCCACAACACCAACTACTTGGAAAAGTGCTATTATTGTGCCAATTTTTAAAAAAGGCAATCGTTCGGATCCCAGCCATTATCGACCTATTGCTTTACTTGATGTCTTGGGAAAGATTTATGCAACCTTTTTACAGCAAGATCTATGGAAATGGTCATTATCTAGTAATCATATAGACATCCGACAAACTGGGTTCATCAAAGGTGTTGGCTGTAGCCTTAACCTTTTTCTAATTAATCTGTTGAAAATGAATAACCTGCAAGCTGGTGGAAAAATGTACATCGCAACCATCGATTTATCTCACGCTTTTGATAGTATTAATCGTGAATTACTATGGGAAAAGATGACTTAATGGAACTGTCCTGCCAGTTTACTTCTCGCCATTCAAGCTCTACACACCATTACAAACATACGTATTAGGCTGGATAAAACTGGTAGGCTGTCTGAGGCCATTCAGACATTTTGTGGGGTAAAACAGGGCTGCCCTTTAGCAGCAATCATTTTCAATCTTGTTTTGTCAGATGTGGATCAAACCCTGCAGGAAGTTGCCCCATTTCCTCCAAAAATTAACGGTTGTCATATTGGCCACATGATTTACGCAGACTATCTCATTTTGGTTGATTCAACGCCGACTGGCTTACAACGTAGTTTGAATGCTCTTCAAAAATACATGAAAAATAATGACTTGGTTATCAACACTACCAAATCTGAGATTATAGTTTTGCAAAAGCTACAAGGGTCCCATGTACGAACTAGACAAAAATTTCGTTGGCACATGGGTGACAAAATGTTGAACATTACCTCACAAATCAAATATTTGGGCACTGTGTTTAACTCGAACATAAACGATGCACCTTGGGTTAATCACATTAAAATGAAATGCAAGAAACTGGCAATTGAAGCGGCTTGGCTCAATAAATAATATGGTACATTTTCGCTTCTACCGGTGTTATCGTTCTATAAACAGAAAGCTGTACCCGCTCTCCTGTATGGAATGGAGTGTGCCCTTGGGTGCTCTGCTGGCTTATGGAACCATTTGGAAAATATGTTTTGGTTACGCGTCTCATCTCTTACATGGGGTACACCAACAGCATGCATCAGATATGAGCTCAGTCTAGTCTCACTCAACGCAAGAGTCTGTTGGTCCACGCTTAATTTGTATCGAAAAATAACACTATCTTCGGAAAACCCCCAATTCGAAATACTGAACCCGGTGAAACAGACGACGACTGCGTCTGTTTTCTCTATGTGGGTAGAGCGTTCAAAGGAGATCCTGATGGAACTGGGCACCGACACTCACACTGCAGACAAATCCTAATCATATTAAGTTAAAGTTGTGGAGACAAGATTGGATTTTAACGAGTGAGCAAAGTCAAAAACATTGCATAATGAAAAATGTGCCTCCCCTGAAAAGAAGTGTTAATGAAATCCAAAATTATTTAGCGAAATTTCCGGATACACATCTAAGGAAAATCTACATGAAATTTCGTCTAAATGCCTTTCAGACGAGAGAACGCGCTAGCTTATGGGTGAATGATGCTACCATACCAAAATCATGCAGATTGTGTAACGAATCGGAGGAAACACTTAAACATCTAATAATGATGTGCCCAGCCTTATCTGGTGAAAGATGTAACCATCTGGGGAAATTCAGCAGTGTACGTCCATCATTAAGCCTAGAAGATTGGTGGCAAGTACTTTTTGACGAAAGTGACAGAAGACTTACTATAGCCTTGACTTTTTTTTTTTTTTAGAAGCCATTTTTTCTCAGAATGCCTTTTCTGTGATCTAAAATGTTGACAGACTGACTTAACTAATGAACGTTGCACTTAGAAAAATCGCTTTTTTAAAAAAAATAAAATAAAAAATAAAATAAAAAAAAAAACACTGTGGCCCTTGTTTATCTGTCAAGATGGATTGTGTGATGTGTAATATGATGTGTTCTTCGTTTTTTTTAAAAGGTTTGTAATAAACCAAATAAACAAAAAAAAATTTAAAAAAAACAACAGAACTACTGCCTTGCTAATGAAAATATATTATTCACAGTACCCAAAAAGGACTCTTAGACAGGGTGTCCGCACTGAACCACTCCACAACACCCATTTGCCACTGGCTACTCTATGTGGATTTTTATTAATCTGGGATATAGTTTAAAAATACAAACATTCAGTTCCCCAAAATGAATAACCCAATAGAGCGCAGCATTAAAATACCTACAAAAATGAAGCAGATACTCATACTGTATATGGTGTAAGGGTAAATTATACATAGGAGACTGGTGGCCTTTGGTACGGTCTAAATCATTAGTGCTGCCAGTAGCGTGGTTTGGGCACAAAAAATTCAGCACAGTTACCCCAATAACGGAAACGATCAGTATACAGTATACAAATCAAGCATTTTGTGAACACCACTTACGAACACAAAATGCACACATCGCATGGAAACTTAACAGGCCGGCTGAGTGGGTGGGCTTTTGAGCGAGAGACTGGAAAATAAAGATAAGCATCTAGCAGAACTGGCAAGGAGCCTGAGTTCGAGGAGTCCACTTAATAATGCATTTGAAACCCAAGGACGCTCCGCACAAGAAGCGCAGGCAGTGAGAAAGCGCTGTGATAAATTAAATTTTCCATTAACTTCAGCTGCAAAGCAGCAGAGAAGCAATTCATTACTCATTTCTGTCAGGAATAATCCAAGTGCGCTACCGTTTGCCACCCACTTGGGCTAAACTGGCAGATTTTAATTGGGTATTGATCAGTATTCCTACATGTTGGAAGGATATCCCTTGGCAGTTCACGAGATTCGCAAATGGAGATCAAGGCTTTTCCAGCGCAGTTTTGCAGATACAGCAGGATGTCCAAATGCTAGCTGTAAACCTATGAAGTCATGCAGGATATCTCATTCTAAAAGATAATTTCCAGATCTCAGCAGGCCAGCACTAAAAATGATGGGGATGATGGGCGAGAAAACTTCAGTTGCTTGAGGCAGCAACAGTGAGTGAGAATTTGCTCAAAGAGTGAGAACGAATTATGGGGCGGTGACCACCAACAAGTCTATAATCACATTTTAGCTCTGTGCTACACCAGGAGAGAAATACACATTTGCATATCCGTCTGATCCTGCCCACAAGGGCAGCCCAGCACTGAAATACTAGGCAAATTGCCTCACAATAAGAGTACTAACAGTTTTTGCCATGTTGGGCATCAGTTAAGTACGGCCAAGGTGCAGCCTCTAGGAACAGAAAGCAAGAAGCCCATGCCTGGATTAGCCATACGGACTTAAGGGGTTACCCCCAAAAAGAGTTAGCATTTGCCAAAACCATGAGCCCTTATACCGAGAAATAAAGCTAGATTGCCTGTTCTAAGGTTAGGGTGCCCACTCTATTTACCGGCCAAACATGTGTTTCAACAATCAGAACAAGTCAGAAAGTTTGCTGGCCAATGACCTAGCTAGAATTGTTGACTGTTCTACTTGGCAGAGAGACCAGGCCTCTTATAACCCGCCAATACAAGTTATCTACCATAGTCACCCTTGCTCCCAAACATTAGACTTCACAAGTAGTACTACATGAGTAATAACCTTCACTAAGCAGAGTTAGCACATCATTAGCAGGTTCCACCAAACTCTCCTAGCACATCATTAATAGATTACATAATAAATGCCCATTCATCGAGTTAACCTATTGCCACTTAGAGTTCGAGTACTCCGAATACACATGGAGGTCATGGTATGTATAGTTCTGTACAGGCAAGCTAGGCATTCCGAATAAGCGAACCAATCCTAATTGAGAGAAATATATAGAGTAATTCATTGTCTGATCAGCACACAGTTTAATCACCCCAAAATCTTGCATTATACATTTCATATTTGGTTACCATCCAACAGGGCAACACGGTTTACCACTGAGAAGTAGCAGTGTTGGAGATTCTGTCCTAGTATAAAAAGAAATGGGATCCTGGGAAACGTGCAGATGGAGCATAATTGCTGCACATGTCCTTTTAGCAAAAGCTGCTTTAGAATTTGGAGCTGTGAAGAAGCCAGGTACTGTATTTTTTTAAAAAACTTATTTTAAACAACATACTGTGGGTACAGAACATCGAGAGCAACAGGTAATATATACCAGACAATTCAGCAACAGCAGACCATGGAGCAAATTAGAATGCAATATGAAGCAAGCCACGGCTTCCCCCATACCCTTCATGGACCACATTAAATTTCTCACCACCCTAGGCTCAAACTGTTTTACAGTGATGAGAAGTGTCCCAACGTGGGAGGAGAGGGAGGCGGGGAGGGCTTGACCACGATTGCAGGTTAAGTTTCTTCAAAGTCAATAAAAGGGGTCCATTCATCACACTGTGCAGTAATTTTCTCAGCCACCAGACTGTCCTAGATCTTAACCCACCACATCTGGATCGCCGGGCCCTCAGTGGATTATCAGTGTCGAGCTATGGTCAGTTTCGTCGCCTGAAGAAAGTGTCCAATTAGTGTGGCCAAGGGGCAAGAAGGGGAAACGCCATGAGTCTGTGTCACTCAGTATTACCACCCGTGGGTCCATGGGAAGTGACAACCCCATGATGTCCTTTATTTTGGAGAGTACCTCCTTCCAAAAGATGCCTACTTTGGGACATGACCACACCAGATGGAAGTAAGAGCCCCCGAAAGTCGGAGCCTAGTCCAGCAAGGGGCGGAATAGTTTTTAAGGATGTGATGCAACCTTTCGGGAGTGAGGTACCACCTGTGACAAGACATATAGGAACATTCCCTGTTACACATCTAGAGGACATAAGCATCCTTCCCCATATTCACAGCCACCCCTCGTCCTTAATGGCCCCCCTCCCCTCCCTAAGGCAGTTTCCCATTTAGCCATATAAAGTAGGCGCACCACCGGGTCCCCTGTATCCAATAATTTGTAGGGCTTTGAGATTCAACCCCAAGGCAAACCCCCCTGTAGTGTTAACTCGAGGACAGATGGAGGTCTGTTAGCCACTTTTTTGGGAGTGAGTGGGAAGCCAAGTGCCGCAGTTGGGCATAGTGTAAGCGCTCAGTTTCTGGTAGGGTAAAGGCATGCTTTCACTCCTCAAATGTCATTGGGCGATTTTCTTTATAAAGCTGATGTATGTGCGATAAGCCTACCTCACAAACCCGTCCGGTCCTGCCCTGGCTGAAATCTCTGTTCCACAACGGTGTGAGGGGCCACATCCCCATTGACACTCCCCATTTACAGAGGGTCCTTCCCATGTAGTAAAGTGAGCACTTTGTAGTTGCCAATAGGTTGAGGCCCCCACTACCGCCCCAAGTATCTTCTATCCATATAGGGTAGGTGCATTAGGTTCATCACCGATTGGGGTTGTTCCATTTTATTCCATTTTGGTTGTAGGTTGGGGTCAACCCAGTTAAAGGTATGTAACAGTGGTGCGGCTAAGTTGTAGCAGAAGACATCAGGGACCCCCAGGCCACCCACACTCACTGGTCTCAATTCCACCTTTCTGGATATTCTGGCACCCTTATTAACCCCAAATGAATTTGAAGATCCTACCCTGGAGCGTGCAGCGATCTGGGCCAAGAATTCTCACCGGCAGGGACGAGCATATGTATAGCACACGGAGAATCAGGTTTATCTTTACCGCCGAGATGCGACCGAACCAAGAGATCTCTTAGCGTCCCCACCTCAGCAGGTCTTCCGCAAATTCCTGGAATAACAAAGGGAAATTAGCCCGGTAGATCTCAGAGGTCATACATGGGATGCGGATCCCCAGATAGGGGATAGGTTTGCGAGTTCACATAATGGGTGCTAGAGCCCCGATCATACTCCTTTCTTGGGGCCTCAAGGATAAATCCAACCCATGTGATTTAGTATAGTTTACCTTGAACCCAGAGACCAGGCTAAATCTGTCCAATTCCTGCAGCACCTCAGCCAAAGCAGATAGAGTATTATTCAGGGTAAGCAAAATATCATCCACATAAAGGGATACCTTATGGACCACCTCCTCGACCCGGACTCCCCCAATTGCCCCGTTGGTTCTCAGACCGCTGATGACCGGTATCATGCACAAGGCAAAGATCAACAGTGGCGATAGTGGGCAGCCCTGCCTCATCCCCCTGGTGGTTGACAGTTTAGACGACAAGAGGCCATTGACCCCAAGGCTAGTGGATTGGTGTTAATAGATAATCATCACCCCGCTGGTTAATCTTGGCCCGAACCGGGTCAGCAGCGCCCCCAAGGTAGCCCCAATCCACCCTGTCAAAAGCCTTGTGTGCGTCCAGTGCCACTATGCCCAAAGCTAAAGCCGAGCGTTTCCCCACTACCAAGAAGCAAAGGAGTCGCCGCACATTATCTTGTGCACTGAGGGCCGCAATGAACCCAGTCTGGTCATGGTCTAAAAGGTCAGGGAGGACCCTCCATCATGCAGCGGGCAAGAATTTGTGAGTACATTTTTGAGTCTATGTTAGTGAGAGTGATGGGGGCAATACGAGTTGCAGCTCAGGCTTGGGGATCTGGACCGTAGTGGAGGTTCCCATGGAAGGAGTGACCCCACCAGAGGACGCAAATGAGTTGAAGAGATCAACCAAGGGCGGCGGGGAGAAACAAGTGTTTGCAGAATTTCTTATAAAAAGGGAGCCGGGAATCTGTCGGGGCCCCGGAGTCTTGTTCTTCTGCGCATCTCTCAGATATTGGGCCTGGCTGCCTCTAGAGGAAGCTCACCCCGAATACCTCCTTAAAAAGTGCCTCTAGAATCCACAATTCATCAGCCTCGCCGCTCTGCACCACCACATGCTCGTCCCGCAGGGCTAAAACTGAGTTACGGTTTTGGAGCTTATGCAGCTTGACCTCCAGGAGACGATTGGCTCGATTGCCTATAGCATAATAGGACTGCTTAGTTTTTAGCATTGCCTGGGCAGTCCTCGGCCAGATGCGCATTCAGTTTGCTCCGTGCCACCCTGAACTTGTGAAGCGCATTACGAGACCCCAATCTCTTGTGGGCCCGTTCAGCCCGAGCAACCTCCTCCTCTAGGCCCACCCTAACCAGCTGCCTAGCCCTAGTGTACGCCGCGGTCTTGCTAATGAGCCCCCCCCAAACCACTGCTTTCATGGCATTCCACACAATGCCTTCGAAGGGCGAGAGTTTTAATTCTCCTTAAAATAATTGGAGAGAGCCACCCCCCTTTCTGTAGTCAACACAGGGTCTCTGAGCACAGGGTCGTATAACCTCCACGCCTGGGTCTGTCCAGTACTGCCAGGGACACAGACACTGGTTCGTGTGCCCATTTCCACCCCTCGAACACATGGATATAATGCACTGGGAACAAGCATGAGATCCAGTTTACAGAAACCCCCATAAACATGTGAGAAAAAAGAGAAATCCCCGTCTTCCCAGTGTGCCTATCTCCATGCATCTACAAACCCAATTCACAGAAGAACCGGCAAAAGGGCATTAAATGTTTGAAGTCGAACTTGCTAGGGGGAAGGGTCTTGTCCACCAGGGGATTAGGAACCAGGTTGAAGTCCCCACCCACGATAAGCTGTCCTTCAGCAAATGGGAGCACTTTGAGCAGGACCTTTTCCAAAAATGCTTCCTGGCCAACATTTGGGACACCAATGTGAACGACACACACCCCCCGCCACAAACCATAGTACCTTGGTTCTAGAAATTGGAGTTTGTTCTCATGTTCTCCCACAAAGATTGCCACCCCTCGTTTCTTCTCGACCCCAAAGGCGAAAAACTGGCTCGGGAATTCTATTTTTCATACGCTTCTCATCCTGCGTAAGCAGGTGGGTCTCCTGCAGGACCACAACAGAAAGAGACATATGCCTCAGTTTGTCAAACACTGATTTTGTCTTCACTGGGGAGTTTAAACCCTGCACATTCCATGTCCCCATCAGCATTAGGACCTCCCCCTCAGTTTCAACATCATCACCGAGTAACATTTCCACAGAGAGCCAAGCGCCATACCCTGATCACCCTGGCACAAATTGCCCACACATTGGTCACATAAAATAATTGTCTGTCCCACAGCAAACTTTCATAATTTAATTCCACCCTCGCTCCCTTCAACCCCCAAACCTGCTCAAACATTAGCATGTTCCAGATATCTGGAAACTTTGTGAGGCACCTGACTTGGAGGCCGGAAAGAGCTTTAGCCCCAGGACATTCTCCCTCCCAGCGCAATCCCTGCATACCAGCACCAGCCCCTTTCAGCTTGGGCCCACAGGATGCCCCAACAGGGGCAGCTCCAAAGGGATCCCCAAACAGCAAACAGGTCAACACACCGGATCTCAGAGGGGCTTAAGTCTTTCTATTTGGCCCCTTCACCCGCCTCTCCTTCCCCGCCTGGAGCCATCTCTGCGGAGACACCGGGTCAACCCCATGACTCAGGTCCTGCTCACCCACCAGGCCTTCCCAGCCCCACCCCCCCTCCGGATTCAGTAAGCTCTCTGCTTCTTTCAGTGTTTTGACCACCGAGCGCCTCCCGTGGTGTGTGAAATTGAGTGCCATAGGAAAGCCACACCTATAGGGCACCTCCCTTGCACACAGCCCTTCTGTCAGCGGGCACAGCGCCCTTTGCTTTGCCAGGGTCGTCGATGTCAAGTCTTGATACAAGGAGTGGGACATATTGTGAAAGGATATGGATGGCAAGGACCTGGCTGCAGCCATTATTCGTTCCTTAAGTGTAAAGAAGTGGACCCAGGATAATGCATCAGCAGGCCTGTCCTGGGTCGAGGTGGAACGAGATTTGGTCTGGTGGGTCCTGTTTAATTCAATCTCCTGATCCCCGGGCAACTCCAGTATAGAACGGAAGAGATCAGCCACAAAGCTGGGTAGGTCTTCGACTCGGACCGCTGTGGAGATGCCCCTAATTTGGATATTATTCCTGCGGAACGATTTTCCCTGGCCTCCTGTTTATCCTCCAGGCCTTCACAATGGGCTTCCAAAGCGTCCAGTCGATTGGTGCATTCGCCCACCTCATAGGAGTGCTCACAGAGGGTATCCTCCACCCCTGAGACCCTGTGTTGGTCTCCTAAACTCTTTCGTCTAGTGCCAGGATCTTGTGGGAGAGTTCCTCTGTGCTCTTATGTATTTCTTTGCAGATCTCGGCCAACAGATCCTGCAGGTCATGCTTGGTCGACATCTGTGTAAGCATAGCTGGGAGCGGGTCGACCCCATGCACCTGGGCGGACACTATTTTGGAGCGTTTACTCTTGTTTGCGTCTTGCAGCATTGTGGAGATATCCCCTTGTTTCGCAGTCTAAAGAGCTTTATACATGTGGGGCCTAGGGATCACTGGGCAGTCGGGAACTCCAGCGTCACTCCGTGTGCACCACCAATGGACGAAAGGTGACAGGGAATCAGCCTGGGATGAAGGCACCCAAGTGCCAGACCAGGTTCTTGCTTAGCAGTAGGAGGTCATGCGGTGGTGTCCTAGGGAGGCTGCAGACAAGTTGTGAGATCCGAAGGCTAGCTTGCCCCGAGGGTACCCCGCCTTACATTTGCTGTAGGATCATGCAGCCAGCAGTTTATATCGAGGCAACCGCTGCATCAGCACCCCCTTTGTAAGCCTCGGAAAGATGTGCATCTCCCGTGTCCACTTGAATTGCAAGTAGAAAGAATAACTCAAAAGGGCACCCTGCTACCTCTATGCCGCCCCTACTCCGCCAGACCTTATATAGCTCAGAGTCCAAATGCTACCAGTGCACAGGAGGGGGTGCAGTGGGGTCATGAATCCTGAGTAAAGTAATCAGTGTGCTGTCCTGGGGCAGTTGGGGCTATGGATCTGGGTAGTTACCACAGCAGGAGCATTCTATCGACAGCGAGTATTTCCGATAGCTTCGGGGGCCCCAGTTCCCTGGGAGCCCCTAGCTGGTGTTGCCAGGATGGCATGCTGGCCCGGGGTGTTAGCGCTCTACAGCTGGTGCCTGCTCCTAGTAACACATCCTCTTGTCCCTAGGAGCCTTCAGCCGCTCCAGTCAGTAATGCTTCCCCGAGTCAAATCCTTTAGCACCAAGGACTAGAATACACTGGCTGAAATGTTTGCCGGAGAGGTGAGTGCCCAGGGGGCCGCTGCACGCCCCGGACTCACTGCTTTATTGGCTGCCGCCTTCAGGCCAGGAACGCCGATGTGTTGGGGCTCCACACACCACCTCGCTGTGCCCGCAGTCCGGCGCGTGCTGTTGGCTCTGGTTTTCCCACTGGGCACAATGTCATGTCGGTGGCGCATACTCGGCACACTGTACAGGTCCTCCCTCTGGCGTACCAACAGCCTCACAGGCACAGTGGGCTCGCGCCACAGAATGCATTGATGGTGGCTCCGACTGCGACACCAGTCGGAGCCGCAGAGCTGAGACACCACCACCATCAAGTCCGGATCCAGCCCGGGGGCCACCATTTTTTCGCCCGGCCAGCTGCCTTCCACCCAGCACTATCTTCGGAACGCTGGCACCGTCATGGCAAAACTTTTACCCAGCGGCGGCCGCAGGGCTCCGGTTCATCATCCCTCATGAGCTGCGTTATTTAGGGTGCTGGTAAAGGGTCAAAGCGTGTCTTTCAGTGACAGACACTTCGGCAGTCATCCTCCGGATGTCGCACCTATCCACTACTGTATTTTTTTTACTGCAGGTTCAATACCTGGAAGGACCATTTCAACCGCTTCAGTATGTGCTTGGGAGTTAGGGCTTGTAGATAGGTTATCTAAGTGCCAAGCGCAATGGGGTTCTTTGGGGGAGGGGGGGGCATTGGTTTATTCCGCTCTCGATATGTATTATAGAGCCCAGAATCCTGCTGCCAGTTTTAAGGGCCTAGCTCGATTTGGTAGCGCTGCTTTTAATTCGCTGTTTTTAATTCAAGCACGAAATTAGAAATGTAGCATATGCACAGAGAGAAAAGACCAGACTGATGAACGAAGCTGAAGCAAAAAGGGTTTCTATTTTTCCATCATTTAATTTGAAAACATGTCTGAATGTGTCTGACTAAATAATGCATGTATTCAAATTGCTAAAGAAAAAAAAAAAACTGCAAGATTCAAATTACATGAAAAAGTACACATTTTTCCAAGGCAACAACCCATACCTGCAAAGTACCCTGATTCGGTTTTAAGGTACAGCTTGCTGTCACCGAAGTCCTAAATTGGAAGTAAACACTCGCAATGACTAGGCAGGATTCAACAAGAAGATTTAAATGATGCATTAGGTACCACATCTGAAGACAAATAAATTACTCTGTCAATGAATTACTGCGCGCAGTTCAGTGTACATTGCATTTCAGCAAGCCCGGGGGACTTGGCTTCAAAAGCAGAGAAACCAGGATGTGCAGTCCAAGTCTGCACTTCCCAGGGAGCCCTGAGAGGAATGCCTCCAATAACACAAGCATATGAGGGATTATGTTTTCACTGGGGGGTTGGAGGGGTAAAAGGCAGGCACTGGAGTAGTTGAGAAACTTATTATGAAATGCAGCATTCGGCAGGTCAAAACTGCACACAGGACCTGTAGGGCAATGGAAACACACGCAGGGTTCAGAAGAAAGAGTAGACTTGGATAAATACTGCACCAGAACAATCACTTTGTCTTGCACAGTAAATGCATGGGCATTAAACAGCTCCATAGAAAAATGTAGGCTCGAAGATAAAAAAAATGTTTTAAAAGAATTAACGCATAATATTCAAATTGGAATAAAGCATCAAGGTAATCGAAATAAGTTGTACACAGCACCAATTTACAATCAACTAATTCACGGGTACAAAAGGTCTTCCATCTCAGCTGCAGGATGGCTATAAATCGTACCATCAGCTAAAACATTTATTGTCCACACATCTCCTTTTAGGAACATTCCAAAACTGCACCGTTCATAAAACGTATGTGGCATCAGTTCGCTTGTAGCTACTAAGTGGGCAGTTAGGTGATTGTAATTGTAAAATGATTCACAGTCAAATTCCCTCTGTGATTCTTACAACATTCGACCTCTGATCATGTGCACGGCAAGTCATATTGCTTGTTCTATTTCCCTCCTATTGTCCCAGTTGCCCCTATTCCCACACATATGCTGTCCACATGACCCTTGGAGACAGGATGGAGACAAGGGTCATCCAGTGTCCATCTGGTTATTGCAACTGTTGGGAGCTGTTTTGCTGCTCAAGGATCCACTCGCTTGTCAGGTCAATGGAGAATTGATGTGTTGAGTGTTATGGCGAGATACTGATTGATAGACAGTCAACATAACTGCAGAATGTTTTAATTGGACGACAACTAGTGCAGGGTTGTTTTACACCCACCACAAATCAGGTGCACAACTTTGTTTTCATTAAGTTATTTTTATGAACCTATGACCACCAATTTAACAGTATTGATTCCTTACATCATGCCTCCCCTTTCGGGAAAAGAAACACACAAGTTGCACAGAAGTTCTATTTCTTAATAAAATAGTAATAATTGAATGTATTTAAATATACATCTATGAAATTCCAATGTTGAGTAAACACCACAAGGGTAGCATCACTTTTCTATGCTACGTTTACATGAACATGGACTTTGGTAACACACAAACACACTTCATTGTGTATACATGCTATTTACCCCGAGTGCACCTGCACCATGGATTTAAAAATATATGAGTCGAGGTTTTCTTCGGAACATCCCATCCAAATGGCCCCACTTCTCTTTGTTGAAAATAGATACTTCCCCCATTTACTCAATGGACAAACAGCGTTCTTGAAAATTCAGTTGAAATGACAAGGTATTTAACAGTCCAACGTGTAAATCGCTTACAAAATAAAAGTGTAGGTTTGCTGAATTGCCTTCGATGGTGCTTCTATTACATTAATGTGAAAAAAAATTGCATTTCCCATTTTTAATGGGCAACTTGAAGGCAGGAAAATTTGTAGCATTTAATTATCCCCTCCCCTTTTTCTTGAATGATTTAGCCCTGGTGACAAGACTCCGCTTGGTGATGTAACCAGGAAAGAGCTTCTATTACATTACGCATCCAGGCATGTGTAAAGTGAGAATTGAGCTCTTGGCCATTCCACAGACAAGGAGCCGGGGATCTCCCAATACGCACACCCTCTGGGATCAATTCTATCCAATCGAAGGTCTCCAGATGTACTTGCACCTCAAATATCTTTTACATTTTTTTTAAATACTTGATTTAATTGTTTTCATACAATGTTTTACAAGAAAGGACATCCTTCATTTCTTAATGTCTTATTTATTGTGTTCAGTCTTCTTGCCTCATGATAGCACGGTTTCTTTAAATGCCCTAGATTCTCCCTCCTCTACTGTGGTGGCATTTTATCAATTCTCATGATGTCTAGTGAATCTTTTATACTCTGCCCCTCAGTACTTTCCCAAATAAAAGGGCTGAGGTGTAATCCATTCAACAACAAATCTTTAATGGGCAAGTGCCCTAAAAGCACATAAATATAAAACATAATTATAAAATAAAATCACATAAAAAGGACCACTTAGTATTCAAAAGGTATGAGAAGAAGTCCACATAAAGTGCTAGTGATTTACAATAAGAATACAAAGAACAGATCTAATACATTAAGTGGCAACTAAAATGACAGGTGTTTAGAGGGCATGATACAGTGTATAGATAATGACCAATCCATATTTCAATAAACACCACAATAAAAATACTGGTTAAAAATGCTATTAGAATCCTGACACTAGGTAATTTACAAAGCTATCGGTGAATAGTTGCCTGTATAAGTCTTTCTTTTAATACAAGCTGCCACTAAGAGGCAATTAATTTAAGTTGGGCCTGATTATTTGCCACCTTACATACAATGCAGCATTCTTGGCAGACTTTTGCCTAAATATAGGTTTCAGCCATTCCCTTCTTGATGTGCTATACAAAGGACAAAATAGAAAGACATGAGATTCATTCTCATTCACACCTAGGCAGAGACAACAGTTCCTGTGTTGACCACGTTCCCAACTGGGAGGCATAGGCTTTCAGAGGGAGCATTTCAAGCCTTAGCTTCAGGAGTAATAATCTTGCCACGTTTTTAAAGGTTGGGGAACATTTGTTCCCTAGATAATCTCCTAGATAATCTCCTGTAATGCGCACCTTGTTCCATGGCCATTCTGTAGGATGTTTAAACCCGGGCGATATCCAATTCACTGGTATTTTCCACTCACCCCAAACCAGGTATGCACAATTCTCCTTTAATAAAGTTCTTTATATGAATCTGGGACCCCATTAATTCCTTAGAGTTTCCTCCCCTTTCGGGGAAAGAAACACACAGGGTTGCACAGAATGTCTATCCATTAGCAAAACAGAAATGATGGAATCAGATTATAGATAAACACATTGTTTCAAAGGCCAATGATGAGAAATCAACAGTAGTCGCTTCTTTTGTCAATGCTACAGTTCTAGAAATAGAGATTTTAGTAACCCACACTTGACCCTAGATATCTATGCATTCAATTTAAGTGCACGAGAGCCCAGGAGGAATCTTTCATTTGTGAAAAACAACAAATTAGTTAAAAAATCCCTGCCAATTCACTTCTCACTACTTAACCTTAATTCAAAATACCCCCCACACCCTTACTCAACAGACTTGTCAGAATTTTTTCAACAGCATTTTAAACTCAATGTCAAAAAACGACTGGCTCTTTGGGTATGTGAAGGCTTATAGAAAATGTATGGAAAGCAGTATGTGGAAAAAATACCCTTCAGGATTTCTATACAATGTACCCTTCTCCCTTTCAATGTGCACTTCGACCAGACAGCGAATAATCTCCCTCTCCCTTTTATCTTGAGAAATTTCGCTTTAACAACAGTATATCCAGCAAGTGACTTTACTTTATTTGTATAAGTTTGCACACAATGAGATGTGCTATTCTCTTCTGTGCTTGGCAAATCTACAGAGAAGGAGTCAGTAGATCTCACCAACTACACACCATGGACCTAGTCTATCAATGAAATATGTTTTTCCAGAAGCACATGCACTTCTGAAACGTTCACTAACTTCACAGGATGCACAAATAGTGTATCTATTCCCACCCTTCAATACTAACAAATTATAGGGGCCAGGGATTTACTTTCATTACATTGATAGGATCACTCCCCACAAGATTACTAACTACCATTTTAAATAATACTCACATCAGAATAATTGTATTTAATCTTTTTATTAGTTAACGATTAGACAACATACAGGGGAATACGGTAAAATAAGGGATAGCATACGTAGCTTTACAAAATCATATTCGGGTGCATCACATTCAACATTCAACCATTTTCACTTTTATGAGTACATGCAATCACGCTATATTCATACAGTTGCCAGTCAGATAGCACAGCGAGTAGACCTCTCGCTTTGAGATCAGTGCAGAGTCTGCCGACACAGGTTCGAATCCTCACAGGGCCAAACAGTCTTTCATCCTTCCGAGGTCGATAAATGAGCACCACACACCGTGGGTAATAATAAGCAGCGCTCAGATGCCTGAGGGTTCGAAGTGCTATATAAATGCGAATTATTATTATATTTACCCTCCTCCCTCGTGAACAAATCCCCTCCCCACCCTCAACAATCTCCCCAGATGTGGATTCCACGTGTATCAGTGATCAGATTTTATTATATATCCATATTCACTAAGATGCGTGTCAGTATTCTCCCCAATGGTTCACAACATCTGCTCATTGTTTGGTATATCATTTCCAAGCATCCTCTCAAATTGGTATGTGCATTTACAAGGTGCTTTATCGTACCTCAGGTTGAAGTACTACTAAGAGTATACACAGAGAAAACAATCGCCATTCACCACCGCTTCTTCCTCCCCACCCATACCCCTGTTGTATAGTGTTGTACATGTATCTACAGAACCGCATCCATCAGCTCGCTGAACCCATCTGCATGGGTTTGAGACCTAGCTTTCTTAATATTCGCCCTTTCCAGATCACAGATCCTAGCCAGAAGATCTAACCATCTCTGTGTAGGGGGCTGACTCTGCTTTCCAGCATATCAAAATGGTTTTTCTAGCTGAGAACAGAACGGTTTGAACAAATTGGCGTGTCAGGGAGTCATCATGCCAATCCTTGCTCTGAAGGCCAAAGATTGTTGTCAGCGGAGTTGAGGGGACATCACAGTTTATTTTAGCCAGGTGTTGTAACACAAGGCCCCAAAAAGACTATGGTGGAGCAGGACCATAGAACATGCCTGCTAGTTCCCACCCCTCCGCAGTTCCTCCAACAAAGGGGGAGCAATTAAGACCCATGGTGTGAAGCTTGGCGGGTGTGTAGTACACTCTGTGGATTAGTTTATACTGCATTTCTCTGTGACGTACGTTACAGGACATATGCCTAATAGTATCAGAAACCTCATATAGGTCATCTGCACAGAGTGGATAACCTAGGTCTGCCGAACAGCTCTCTGCTAATGCAATGATCCTCCTTAGGTTCTGTGTTATGCAAAAGTCGCTGTATATGCGCAGTCTGGGGAACTCAGATGCGTCTCGCCCAAAGTCTGCTTCACAAGCTGTCGGTTTGCTAGCTCTAGTTGTCGCCGTAGTAAGTTTGGTCACAATTGAGTGTATAGAAAGGTAGATTAACCAGTCTGATGCCCCCAGGTCTCACATGCCCCCATAGCTGGGAGGATAGCTCAGGGGCAAAGCGCTTGCCTTGGAAACAAGATGATGCCGAGCAACACAGGTTCCATTCCCAGTCCTGCTCTTAGAAACCTCTGGGTATTAAGCGCGTTATAAATAACCAATTACAATAGATTGGAACGGTCGAATCGCCAGCTCATCGCAGAGGTCCACGACCCGTGTATCCCCCCAGTGCGTGCTTTGCCAACTGTGTAGTGGTGTGGTGATTTCAAGGGATATTAAAAGCTTTGAGGGTGATCCAAGGTGGGATTATACTGGGCTGCAAGCCTGTGAGGGTTTGCATACAGTGCAATTGCGCCAGTGTGGGGCCCACAATAGGGTGATGCTTTATCTTACTTAGGAGCCGACCGGGTGGGATGGCTAGAACTATTTACGGAGTAATGAGCTCATTACCCTCAGCTCAGTTTTATGCCAGCTAGTGGTGTACACATCATTCAGCCAGCGTTTTGGTCAAGTGACTTGCACTGCCAGGTAATAAGTGTTCCAAGACGGGAGAGTTAGGCCCCCATGGGCCTTCGAGGCTGTAGGATATTTTTGTTCAGGCGCACCTCCTTACCTCGCCAAATTAATTTTACCACTGCTTTATCTATTGTGGTGTATAGCTGCCATGGAAGGGTTGTGGGGATCATCGTGGCCAAATAGACAAGTGTGGGCATTGAATTCATCTTCACTGCATTTATCACCATTTCTGTGAGAGAAAGTGGGATTGCATACCAATTTTCTAGATCGGATTGCATCTTCTGCACTACAATGGGATAGTTGAGGACACTCGAGCGGAGAGGTCTGCACTTATATTTATCCATAAATATTTAATATGCTGATTTTGCAGCCAAAACCGTGCCACCCCGCTGGAGTCCCAGGGTATGTCTGGTGGTAACCGCATGACCTCAGAGATATCTCAATTAATGCATTAGCCTGCCACCGGCCTATAATCTAAGAGGATCTTCTGAATTCTGGGTAGAGAGAGTGTATAATCGCAGATATAAAGCAAGATGTCATCTGCATATAGGGATACTCTGTGTTGCAAAGTCCCTTTGGTATTAACCGTCCACGCCTCATTGAGGTGTAGACGCATAGCTAGAGGCTCAATGGCTAATGCGTATAGCAGGGGGAATACCCCCATTGCGTACCTGTAAGTAAAGGGAAGTACTCTGAGGTGTGGCCATTGGTGATCACTGTTGCCTGTGGCATGTCAGAGTAACTATCATGCGCAGGATCTGTCCAGAAAACCCAAACCCCCTAAGGGCTGCAAACATATAATCCCCACTGCACCCTGTCAAACGCCCACATCAGGATTTCTTTTGGCTATCTCACAGACAGGGAAATCAAACTGTGAGATAGGATAAGCTTTTCTACAAATCCTGTCTGTTTTCTCTTCCCCTGAAGAAGTCTTGGGACTTTAACTCCTTCTATGGCCTCACTTTCACTCTCTTCTAATAATCCATCAATGGGTCCAAAAAGGAGAATCTATTCCATCTACTGCCAGTGTCGGTCTCTGTTTGACCTTTTATAGTAAAGAAAACCCCACCTTTTGAGGTGTGCATCATTTCTCCCGCCAATCTAATTGGTCTATGTATATGAGAGGACAATGTTCCAAAAGTGACATTGCAGTAGACATACACTCCACAGTCACTGGGAATATTAATGAAGAGGGCAGTCTAATGGGAGTAACTTGGAAACCCAGTTTTCCTCCCATTTAATGTGATGTCATCTTGTGATGTCATCTCAGGGATTTCTTGTATTGAATATTGCCACATTCTAAATGTGTGATTTCTATACATATGACCACTTTAATAATAGGCTCATCATATTTCTCACTCGCACAACTCAATTGGGGTGTCCAGTCAAAGCTTCAAATACATAGTTTCGAAATGCAATAGTTTTGAAACAAAAGGATCGAAAAGAAAATGACGAATTCTTTTTTTAAATGTTTTTTTTGGGGTTTGGTATAGGAAAAAAATCAGTGTTTTTTTTCCATTCTTTTGTTTCGAAAGTATTGCATTATTGAAACTATGTATTCGAAACTGATCATAAACCCTCAATTGGTGCACATTTTATCATTGTAGCATGAATAATTTCGTAGTTACAGATTTTTCCATTTAACTCACTTCTATTCCCATGTCAAAGTGACACGCTCATCCCTACGAAGGCTATGCGATATAATTCCCTGCTGTGCGTTATTTCCATGGCCCAAAATAAAAGGTCAACTAATTTGCATTATTAAAACACACATTCACAAAATTGTTTTGGTAGCCCTGAATAGACAATCTGAAACCTAACATTTCATAAAAAGAATAACGTTTTTACAAGGTTCCGTTTAAGTTATGGGCAAAATAGTGAATCCCAAGTTGCATTCTATTAATATACAAAATATCACTTGGCATCTTTGGTTTTTCTGCCTGGTATTGGTTGTCCATGTTAATACAGAACAGCAAGGTATTCATGACGGGGGCTTGGACATGGTAACATCCCTCGGAGTTTGCAGTTCTTGGGGGTTTTAGGACTGCTATCCTGCCTCCTCTTGAGAAGTTTCCAGACAAGTAGTCCTGTCAAGTGTTACATTATTTTATTCAGGAAGGCCTGCAAGATGGTATTAATAGATTTGACTGAGCAGGACCATGGATTCATCTGAATTTAAAACATGTTTTAAACTGTTCCCCCTACATACACAGGGCAAGTAATACAACTCCACAATTAAACTTTATAGCACAGTCTAGTTTGCTTCGCCTGTTAAGAAAGATCCTTATTTGCAGTGTCCAGCTTCAAAGAGTTTATTAGCTTGGGAAGGGAACTTATCCATCTTCCCATCCTGTATGCTAGGGGTTTGTGATCTTTGCGAGTTGAATGGATCCCCCTACACCAGAATTCTGTGCTGGCTCCATATAAAGTAGGTTTGAGTCAAAATTGCAGATTCTAATTTGCTTATTTTCAGGAAACCGCACAGTCCATATTACATTGGCTTATCAAACCCCTTTCAACAATCCATATTCTCAACATTGGTAGGTTGCCTAATCCGGACTGTTATTTCTGTAGAAGAAAATGAACACAGCAGTAAAATGAGAATAAGTTTTTCTTTCTAAACGCCACAGGCCCCCCATCTTATAGCGACTTTGCGATCCTGCAAAATGCGGTGAAAACAGCGTTTTTAAAAAAAGGCATGAAAACGACAGTTTTTTTTTTAAAACTACCGTTTATTAAAAAGGCATGAGGGGCCATGTTCTCAACTTTAATTTTTTTTAAATTTATTTTTTTACACAATTAATGAAAAGCACATCTC
Organism: Ambystoma mexicanum; assembly: GCF_040938575.1. Lineage (NCBI taxonomy): Eukaryota > Metazoa > Chordata > Amphibia > Caudata > Ambystomatidae > Ambystoma > Ambystoma mexicanum. Next base: position 201,041,814 of record NC_090927.1, on the reverse strand, counting down.
ATCACTTGTGCAAAAAAAAAAAAAAAAAGAAGAGTAGCCCAATCCACAAAGGACATCTGAATGGGTACATTTTGTATGCGCCCACTCAGATGGCCCTTTTCACCTCTCTGCGCACATCAGTGGGCATTTCTACACATTTAAAACTAATTTACAAACAGGAGGTGCTTTTAAATGTGCAGAAAAATAAGGCAAACCCATGTTGCTGCTTTGAATAGGCACAGGTGTTGTGCACTGCATGACAGGGGCTTCATTGAGCGTCATGCAACTTTATTTTTTTAGTGTGACAGAGGTATGAACCACTGATGCCTCACTTGCATTTCTGTTCCTCAAACGGGATAGAGATGTTTTTTTTGTTTAAGTTGCATTTTGCAGTGATAGGCCCCTCAAGGGCCCATCAGGGGCGTGGTCTGGCGCGCATGGAGTGAGGAAGCAGGGCACTGAGCTCCGGCCATGATCCTACGTACTGATCCTCCAGCGAAGCACAGATACAATCAATAGAAAGCAGAAGTAATCCACTAGGACGACAAAGCGATCCGCACCAGAACCGTGGCGGAATCGACAAAAATCGGACGTCGAGGGAAGCAGTGAGGAGTGTGAGACAAGTCCCCCCCTGAGCAGCCCAAGATGGCGGCGACGGACCGGAGCTAGAAGAGAGAAGGGGGAAGGGCGCGGAAACCAAACCGGCCCCAGAACTGACTACACCAGCGACGGAAAAGGGCCCCCCGGCTTACAAATAGACTCTCACGGATCGAGCTCCACGGCGACGGAGCCCAGCGGAGTCGGCGAAGAACCCAGCTGACAAATCCGAGCGGGGACCGCAGAGGTGAGCCGGCACCGAGGCAGCCGCAGCGAAGGAGACCGACGCGGCGAAACCTCTGGGAGCGGAACTGCGCCCACGGACCCGCAGCGGAAGGACATAACGCGGCGAGGGAAAGGAGATCGGACCGGACGCCGCAGACGGACACCCATGGGTAGAGCCACGCAGACGGCGGACCCCGAGACCAAGGGAGCAGAAATCCGGCGCTGAGAAGTACAGCGCAGCCAGAGACCCTCCCAGGAACCACGAAAGAGGACAGTGAAACCCCGGGACTCTGTGAGCACTGCCAGCAGAAGACAAGGTGAGACCGGTGGCCCCAGCGGAGAACGGGCACCCAGGTGAGAGAACGGGGTGGAGAAAACGGCACCCAGAGTGCGCAGAGACGGCTCGGGGACCACTGACCGGACTGCGCAGGAAACTACCCACTACACCACCCGGGGCTCTGGAGAGCTAACACAGGGGAGCAGGGCTAGCGGCAGGGCCGGCAGCAGTCTGTCGCAAACACACCGTGGGGCACTGCAGCTCCGAACCACGGGGCTATCGGGAAGCCTGACGGATCCAGTGCCCAGAGCAGCGCGGGAAACACCGGCCGTAGAATCAGGTGGCCGATAACCGGCAGATAAGCAGAGCAGGAGGAGCTGGTGGGGGATAAGTCCGGAATGAAGGGGCACTGGACGACCCAAGATCAATCACTGAGACTCCAGCGAGAGCTGTAAAGCGGAAGAAGCCAACGCATAGAGAAAACCGAGAAGAAGCCCGGCGAGTGAGGACGCAGGGCGAAGTTGGACACACGGATCGGAACCACAAGCGCCATACAAACATGCCAACTACTAAAGACAAAGGAAAGGTGAAAATGACGACCATGGACGCGTTTGTGGCACAGAAAACGGCAGCCACAGCACAAAGAAACCCGCCGGAAATCGAGGTGCAGGGAGAACCAAGAATGGACAATAGAGATGGGCAAGTGCTTGAGGCCATAGCTGCTCTAAGAACCTCCATAGAAACGAAAATAGACGAAATAAAAGTGGACATGCAGCTTATGAGGCAAGATGCACGGAACCTTGCGGAGAGGGTGGCGGTGACAGAAACAGGAGTGGCAGAAGCCGCGGAGGCCACGACTGAACTAAAGACCAAGGTAGGGGAACTGGAGAAGAAGGTGGCAATGCTGGAGACTAGAGCTGAGGAAGCTGAAGGGAGGGCCAGGAGAAGTAACGTTAGACTGCTCGGCATCCCTGAAGGAACCGAAGGAATGAATCCGACAAGATACGTAGAGTCCCTACTGCAGCAGGAGATAGGCCCAGGCAACCTGTCACAGGGATTCGCGGTGGAAAGAGCACACCGGGCCCTACAGAAGAAACCGCCTCCCGGCTCACACCCCAGGCCGATGATAGCAAAAATCCTCAACTTTCAGGACAGAGAGATCATACTCAGGCATTCGAGGGAAGGCGGGCTGATAGAGAGAGGAGACTCTAAGATAGCCATATATCCTGATTACACACAAAAGGTGCAAAGGGCCAGAAACTCCTTCGTTCCGATCAAAGCGAGGCTGCGGCAGCTTAACATAAAATACATGCTGCTTTACCCATCCCGCCTGAAGATAATCCATAAGGGGCGAGCCATATTCCTGGAAACCCCTGAGGCGGCGAACATGTGGCTAGAGCACAATAACTTAGCGGATGGCCAAGACAAAGATTCCCGAAAGGATGGAAGCTGACGGACGAACACAAAGGCACGGAAGCGACGACGACAACTAAGCCACCAGTGAAAGTCCCATGGAATACTGGGGGTGAACCACAGGTGCTCTTAACGGACGGCCGACCAGAGCTCAACCACTGCACCGCACACATCACCCCAACACTAGGAAAGATGGATGCCAGCCTGTTGCTGGCATACCCAAGCCCACGCTGGATGCCCCTGAAGGGGCTAGAGAGCGTGGAGGCGCCCGAGCACAACGCCGGTTGTGTAGTTGCTGGGCGCACCTGTTTACGCTGTGGATGTTGCCGCAGCAGTTCCAGTTTGATACCACAGTCTTCATACAGAACGAGGAGTAGGGAAAGGTGGCCGACAGACGGAGGATGCAAGAAAAAAGGTGAGAGGGCGAGAAAGAATAAGAGCCTGGGGGGTAGACACCCTACGAATGGCAACACAACTTAGAGTACTAACCTGGAACGTGAGAGGGTTGGGGTCATACCTACGCCGGAACAGGATCAGGTCCTACCTTCGCAGGAAGAAAGTAGATATTGCAATGCTCCAAGAGACACACCTCACAAAGGAGAACCAGTCCAGACTGCAGGAGTATTGGGGTGGACAAGGGCAAGGGGCCCCTTATTCCAAATTCGCTAGGGGAGTGTACACTTGGATAAACCCTGAGGTACCCTTTCGGTTGATAGGATGTGAAATAGACACGGATGGGAGGTATCTGATAATGTGGGGCGTGCTAGAGCAAGTGGAGATCTGCTTAGTCAACACCTACTTTCCGAATCACAGTATTCCGCCCTATCTTGAAACACTACAGCTGAAACTGGCGGGACACAGGGATGGCCTTTACATATGGGGCGGGGATCTTAACTGTGTGAGGGACCCGAGCTTAGACAGATCTGAACCCCCACAGAAACGAGTGGATAGGACCTCCCGGGCACTGAACAGCCTGCTGGAACAACTGGACCTGGTGGATGTCTGGAGGGTACACCACCCCGCAGACAGAGAATACTCATACTACTCCTCCCCACACAACCTCCACACAAGAATCGATTATATGTTTATAGATAAAACACACCAAGCCCAGGTTGAATCAATACAATACATGGGTAGATCGATCTCAGATCATTCCCCCCTGTTAATGAACTGGGCATTGAAAGGCCCAAGACCCCCTGTCCCGCTGTGGCGTATGCCCACGGACACACTGACGGATCTGATGTTTAGGGAGGAACTGGGAGAAAAGCTGGCAGACTATGTCACCACTAACAGCGGCAGCGTCGAGCACTGGAGCACGGTCTGGGAGGCCCTGAAGGTGGTAGCGAGGGGAGAAGTCATAGCCGGGACAGCGGGAATCAGGAGAATGCTGATGAGGGAACTGGAAGAAAGGGAGGAAGAAATAAGGCAAGGGGAAGTTAATAATTCAGGGACTAGAGAGGAAGAGGAACATTTGCAAGAGGCACGGATAGTCTGTCACCAGGCATGGGGACGGTTAGCGAAATTCGACTACGCAACACGCACCACCAGAGCACACATGCATGGTGACAAACCAGGCAGGTTGCTGTCCTGGTTATGTAAACGAGAGCACCCCAGACACCCAGTGACCGCCATAAAAGACATGAACGGTGACACTAAGACAACCCAGCACTCCATAAACACCACATTTGCTGACTTCTACACCACACTATATGCACACGACACCCAAGTCCCGCTGATAGACATACAAAACACCCTGGAAGAGATAGGACTCCCCAAATTAAGTGAGCAACAACGAGACTTGTTAGAAGAGCCCCTCACGCCCGAAGACATTACAGACGCCATTAGATCCCTGGCCACATGCAAGACCCCAGGAACGGACGGGCTCCCCCCCGAGTTTTACAAGGCATATGAGACAACACTGGCCCCACTGTTATATGAGGTATACCAGGAGGCTTATAAAACAGGAACCTTACCCAAATCCATGACAGAGACACTAATAGTCCCGATACCCAAACCACATAAACCGGCCGAGGAATGCGACTCTTACAGACCAATAGCAATGCTAAACTACGACTGTAAGATACTGACCACCATACTGGCCAAAAAACTGTCAAAAGTGGTAGGAAGCCTAGTTCACGAGGACCAGAATGGCTTTGTGCCCGACCGCAATACGACGGCCAATCTGCGTAGATTACAGCACATTATAGCACACACAGAGGGAGACCAGGATCATATGGCGGTAATGTCGTTAGACGCCATAAAGGCATTCGACTCCATATACTGGGAGTGGCTGATAGAGGTGCTAAAGGAGTTCGGATTCGGGGAACGATTTGTACGCTGGGTCAAGATATTGTATAATGGACCCACGGCCAGGGTGAAGACGGGCAAATGGGTCTCGGGAGCCTGGAACATACAAAGAGGCACAAGGCAGGGATGCCCCCTGTCGCCCATGCTCTATATCTTGGGGCTGGAGCCAATTGCGATCTACATTAGGAGTCAATTCTGGGACGCTGGGATAAGGGTGGGCAGGAGACATCATGTTATCTCGCTATATGCGGATGACGTCCTGATCTACCTAAGGGACCCAAAAAACAACGCCCCAACAATCTTGGAAGTGTTAGATAATTTTGCGCGTTATTCGGGGATACATTTTAGTAAACAGAAGTCCTGCATGTTTCCGCTGGCGGGCCTAAGGGAGCTAGGAACAGACAACCTACCCCAAGTTGGGATAAGATGGCAACCGGACACGTTTAAATATCTGGGGGTCTGGATCAGGCATACACCTGAGCTTACACACGAGCAAAATACGCTGAGGGTAACTCAGGGGCTTCACAAATCTATGAAATTTTGGTCTAAGCTACCACTCTCAATGATGGGAAGAGCATCAATAGTAAAGATGATTATACTCCCCCGATATTTATACTTCTTCCAGACTATTTGCCACTACATTAGACCACCCTTTTTTCGAAAGTTAGATGCCCAGATTAGGGATTTCATATGGGGTAAGGCACGCCACAGACTGGCACTGAATATTCTGACCCTCCCGCATGATGTAGGGGGCATACAGCTCCCGGACTTCGAAAGATACTATCTGGCGGCCCAACTTAGCCATGTCACCAAATGGTTATCAGACGAAGTTACCAACGAAACAGGCCTCCTGGGAGATCTAATCAAACCTCTGTACCTCAAGGAGATAATATGGGTGCCCCCAGACCGTCCCGACAGAGCACCCCCATTGGCTGGATTGGGCAGACTGATATGGGAAAGAGTTAAAGCCATCACGCACTTAAAGAATCCTTATTCCCCAGAAATCCCAATAATGGCAGGCTTAAGAAAAACACCAGCCGACACTAACACGATCAGGCAGTGGGAAAGACTGGGTATCTACGCCTGGGGAGACATGTTTGAGGATGGGGAGTTCAGAGGGCTGGAATCACTGCACGAGACAGAGGGAATACCCATGGGACAGTTTTTATGGTATCAGAAGCTTAAGCACGAGGCTAAAGCGAGATGGAGCAACTGGCCAGAGGAGCCAACAGCGACCCCTCTTGTAACAGAAATGTACAATCTAAGCGATGGGTGGAGGCCAGTGTCAAGAATCTATGCGCAGATGAATGATAGGCCCAACCCCAGGGGCGCTACTCTAAAAGCTAAATGGGAAACTGACCTTGGTGAAGAGATTTCAGACAATGAATGGGAAAGAGCACTGAAGTTTCCGAAAGCAGTGTCCAGAAACACCAGATTCAGACTCATCCAAACAAATGTCTTATACAGAACGTACATGACCCCGAAAAGAGTAGCTAGCTTTAAGCGGCAACCGGAAGCGCAATGCCCATGGTGTGCCAGTGAAAACGCAGATCTAATACATATGTTTTGGGGATGTGCAAAGGTGGGCACTCTTTGGGCCAACATCAAACAGGCATGCGAGAAGGGCGGAGTAAGCAGATACGACTGGACAATGAAGGAGTGTCTGCTAGGCACGTACCCCAGGATCAGCAAGTTAAAACACATTGTGAGGGTGATGGACATAGCATGCATCTTGGCAAAGAGGGAAATAGCAATGTCGTGGAAGTCAAAGAAAGGCCCGCAATATACAAGATGGAAAAGGGAGATGGAGCGGTGGACGACCGCAGAGACGGAAGCGTGGGGCACCGGGACCACCAGAGGGCTAGGGGACGCTAACGCTAAATTCGAGGCATGGAAGGCCGTGATCAGAGACATGTTCCTGCCGTCGGATGATATGCCCCCATGAACTAACGAGTAGGTGGACTGGCACACAGCCCCAAGAGACACGTGGTTCGTAAAGAAGAGAGGAGAGAGGTGTGGCACATTGGGAATGAATGCTAACCTTACCCTCAACCCACAAGCAGAGATTGGGACGGGCCACCAATCCGACCCTAAGTAATCCAGACGTCATATTCGCTACAAAAGGAAGACAATGTATGTTTGTGGTATGTTAGAGTTTTGTTTATTATGTATAAGAAATAATAGAACATGTTTCAACCTCATAAAGAGGATGTAATGCCAACTAAGAAATGCTAATAAAAATATTTTGAAATAAATAGGCCCCTCAAGGGCCCATCCATCATGGTTAAATGCGCTGGGAGCCTGTAGAACATTGTCGGGAGAACACTTCAAACACAAATGTATTCAAGATGCCTGGCTAATCATTTGCACTACAACTCACCGCAGTGGAAATGCGCAGGTCCCCATTGAGAATCAGGTGACATACAAATTTCCAAAACTGGGTTTATCTAAAAGCAGCATATCCTCGCTCTGTTTTTCGATGCCCCATTTTTTTCACGATTTGGGCCAAAATCTAAATTTATGGGGGGAAAGCCAAGGGAGGAGGAGCGAGGGTCCAGATGAGGAGTGATAGGCAAGAAATCAGAGGGAGAACAGTGGACCAGAGGGGGAAGCGGTGGGCCAGAAAGCAGAGCGGTTGGCTGTAAAGAAGCAGCAAGCCGCAGATTGGAATACAGGATGAGGAAGTGTGCGATAGAAACAGAGAAAGGATGCAAGATGCAAAGTAGCAAGAAAGAATGAAGGACTGTGGACTGAATTGGGGAGCTTGAGTGTGGGACAGACCAGGGGAGTATGAGTTGCGATTTGGCCATGTGATAGAGCATGCGAGTATGCACATGAGTGAGAGATTTTGGAGTGTGAATTGTGATGAGGAATTGGTGAGTGTGAGGAGTGTTGATGGGAGACTTAGGTGGATGTTTTGGGGATTAGAGAACATAAGGGAATATCATCACCATTACCACTGATAATGATCAATAAAGTAAATATTAAATAGGCATGCGCACTAAACCAAAAACTTAGAGCAAAACAAATGCCGTTTTGTCGTGCCAGGGACATCTGGGAATCATCTTATTAAATTAATCCAAAAAGGTACAAATAATGGCAACCTGGCTCTCTTGTAGCCTCGCACACGGTCCCTCTAATGCAATGTGCCAATCTTACAACCTCAAGTCATTAAAAAATATGCTGCAAAAATGCCACATTAAGTACAATTTTGTTCCACAAAATGTGCTTTTTTGTGCCACATCATTTTCCATTTCCTCCCACAATATCCTGGAGCGTCTGATTATGGCTCTTAGGTATTAATCATACTGCTAGATTAAAACCCCTTTGTTTATTGGTTCAGAATTTGGATCAGTGAGAATTTGTCACAATATTGTTTAGTTCGGCAGGATTTCCTGGCAACCCATGGTGCAAGAGATTTGCCTTGGATGAAGTATATTAAAACAACGCTTTTAACTACTTGACTGCCGTAAATATGTGATAATCCTAGATGTTATGGCTCACACATAAAGGATGTGATAAGAGACTTACATAAACTGGGCATTAGCATAGCTGTGACGTAGTTTCATTCATGAGAAAAGATGCATAGCAAGGCAGCATTTTAAAAACAATCTTTATGCTACCGTCTTTATGCGCACAGCAGTTGGGTGAAAAGCACCTATGCAAGCAAAATGGGTAATATTTTTCAGTCCCCTAAAACCAGAGCTGACAAGGTCTGCGATGAACATTTCAAGTACCAGAAAATATCCTTTAACTTTTGTTAAAATGGAGTATTGACTAATCTGAGGCAAATGAACAGCAGTTATAGAAAGAAAAACGTATACACATTTTACTGCTGTGTGTTCATTTTCTTCTACAGAAATAAGAGTCCGGATTGGGCAACCTACCAATTTTGAGAATATGGATTGTTGATAGGGGTTTGATAAGCCAATGTAATATGAACTCTGCTGTTTTATGAAAATAGGCAAATTAAAAGCAGGTTGCTAATTTTGTGGAAATCACCCTTTTTTAAAGTTTTAAAATCACCCTGTGCCAGCTACGAGGGATTGTCTAACAAGAAGTTAATTATACAATTGGTTTGAAAGCGGAGCCCATATTTTAGGAGGTTTTTGAGGAATATATATATATATATATATATATATATATATATATATATATATATATATATATATATATATATATATATAGAGAGAGAGGAAGTAATTCCACTTCTTCCAAGGAGGGTCGTACGCAACCCAAGGTTCCTCGAAATCAGCCCATCAAACAAAGACAATTTAGTTAAAATATCCAGTTTTATTTTGGCATCAAAAGGCAGATTAACCACGATACAACGCGTTTCGCGACGCTCCCGTTCCTTGATCTCGTACAAGAAAACAACTGTTGCACAAAGCCATTAAATACAAATGCATGCAAACTCTATGGTTCCATAGAGTCCTATTGTCCGTTTCCGCTTTCTACCAAGGTAAGGCTCTGTACATTTATGCATATAGCCATTTTGTAGTGGGTTTCATAGCTCTTTCACAATTGATATCATAGGTTTTTTAAATCTTTTTTTGTACGTTTTACTTTTATAAAGTTTAGAAATTCTGTGCATTTTAGGGCCGAATGGCGGGGATAGACTACTCAGTCCATTCTACAGAAATATAAAGTGCTTAGTGCATAGAGAGGGTATGCTGTGATTTCATTTCTCACTCTCTTTTGTAAACATACACATTCACTACTTATGACCGCAGCAAACAAATTTAAGTGCAACTATTCCTTTTTCCTTTCATGTAAACACTTATTGCTTTCTAAACAGGTGCTAAACTTATTTGGTTTTGAAATACAATCTATATCCATGCAATGCATAAAGTGCATAGTGCTTGTGCAAATTGATTCTTAATAAAACCCATTGCCGGATATGATTAGCTACATAGTGTTGTCATGTAGGTAAAATTCATCGAGCTGCGGAACGCCAGAGGCTTAACCCTTAAAAAAAATAAAAATAAAAAAAAAATCTATTTAAACTACTGATGCCCATACCATTGATTGGATACAAATGTAATAATAGATTCCTTTGATTAATTAAAACCATATTTGATCAACTTGCAGAGATGCTAAAGTGCATAGTGCCTAGAAATTATAGGTGCCACAATTATTTGGGCATCTCCATCACACTTTTTACCTGGAACCCACTTACATTGGGAGAAAGACTCACAAATTGTTGATTCACAACCTTTAAATTTCGGACTTTGCATGTAATAAATGTATTCTTTTGACGATAAACTACACATACAATATATTCAACAATTAAAAAAGACTTTCTTATAAGAAACATTTCTAAAATTCATAGAGTCTGTAATTCATGTTCCTAGGAAGGTATGTAACTCTTCATCTAAGTTATGTCTTTTGGACTTCTCGTTTGCAAGATCTAAAATAAACCACCTGGTCTCCATCTGACGCAGTTCTAATTCTCCGTTACCCCCTCGTGGATTCTCTTTCACATGAAAACCTGAAGCATTCCAGCTTACTTTGGTGGACATCTCTAAAATGTACTGCCATGGGATAGGAAGCATCAACATGCTTTATGGCTCGCATATGCTATAGGATTCTTAATGTTAATTTGCCCATGGTACTTCCCACGTACCAGAGGTCACATGAACAGGATAGTACACATAAAACAAACTCTGTATTGCAGGTGATCATAGATTTCACTTCTACATTGTGGCCCAATATAGGGTATACAAAATTTATCTCGTTTTAAACGTACTGACATGCTTTACACTTAGTACACTTGTAAAAACCTATATTTTTGCTCCCTAGCCATGAAGAGCTTCATCTGATTTTAGGACATGCTAGTGTTTGTGCAGTATTTTTCTCATTATACCAGCTTTGGTGCCGTACGTGAGAATTAGCCTTATTTCATCTGTTTTTGTTTCTTCAGATGTTCGATTAGTCAATAATAAGGCGGTTCGGTCTAAATTGCGTACTTTGGATAGGTTCTTTCTATAATTGCTTTCGGATATCTTTGGTTAGCAAATTTATTAGCTGTAATTTTACACTCTCTATCGAAGCATTCTAATTCACTGCAGTTACGCCGAATTCTGCCAAATTCTCCATACGGTATACTCCATTTTAATAGAGTCTGATGATTACTACTGGCAAACAGTGGCATGTCTGAACTAGTGGGTTTACGATGAAGTTCTCTACTGATTTCTTTTTGGTTTGTTTTAACCAATACATCAAGGACAATTTGTGACTCTCAACTATGTGTCTCTGTAAATTTTAAGTTCAAGTTATTGATATTCAGAATTTCTACAAAGTCGACCCACTCCTTTTCCTTGCCATTCCAGAGGATAAATAAATAATCAATGAACCGTAGCCAAAGGACTACTTGATTTGTGTGCTGGCTGTTGGCTTCTGTCCACACAATGAATTTTTCCCACTAGCCCATTGTTAAATTAGCATATGACGGAGCAAAGCTTGTGCCCATCGCTGTATCTCTCAATTGATTGTAGTAAACATTGTCGAATAAAAAGACATTATTACATAAGCATAGATCTATCATTTCCATTATCTCACCATGAGCACAGTAATTTAGTGATCTGCTATCTAGAACGTGTTTGCACGCTCTCTTCCCATCCCGATGCTCGATAGAGGTATAAAGAGATACTACATCTAGCATTGCAAACAAAGTGTTTTTCCCAGATAACTCCTTCAATCCTACCTAAAAAGTCTTTTGTGTCTCGTAATTAAGATGGTAAAGTAAAGACTAAAGGCAATAATGTTTGGTCAACATATTTCGACATGTTTTCTAAAGAGGCTACATTTAGGGTAACAATGGGTCTGCCTGGAGGGCGGGTTGGCTCTTTATGGACTTCTGGTAAAAAGTAAATGGTTGGGATGATGGGGAATTTGTTGTAAAGATATTTGTAGTCATCATTCAAAATATCCAGATCTATCAATTTTTTCAAAAAGCATTCCACTTTATTATCTCAGTAGGGTTCTCTTCTAATTTCTCGTAGCAGCTGATGTCACAAAGTTGTCTTTCTGCTTCTTTCACGTAATCTTTTCTATTTAAGATTACCATGTTGCTGCCCTTGTCTGATGCTTTTATGATGATTCAGCTCCTGCAGATCTTTGAGAATTTTCTTTTCTTTTGCTGAAAAATTCGATTTGATTTTGTTCTTTTGAAGTTGGCTTTCTTCAGGTCCTGGATGACTAACTTCTGGAAGGCTTCAATTTTTCCTCCCGGTTGGAACATTGGGTTGAATCTGGATTTCGCCTTCAGTTTACTTTTTATGGGCCAGTCTGCCTCTATATCCGGAGGGACAACAATAGGTCCTTCGGCTTGTTCTCCAGTCAACTCCAATTCGGCTAGATCTATTAATGTATCTAGATCCTCAATGGCTACCGTTGTTCGACCTGATAGACCAGTGCTTTGTTTTTCTTTAGGTGGATTCATAATAAAGAATTCTTTCAATCGGATCTTCCTCATGTATTTGTAAAAGTCAATTCTCGTTTCCATGTTATTATAACCAGCCGTGGGACAGAAATAAAATCCGTAACGTAGTACTTTAATTTGTTCCGGATTAAATGCATAGTCTGAAAGATTGATAATGCTGTTGTCTGGTTTGTTTAAATTTGTTGCGTATTTTTCTTCCCAGAGCGTGTTCTTGTATTCTGATGCGACTCTGAGCTTCCTGATCCCTTGCATTTGCCCTGGCCCCTTCCTGTATTCTTTTTGGTGTTTTTTTTCCGGGCATCCAGTCCAAGCATCCTCATCTCGTCTAAGAAATTGGTCTTGGGGGGGGGGGGGGGGGGGGGGTTTCATTAGTACTGGTTGAGGCTTCCGAATCTGATGTAGTTGCTACTTCGGTTGAGGTCGTTTCATTTTTCTTGACATTCTAGCTTGGCATATTTTTCCTTAAATAATCGAAGAACAAATGTGTACACTCTGCCCTTGTCACGAAGAAATGTCCTTTGTTTGCGCAGTTTGATATCCTCTTCATAAAATGTCAAACTTCCCTCCATACTCGAGTTTGTTGCCATCTTCACTGGAAGGTAATGAGGAAAGTTGTTAATTGATTTCTTCTATTTTTGTAAATGTTTTTTGTCTGTCTACGCGCGCATATGTTCATAGTAATCCACCCATTGGTATTCAGCTATATAATTTGCATGTTTGTTATCCCCCCACTGTCATACCCTTGTATACACCAGTTGCCAGAATACTTTCGTGTTGCCGGAATTCAAAGCTATGTTTAGGGTTGTCCAGGAATTTAGATCAAAATCATCTTTTTTTCTTTTTGAGTGATTGTTGTATAACTGCATTTTATTGCTCTATGCTTTTATGGCATTTACCAAATAAAGATCTGTTAATTTTAAGTTATTCGCCTGTAGAGTATCACTCCCCTCAGGATGATTTCCCCTTAAAATGATACTTGCATTGGAATTTCTTTTGGCAGTCACACAGACAGATGGTCACCCTCTGAAGGATTGGTTTAATTCTCCCGTTCGGGTACAGGTGGGCATCAGTCAGCAAGATGTCAGCTTCCCTCAACAGTCTGGTTCCCTTCTTTCTGTATTTGGGCCAGTTTGCTCCCCCCCCCCCCCCCGACAAGAAGGGTTGGGATTTTAACCCCAGGTAGGCCACTCGTACTGCTAGTAATCCAAAATGGGTACAAAAATAAAGCAATCTATGCCATTCCCCTTTTCGTTATCAATTCTCCTTTCTCTCCTCCTTCCAATCCATCAGTCAGCCAAGTCAGTGAGTGTGTGGAGTCTATACGTTTCGAGATTTATAGAGAAGAAACCACTCCCGTTAAAGGTGTGTGCCATTTCTCTAATCAAATTGGTCAATGTATGTGGTTGGATAGTGTTCCAAAAGTGACATCACACTAAACCAACCCCTTTGTACTCATTGGGCATGTTAAGGAAGAGGGTGGTCTGATGGGAGTGATTTCTACACCCAGTTTCCCTCCCATTTGATATGTCGTCATCTTGGAGATTTCTACAATAATGTGACTACAGGTATTTCAAAAAGGGAACATATCTCTGCCACCAGAAGACAAGTCCACTGGCTTCCTATCAAGGAACGCATCACATTAAAAATTCACGCCATCTCTCCCAAATGCCTCAACAACACTGCACCCCCTCGATCTTGCCAAAACCAGTTCGGATAGGCTGACTAGAACGGTCTACTCCAACAGGGTCATTGTTCCCAAAATCTCCAGGTCCCGTGCTGGAGGCTCGAGCTTCCCTTTCATTGCTACGTCTCAATGGAACTCCTTACCTACATACATAAGGAGCATTGAGTCACACACAGCCTTCAGGAAGGCCGTCAAAACATGGCTTTTTGTATAAAGGTTGCATGGTATTGGTTGGCCACCCTGCTGCTGATCCAGCACACATGTACTATAACCTTTCTATGTTTGCTTCTCACTGTATCATCTTGTATAAAAGTACCTGTCTCATGCTCAATTTGACCAGGTTCTGCTCTGTGTAACCTATGAGCAAACCGCCATGAAACTGTAACCAAGTAATTTGCTTGCAACAGCGCCTCGATGCCCACAGGGGGTGTAGTGCGCTTTTCAAATTCAAAAAAACAATTGTAGTTTTCTGGAACAGCGTGTTCCTCCCATATGTTCAAGTTACTAATCAGTTCATCAGATTACTCTCACTTAGGCAACCCAAATACAACTTAATCGCTGCACGACATATGAGAAATGAATAACAGGTTTATTTTTCCTAGCGACACCAATATAATATTTCCATCTCACAAAAACAGGCTTGAGGGCACGTATGCAAGGATACGATATGTCATTTATAACACACCTGTTCACAAGAGGATAGAGGGAGGACAAAACAACAATCTTACTAGGCCTTGTGTCATTCAGATCATGCAAGTGCGCGGGGGGGGGGACATAAATGAGGGATATATATAACTCACTGGTGTGTACCATTTATTTAACGAAGATATCCACATTCACCCAATTTATATTAATTAACATAATGTAAAGCAATCGTTTTACATTCATTTGATAAGCTTTTCATCCTGATTTTTTTTAAAGTAACTACAACCTTCCATTCAATATTTTACAGTACGATTCCATATGTAGATTTCACATAGTGTATTATTTTTGTGCATGCGAGGAACATCAGGTCAAAATCAGAATTGTTTAATGTAAAAATGTTGGATTACTAGCAGACCATTGTGTCTCTATGGAATTCAACCCCATGCCTTCCTCAGTGGAACAGGAGAAAAAGGAAGCATGCAGGCCCAATGCAGAAGGAGAGAAACCAGACTGTGGAAGGAATCTGTCCCATTTTTGCTGACTGATGCCCACCTGTTACTAGAGGGGAGAATTTAACCAGTCCTTGAGAGGGTACTCACCTGTCAGAGAACCAAGAAATTCCTATGCAAGTATAATTCCAAGGGGGAAAAGGAATTCTGAGGAAAACTAAAGAGGAACTGATTAAATCCCAGACCATCCTATTTGTTAAATTACACAGATCAATTTACTGTATATCCTGGGAAATTAGTAAGAATTTTGTTTTTTTTATTTAACTTTATTGTGTACGTATAATCTTAGTAAGACCTTATACACAGTTCAATCCTCTATCCAATATCAACTCACAAAAGCTACAAATTTGCAATAACAAAAAGAAGAACTCATTCAGTAACTCAAATATCACTTCAGCCAGTCTTACGATATAAAACATCAAATTCAAATTACCATTTAAATATTGCTCCCACAGTAATTGCACATCAACAATTATACCATTATTACAATATTTCCTGAGGTAGCCCCCCCTTAATTTGTCCACGCTTGTTCAGTTACCAAGTGGCGCCTGGATTCAAATACCTGCTCGCCACATAGTCTCCCCTACGCATACCCAAAAGGCCACCCAGCAACTCCATTGAGGGCATAGTATTGAATAGGTCTAGTTATTTCCAGGGCTACAACCCTCAATATAGCAGAGAAATTCCATACTATTAAATTAAGATGTGAGCATAGCTATTTGTTGATCTCTATCTTGGGATTATAATACACCAAGTAAAATAGATTTAAAACTCTCTGCTGACAATAAAAATAACTCAATGTCCCACCCTACTGCAGAAGACTCAGTGTTTCGCAATGGGCCCTGCCTTAGAGGGACATTCAAGGTGTTATAGGCATACCATAGGCAATGTATCAATGAGTCTCCTTCAGATACAACGAGCTTCCGATATATAACAAAATTAGCTTTTGTCTAAACACCGCTTTGCAGCTGGCAAGATTAATTTCCAAGGTTAGGTATTCCACCAAGAGAGTAGGACTTGTTTTACCTAGTTTCCTTAGGATTTTTGCCTTCATTTTATCTAAACAGGACTTGAAACTTACTGCCCCATATTTGAACTCCGTAGGTCATAAGAGAGCAAATTTTACAATGTAGCGATTGATTCTGGGCATCACGAATCCTGATTCCGCCCACTATTTTACTTACTTTTAATTTGACCGATTCCCAATGTTTTTCCCCAATGTAGCTGGTCATCTACAGTTAAGCTAAGATATTTATAGTCTCCAACTACCTCCAGTTCCTTACCCTGGAGATACCACTTGTGATTGTTCAATCTTTTGTGCCCTCTTTTATAGACCATTATCTTGGTTTTCCCTATATTAATCCTCACATCAATATCTTTTGAGTAGTGTTCCAGGGCATGTACATTTATTTGCAGTCCATGATAATCAAGTCATCCGAGTAGCCTAACCAGGAGAGTAACAAACTACCGAATTTAACAGGGGACACACCAGGATTGTCAAAGTCAAGCTGAAGGTCTGCCAAGTAATGACCGAATAAGCATGGGGCCAGTAGGCAACCCTGCATAACTCCCCTTGTTGTGTTTACCCAGTTAGTAGTCTTCCCAACTTGCTCCAGGCACACACGTACCCTGGTGTTAGTATGTAATGCCACAATCATACTCAGGAGGCCACCTGGGATGTTCCAATCATGCATTTATTTTCTCCAGAGTTTACCACTGTTCACTGTGTCGAATGAGGCCGACTAGTCTATAAAGGCCCCATACAGAGGCAATCCCCTCGTGCCCCACGTAAACTCCATTATACTTGTAAGGGACAAGATGTTGTCAATGGTCCCCATTTTCATACGAAAACCAGTTAAGTTGAAGGGCAATATTTTAGTACTCTCAAACCAACCTGTATGTTCTGCAAGGAGAATCCTGGCAAAATGTTTGGATGGAATAGTGAGCATAGTAAACATCCTGCAGTTAGCAGTGTCGTTTTGCTGCCCCTTCTTAAACACTGGCAGTATTATAGTATCTTGCCAGGTTATGGGTATTTTTTCCAGATTTGCTAATTGCAGCCAATACTCCAAATAGTGTGTGAGCCCATAGTAGGGGGTCCAGTTTCAATAAAGCATTGCATGTTCCATCTGAGACCATGGATCTGGAGAGCTTCAGTTCAAACATCGATTTAGCAAGGGCTCCAATAGAAAGTTTAAATGGCCATTCATTACCATACTAACTTCCATCTGATCGAGCACTTCCCCTGTCCCTAGTGTGAAGCTAACATAATCCTCCCACTCTTTAATTGATACCCCATTAATTAGAATCCTATGCTATTATTTCTGTTGATACATTGCCAGAAACACCTATAATCATTATCGTTCAATGCTTTCGCCATATCCAACAACTCCTTTTTTTAATTTCTAAAGTGGTTTCAAACCCACCTCTTAAATTGGGATTTTCTAATCTTCATCATTTTAAGCTTTTATTCGAGGCCAACTCCCCTTGAGTATGGTTTTGTATTAATTCGTCAAGGTCCCTTCTAATCCGTTTTCTATCTAATTGTACCACTCCATCATGTTATTTCCTTTTAGATTTCAGTATTTCCTTGTATTGGCCTTTTGTTTTTTTTTATGCTACCAATCTCGAATACCATATCCCGGATATTGATCACCACCTTCTAAAATTGCTCAATGATCCATTCAGCATTATTATCGTTAGCACCAATTTCTATTGTTTGATGACCACTCAGCTCTTCCTGCACTATTTCTCTAGCCCTTTCTAATTTATTGAAACTCCATTGCATCTTATTGTGACCGCCATTAAGTCATAATTTTCCCACCTCATTCCCAACACGCCCCTCTCGAACTACTCTCAACAATGTGTACAGAGGTATATGGTCACTCTCCCCTCTTAAGACAACGGCCACATCCAGTATCTTATCTTGGTGAGATATATTAACAAACAGATAATCATTAAAGATGATTTCAAGCCAGATCACGCAGGATGCATTCATCATAGCAAATCTGTTATCAGCTGTAGGCCCTGATGGCCCTTACGAGCAGGATGTATCTAGATGCATCTACAGCAGCCCAACAGTTCATTGATTCAACCATACCAGATATGTTTCTTCTGCTAATGGTATTAGTGAGTGGCTCAAAGGCCATTGGCCTGCAGTCACTTCACCAAACTTAAAGGCCTTTGAAGTCTAATGATCAGGTTCCACACATATACAGGAGAACTTATATCACTGAAGAAACTGAGCGGCTCAAAGGCACCACAGCCCGCAGTCACTGCTAAAAAAAAAAACCAAGAAAAACACGAAAGAAAGGGAAAAAGAAAATGGAAGCCCAAAGAGGGTCTGAGAGCTCCCAGTCACAGCCAGAACACCAGAGAAAACAGTACTCAGGACAGTAGTCTTGGGGCTACTTTCAAACACCAGTGAGTCGGCTCCTGTGTGTTAGTGAGATGAGCGGCTCACAAATACTACACCACGCAGTCACTGCTCCTTCAGTCAAATCCTAGTCAAAAAGGCATGTGTGAACCTCCACCGGGCAACTCCTATGAACAGTCTAATTTTGTTCAAAAAGGCTAAGAAAGGCGCTCCTGTTGAATAAAGGCGTAAAGGGTAATTTGGCGTGCATTGATGTCCGAGTGTCTAATGGCATAGCTCAAAGGACAGACTCACCAGCCGTAGCCCGCTCTGTACCCAAAACACCCAAATCCTGCACTTTGCGCAATCTGCCGTTATATAGAGGCTCCAGGAATTAAAGGGCCAGCTGGTGCTTGTCCAGGTTAACTGCTCCCGGAGTAAACATTTTCCCTACTCCAATCACAGCAAAACACTTGTCCACAAGTAAATATTTCAGAAGTGTAACTGCCTATGGAAACTTTAAACTTGATAAAGTAGACCCAAAGGGTGTGTGTATACTGAGAGATCACAGACTCCTTTTCTGTGTAATGGTATAGACTGTGAGCCATAGCATATACACTTTGCACAGGTCTAGAAAAATAACATAATCGAAGTAATTCCCTGGTTATATCACGGAGCACGGTCATGTTACTAGCTCTGAACCACTCAAGGAGAAAGGGATTTTAACTGCCACCTGTTTTTTCCCCCACGCTTTAAACTACCCATTGAAAAATTATAAAATGTACATTTTTGACACAGTCGTGCAATAGAAACATCACAGATGGGAATCTAGCAAACACGTTAAATGGACATTTCTCTTTTCGGAAGCAATTTACATGTAGGAACGTCAAGTAGCCCATCTTTAAATTGAGTTTTTTTGGAGTGTGGCTTGAAATACGCCATCTCTATTGAGTAAGCCCCTTACTCAATAGAGATGCCAGTATTTCAAACCAGGTATTTCATTTCAATAAATGAGAAGTAGAAAGCTTTAGGACAAGCAAGGATGTTCGGATTACATTTTGTTTTCTAGAAAATATAAACTTAGTTCCAAATCCTTATTCACTTTTCAATGCATTGTAAAATGTGTGCTCAGGGCAAATCGAATGTAGATATGGTGATGTGTGTTTGTGCAAAACTTTATAACTAGTTTAAATGCAGCAGTGATCATTGAATTTACCAGCATATGGACAATTCTTCATTGTAGTAACTATTGATTTCGGGTTTTGCTGAGAATGTTTATATTTTAAATTGGTTTATTTCTAGTTTTTAATAAATAGACCTTTTGTGCAACCCTGTGGTTTCTTGCCTCGAGAGGTGAGCCAAGTTGTAGGGAATTAAAACAGTTCCCCTTCATAAAAGAAATTTGTTTAAAAAATAAAAGTTGTGTGCACCCGATTTGAGGTGGGTAGAAATTGTTCCCGAACATTTGTCGGTGTGGTGGAAAGAACTTGTTCATTGCATTATAATTTCAATAAACTGCTGCATCACTAAAGGTAGTTGCCGTGCTATCCTGACAAAAGTATTCCCTTGGAAGAATAAGTGTGATGCATTAATAATGGCTTTACATCCTGAGGAAAACAATTGCCTTGGTTTGTGCATTTGTGTTTTTGTGAGAAAGACATTTGCCTTACCAAGAAGGCTATTGTGGAAGACACCAAATGTTTTGAAGAAGTGTTTTTGAAGGAGACATTTACTTTACCAGGGTGAAAGACGCAGTGGAAGGAAAAAACATTTTGTGCTGAACTGAAGAGAACTTAGTTGAATCAGAACTTTTCCAAAAGGTATTCCTGAATTGATCAGGGGATGGGAGACCAACCCTAGTTACAATAAGTACTTTCTGAGTTCAAACATTTACACTGTTTTGTTGAACTGAAGAAAGCCAAATATTCCTTGTATACCATTATGCTTGTATTAGTGTGAGGGTCAGAGATTATCTTTGGACACTAGGTAATTTTTCTTTAGTTTGCTAGGTAGGGACCTCCTTGTTAGGATAAGGAAAGATAGGCGTTTATCCCACCCTTTTTCTTTGAACAAATAGCAAACATTGAGAAAACTACTGTGTCCGTCTGGCATTTCTAACCGCTCACATATGGTTTCAGGAGTGGGAACGGACTCGGTTGACACAAACTAGGAACCCAGTAATTGTATTAGAATCCTCTCACGAAACATGTCATACTACAGTTCGAGGAAGAGGATTTTACCCTTGAAGTAAAACCTCATGATACGATTTTCATAATTAAGCAGAGAACTTCGACCAAGTTTGCTGTTCCCATACATCAGCAGAAACTTTTTTTTTCACCATTCAACTCTGTCAAATTTAAAAGGATATTGGATTATAATTTGAAACAATACAGTCAATAAAATGTTGTGGTAAAAGCCGAAATAGATTTAACCTCCACCCCCATTACTAGCATTAACCGTAGTTTTAGGAAATGTCCCCCAGTCTTTGCCAATCTGGCAAAATTACCTAAACCAACAGAGGTAGAGGCAGAGATAAGTATCTTAAACCAAACTTTAATAAAGACCAATTTGAACAAGACATCCTTTATTGAGGGAGACTAAGCTTACTCAGAAAATAAGGAAATGGCAACTATAGAGACTCTCCTAGCCCAGTTGGCAGACCATCAGACTGGGGCAGAGGAAATATTCCAGGAGGGAATTGGATCGATTTGCTGCTACCTCACAGAGAGTCATATTACCCCAAGGGATGTTACAGCATTATAGGGAAGGGCTAGGCAACTTGTGTCCTTAATTTTGAGCGTCTGGCTCATCAGTTACAATGGGGTCGGGGGGGAGGGGTGATTTAAAAACTTGTTATTTAGCCACCCTTTTGAAGGGAGAAATTCAGAACCATTATTTATTGAATCCGGAAAGGATAACCCCATTTGATGAAATTAAGGAAGCACTATTGAAAAAGTGTGGACCAAACTGAACTTTTCTATAAACAGAAACTTTTTAATTAAATCCAGTAAATCCAGATGAAACTCCAGTAGAATTATCCACTAGGATCCAAAATACTTTGTCCCAATGGATGGGGAAGAAATCCTGACATGACGTTTTGGACATTTTGACCATAGAACAGTCTATACATTCAGTGTCCCCTCTTTTACAAAAAGCTATATTAAAATTGAATAAACCTAACGTATCCCTGGTCGTTGAGACAGCCCATAATTTCATGGAAGCCAATCGCCAAGTGAGAAAACTCCAAAAGGGGGAAGAGTTGAAAAGAGATCTAATCTAAAAAGGATCTTCTCATCCCCCTAATTCGATAACTAAAATCAAGGGAATCACCCTAAATTGTTTATGAGAGAAGCTTCTGGCGGAGAGAGAAAATCCAGTTTAATTACGGAAAGGAGTGACCCAAAATCCAATGACGGGTGAGTGGCAATACTATGCTTTTCTTGTGGACAGTTTGGACATTTAGCCCGACATTGTCGCTCAAACAGAAAAAAAAGAGCCGATGGAGACTGGTTACATGATAGGGCAAGACTGGTAAGAAGATTTAGAGGGAGTTGAAGAGGAGGGTACTAATTATTTGTTTCTTGGTACTAATTGCTTTAAAACTCATGATTCTGCAATAGTCAATGGGATTCCAGTTAAAGCCTTGATAAAGGTTGGAGAAAAGGCCATCCCATTAAGGTGACTTGTGTACATGCGAATGAAGAAATCAACGAACCCCAGTTACTATTGGAATTCAGGGGGGAAGCTACAAAAATAGACACCATCAATTCAAGGACTTCCCGAAGAGACCATTATTGGCACAGATTTCCCCAACTTTGAAAAGCTGCAAAGGAATGCTAGTAAAACCTCTACTTATTCCCCAGTCAATTCCGGAGAAGAAGAAGGACTTTCCTCAAGAGACCCTGTTTGGGATTGGGAAACCCAAAAACCTCCTTTTGATATGGGGGAGGCTGCTGGGTCAGGTCAAGAGAAAGAACCTGGAACAGGGGGCTGGGTCTTTAGCGGAAGGGTATGTGATGAATCCTGCAGAATCATCACTAGACCCCAGCCTAGGATCTCCTCCCATGTGGGCAGGGGAAGACAGCCGCTACCTGATCCTAACCCTGGGGGTGGTATCATGAGGGAGGATCACATGGGAGGAGATGGCTGTCAGGCGGAAGTGGCAACTCCTTTAGGAGAGATGCATTATTCGTCTTCTTCTGTGGATGAGAGTCCTATAATTTTCAAATACCTAATGGCCTGCTGTCACTGCATAAATCACTCCCATGAAACTATCCAAAGAACATGCTATGAAAAGCTATCTAAACAGAATAAGGTTTGTACCTTGGGAGTTCAGGAATTAAATAGAACATCCTCTAATTGTTATGATTCGGTTTTAGGTAGAGGTCCTAACGCCAAAGTTAAAACACAAACCTTTTACACATTGCCCAACTCTGATATTTAGTTAGTTTTGATTGCTTTATGAGCTGAGAATTGTCAAACGACCAAAGCCACTATGGACTTCAGGATCCATAATGCCTGTGGTACTGGGACGAGGAAGAAAGGCCCCGAGTTAGAAAGGATCAAAGGTGCTATGGACCAGAATGTGCAGTCTAGTTGTAACAGAGCACAACAACTGAGCGGGACATTTAAACTCAGGAATGCGTTGCAGCTGAAGAGAGATGCAGGAGAAGGAGCTGAAGCGGAGGCAGTCTGGAGTGCTGGGATTGCTACAGAAGTAGAAGGAAGCGAGCCAACGGATGCTGACGCGATAGGTGAAAGCGTGCAACATTGCAGAGTGCGCGCAGCTGGAAGCAGCATCAGGAAGAGAAGTCCAGCCAAAGTGGAGACGTGCTCCCAACCTGACATGTGGTGCTTTGCTCTGCGAGAAGATGCAGCGGACCAACAGAGCTGGGAGAGCTCCTGAGAAGAGCCGGCCAGTCCACTGTAGATATGTAGGAGCTGGCGACAGAGTGGGCAGGAAGTCTGCCGCAGCAGCAGCAACCAGGGGAGCAGAGATGCCAAAGAAGGCCGGTGAGTTGGCCTGATGATAAAGGCGACACCTGGGGCATTCCGAGCAGGACAATTGAGAGCAAACAATTTTGAATACCGAATAAATAAAGTACAGAGGCAACATGGGTGCAACTCCCATTTTATGGGAGATCAATTGGGGGAAACCTGTAACCCGCATTGCCAACAGGCTGTAAAGAAGCAATACAGAGGCAGTAAGGGCGCAACTCCACTTCTATGGGATACCAACTTGGGGAAACCTGTAATCCACATTGCCAAGAGTCAAGAGACCATAAAGAAATGCAGCCATTGTTCAGCCAGCCTTACATGGGATACGGGTGTGGATTATCTCAGAATAGATAAGGCCACTGAAATCAATTCTTTTACTGGCAGGAGAGTACACCTGAAAAGGGATCATAGAAGTTAGTCCTGGCAGGCGAGCATACCAGTCATGAAGAAGATGTTTTGAAGAATTGTGTTTGTGGCATAAAAGTGTGGTGGAAAGAGCCTGTTCATTCTATTATCATTTTGACAAACTGTTGCATCACTAAAGGTAGTTGGTGTGCTAACCTGACAAAAGTAGTCCATTGGAAGAATAAGTGTGATATGTTAATTGCTTCATAACAGGTTCTACCTTCCCAAGTACGAGAGTGGTAGGGCAGCATCGCTAGGGGAATTGCTTTTGACAGAAAGCAAATGTAATCGGTTTCCCTGATAGGGATACCAAAAATGGGCTCCTCTCCTGAAACAATCTGGCCTGAAAGCTGGTGAAATACAGAAGTCCATCCCTTCAGAAGTGGAGGAAGAGGGGGAAAGTGCCATGGATCTAACAGTCTTGAATGAACGCCTTAGTGTTAAGCTATACAATGGGCAGACATTTTGGGTGTGTGGAGGAGTGAACATTTCCTTGTAACTCCCTGAGCAAAAAATAGTTAATCAGTTATATAGGACACCCGATATGATGCATGCCTTGGTACAGTTAAGATTCAGATGTATGTTGGTGTGGTGGTCGTGGAGGGACCTCTCTGCGCCACACGTTATCGGATTGCCCTAGAGAGAACTTGTCAGGGGACTTCTCACAGGACAGATTTAGTAACGGGAAGTAAGGTTAGATGCTCACTGTAAACGTTGGTACTCCCAATTACTGGGAACTTAGGCTGGCAGGGTAGTTGGTACCATGAAATGGTTATCCAGCGCATTGCTGGTAAACATGGAAGCCATGAGAAGGCTGTCAAAATCTCAGGAAAGAACATTGGCGAGGCCAGGTGACCAGGAGCAATATGAAATTTGGGGCAGGCTTATGGACCTATTGAACTAAAAAACAAAACACTTTTTTAAATCACTTGTATGTTGCTTCCTAGCACAGTTGTAGTGTTGAACTTTACATATGAAATGTGCCATACATGCACAGAGACAGCTGGACAGGATCAAAGTTTTTGGTTTTCAAAAGTGATATTGCTTGGGAAGCATGACCTCTATTCATAACGGCAGAATGCACATTGTACTGGCAGTATGTGAAATGTACTTCTGAAAACGCCAAAATAAGGTTAAAAGCAATATGTGGAACAAATCATTGTATAGCCTTTGGAAGTCAACCATGCCTAATGCAGTACTGAAAATGGGCCCCAAAAGTGGAGCACTGAATTAGGAGCAGGGAATTTGCTCCGGCAGATGCAGTCTACTGAAGACAGATTTTGGGTCATCAATGTATCAAATGTAAATGATATCCTACATCGAACAATTTTCAGCAAACGCTGGGCACATCGCTGACAAATGTGATCGAATTGATAGGGAAAGCATCTGAAAACCGAGGAAGATCATTTAGCCTAAGTGGTCCACTTGTGCATTAGGACTATACAAATATCTATGTTAGATTGGAGCACAAGGGAGATCATGCTAAGGCAAAAAAACAGGGAGTGGCTCTTTGTTTTGAACAAATAAATTCATTTGAAGCAATTACTTAAGAATTGTTGACATGTGTGAAAATGTCAGTCATGCCACCTCAAAGGTATTTTTTAGAGCGGAAAATTCACTTGATTAGGTCTTGGCTCACTGCCCTGCGCTCAATCAATTGGGTCATGAGTGGGCTGTGGAGGTTGACAGTTGTTTGGACATGCTATCTCAAGGTAAACACCTGGCGACTGACCACAGGTCCAAAGGGCCCCTTGTTGCACATAGCAAAACCGAGGCAGCACAAGGCCGACCTTCTTCAATTGTGACCAGAAGTAGCGCCCTGCTTATAACATCTAGGACTGATGCTGCAGCAAGTACAACCTTGCCGCCAACTGCTTCAGGCAAACGTCCTAACCACGAGGGGTGTTAATTTGGGCGGGTTGGCTGTTGTGGATGGTGGCGAGGGAGGTGCATGTCATTGGGACTGGTTAGCAAGATTGCTTGACCAAAGGAAGTCACAGTATTCCTAGCTTTCCTTTTCTTCTTTTGAAATGGAATAGGCAGTCACTCTATTTGAGAATGGTGGTCTCTTTGATCATATTGACAGCTTCAACATTATTGCTCTCCAGGCGACCTGGCTGACTGATAACCATTGATGGGTGGGATATTCTTTCTTCATTAGCTATTCGGGACTGAGGGGCCGTCCTAAGCGTGGCCTGGCATTGGGAGCTCCGAAATCTTTGGGCTTGGCCCCTTATTCCGAATTAATCTCAAAACCCTCTCACTGGTAAAGTATTGCTCCCCAAGAATGCCTGCACGCACCCTAATGTGCAAATATCTCCTGTGGTTGCGTCTTCCACCATTGCAGCTTTTGAAGGATGTATCAAAGCCATTATGGTTGATGCTTCTGCTAAATTGGTGAACCGCTTACGAAAAAGGGATCTGGTCCAAGAACCCCCATTGACGCACCTTTGATAAAGACATTAAGAAAAAAAAAAAGGGAGGTTGGTGCGTAAGGAGCTTCATAGAGCGGCACATGCTGAATTATATCCCTCTAATTATGCTGTTTGGGCCAATGCCATTAAAAATCCCTATCGTGGATTCCAAGATGGCCGCCGGGAAGCAAACAGGAGGGAGCTCCCTCCCGGCCCCACCTAAACAATAAAGAACATACAATTAGAAACTCCCCGGGATGGCGATAATTACCGCAGCAATCCAGGCAGAGTGGCAGGCACTCGACCAGCACATAGGAAGGGTCATGTCAGCAACTATTGAGACCGGTGTGCCGACGCCGCTGAAATTAAGCGACCAGGGGTGGAAGGTGCACAAGGCAGGCCGGGAGAGCCCCCCAGTCGAGACGGTGGTCAGTGGAGAGAGCCTGCGCCTACACCCCTGGTGGACGCTCTGGTCTGTAACAGCAAATGGTGGGGGCGGCGTACCCGGTTCGCAGAGACCCATTCGTGAGAAGCGGGGCAAGGGAGGGGGGGGAACGCACCCCAGAGGAGTAAAAAGGAAGTAAGAAACATCTGACACCTCTCCGACAGTACCTGCAAATGTTGAGGCACAAACCTAAGGAACCCAAGGAGGGGGCTCCTACTTGCAAATTGCCAAAGGGACACCAAGACAGGGCGCTACAGAAACTCTGGCGGAGAGAAGGAGGTATGGGTCCGGGTGAAGCTTCATTGCAACGGTAGCAAGAGGGACCAGGAAAGTCACCAACCCTGAGGTAGCGGCAGGCAGTAAGCAAGGAACTGTGTCAACAATGCTTCAAAGACTTCAGCGATAAAATGACAGAAACATTGCAGACTCAACTGAGCCCGATTAGAACAGAACTGGCCCAATCCCTACAAGAGGTGAAAAGCGACATAGCACAACTTGGAGGAAGAACGGATGCAGCAGAAAATGCTACCCAGGAGCATGCAGAAGATACGCGTAAGTTGGACATCTTAGTAGACCAGCTGGCAACTGTCACGCAGCATCTTGAGATTCAAGCCAATGACCTTGAGAATCGCTCGAGGAGGGCCAATATCAGGGGGAACGGGCTGCCCGAAACAGTGGAGGAGTAAGACCTAGGGGTCACGATGCAACAAGTCTTTGCTGATCTACTGGAGCTGGAGACAAGTGGGTAGGTCCCCTTGGACCGGATCCATCAGGAGGGGCCTAAAAGAAGGGAACCGGGAGCCAGACCAATAGATGTAGTGATGGCACTATAATAATACGGCCAAAAGGAGGCAATTCTGCAAGCCTCCAGGAAGGCAGCCCCCATCAAAGTTAATGGCGTGGAAATACATCCATCCATTCATCCATTTTTTTTGTTTTTTGTATTGTGCCACTAACCCGCAGGCCTCGGGGCTCTCAGAAGAAAAAGACATACAAGGACAATAGGACAAGCCAGGAGAGAGTAGGTGAAGGAGGACCGGAATCACCCTTGAAAAAGCCAAGGATATCAGTAGATGTTATTAGCAAACAGGCATATGCAGAGGGTGGATACCAAATATGACCGTCTTAGTGAAGCGGAGACTGATGGGTCAGGTGTCAGGCCCTTGCCCAAGGCACAAGTAAGATACAGAAGGACGTTTCCCTTTGGCCTATTGTTTACATGAGAGGGTCGACAACATTGCATTACCACCTGCGAGGATGGGCTTTGGTTTTAATCCAGAGGAAGGAGACATGGGGCACGTTTCGAGCGTTTCAAGGCCTCCACATAAAACAGCCAAGTGGGAATGGCGCAAAGTTCCAGAGACAACGGCTAAGAGGGCCCCGAGTGCCCCAGACAAATCAGGGTCCAAATCACCCGCTCGGATGGGAGAGTAGCCTCACTAAGGCACGGCCTGTATGAAGTGGCAGTGCTTCAGAGGTTCTTAGCTGAAGGAAAGGAGGGGGGCAGGTGGGTAAAAGGAGGGGGGCGCGCTGGAGGGAGGCGGAGCAGCAAGCAAGAGAAACAAGACACCAAGCTGGATATGGGGGGGTACATTTGGGTTCCAATTGTTGTCGCTAAACATTAGGGGGCTAAACTCCCTGGTTAAGCAGCGAAAGGTGGAGGGCTTCCTAAGGTGGGGAAAACCGGAGATAGTGACCCTAAAGGAGACTCACATATGCACATATGCAGGAGCGATAAACATAAGCTAAGGCTCAGGGGGTACCCCACACTGTGCAATCCAATGCCAAAGGGAAGACGGGAGGTGTCCTTATAGCATTTAAGGAGCGGGTGGGATTGTCCATAGGGACAGTGGAGGTGGACAGGGACAGTAGATACATTTTCACCCAGATTCAGTGAGGGGGGAGCAGGTGGGGGAAAGCGATATACGATAGCCACATTGTACTCACCAAATACGGGGCAAGAAGGATTTCTGTGGATGGCAATGGCGAAACTTGAACATTTTGCAGTGGGTCAAATAGTTTTAAACAGGGGACTTTAACATCGCTTGGGACCCTTTGGTAGATAGAAGTGGGAAAATAGGTCAGATGCATGGGGACCCATCTCTGAAATTGAAAGCATGCATGACCCAACTAGCAATAGTGGATGCATGGAAGGAGCCCAAATGGGGAGCAAAGGGTACACGTATTATTCTCATGTTCACCGGACCTTTTCAAGGATCGATTGATTATATATGGGTATCAAGCACCTTATTGGGGCAAGTACGGAACATGGAGATAGGGCCCATTATCTTGTCAGATCGGATTGGGCTCTGGAACTGGAAATTCCCAGACCAAGTGCTACAGGACCCAGTGATAACAAGTCAGTTGCGGAGCACTATCAGAGATTTTTTTCTAGAAACAGGACCCCGGGAATGCAAGAGCACATAGTGTGGGGCGCTTTCAAGACAACCATGAGAGGTGAACATATTTTCGAGGAAGGCCCTACGTGAGAAACAACTTGCAGGACTTCACATGGAATTAGAATTGCGATTGAAGGAAGTGATGAGTGAAATTAAATGCGACAGGGGTGTGACCCTCAGGAAGGAATATCAGCATCTTAAGGGCCAATTGGGCTTATTACAGTCTAAGCAGGCCGAGAGAGCTCCACTGTATAGGAGGCAGTGCAAAATAAAATTTAAAAAAAAGGCATGCAGGCCCAGAAGAAGGAAGAGAGGGCGATCCTTCGAATTAGAATGAGTCAGGGAACCATTAGCTGCTCCTCAGAGGATATAGTACAGGTGTTCACTGAGTTCTAGACTCCACTCCCCCATTTGGAGAATCCCAGGAGGCATATATGAACCTCTGTCAATTGAACAAGGTTGACCCGGGGGAGAGGGAGGGACTAGAAGGGGAAATTACTGCAGAGGCGGTCAGGAGGGCTATCCTGTCTCTGCAGAGGGATAAAGCCCCAGGTCCGGGTGGTTTTCCGGCAATATTCTAAAAAACATTTAACGGAAATATTAATCCTGGTGAAGACTTACCAGGTTACTCACCGTAGTGACCACCTTACTCCTAGTCCATAGTCCCCTTTCCTCCATACTTGTGGGACATCTCTCCGTCCTGTGGGACGGGACCGGAGCACTTTGTAAAAAGCATCCACATTTTTTTCAAAAATGTGTCCCTCCTCCCTTTCCTGCGGGGGGCCCGGCACGCGGCCATAACACCGCCATCTTTGGCCCCGCCCCGCGCATCGCCCATCAGTCCTTTTCTATCGCCAGGTCAAAGACCCATTAGCAATAACAGAGGAACCTTATTAGAGGGGACAGCGGGCGGGCTATTTGGAGGAAAGGGGACTATGGACAAGGAGTAAGGTGGTCACTACGGTGAGTAACCTGGTAATACTCCTACGACCCGTCCCCTTTCCTCCATACTTGTGGGAGATTCCCAAGCACTCCTTACAGGAACTACGGGTGGATGGAAATACCCCTTACTGAAACAGGTTCTTCAGCACAGCCTGACCAAACTGAGCGTCAGCTCTTGAGCTCATGTCGAGACAGTAAGCAGATGGGGAGGCCCAAGTAGCTGCCCTAGCGATGGACTCCCAGGGGACATATTTCTGAAAAGCAACCGCGGCTGCCTTGCCCTGTGCCAGGTGTGCATGGATACCCTTAGGAGGTTTCAGCCCTTGGACAGTGAAAGACTCCGTGATGCAGGCGGCGATCCACCTAGAAATAGTTGCCTTAGACGCCGGCTTGCCCTGAGGGTTACCGAAGGTCACAAGAACTCCTAAGCTCAGACGTCCTGTCCAGGTAGAACTTAAGAGCTCTTTGGACATCAAGACAGTGTAGAACCCTTTCAGCCTCTGAGGCAGGGTTCGGAAAAAAGATCGGAAGGGAGATCGACTGATTCAGATGGAATTCGGTAAAAAAGCCGGGTTTGTCCAGAGGACTACCTTGTCCTTGTGAAAGACCAAGAAAGGATGCTCCACCGACAATGCCTGGAGCTCACTCACTCTCCTCGCTGACGTAACGGTGACCAGAAAGGACACTTTCCAAGAAAAGTACTTGAGGTCTACCGTAGCCATTGGTTCAAAGGGTTTATGGCACAGCACCGTCAGGACTACATTTAGATCCAATGGTGGGTGAGGATTACGACTGGGAGAGTAGAGGCGTGTCAATCCAGCAAAATGCCTCTTCACCATTGGGTTAGTTAGAGAATAAGAACAAAGGTCTGTAGAAAGGTAAGCGGAAACCGCTGAGAGATAAGTCCTGCATGACAGAAAATGAACCCCTGACTCTGCTAGGGATGACACGAAGGACAGCACCTTGTCAATCGTGGCCACCCTCAGATCTAACTTCTTCTCCAAACACCAATGACAGAACCTGAGCCATTTACTCCTGTATTGAGATCTGGTCGAGGGTTTCCTGGCTGCCTGGATAATGCGCATGTTATCCACAGACAAACTCACTCAGGCACCATGCCGCCAAGCTGAACGATTGTGGGGAGGGGTGCCACATCTGTTGTTCCCCTTGGTAAAGAAGATCGGGAGTTACTGGTAACCTGATCGGCGGAGACACCGACAGGTGTTGAAGTTCTGAGAACCAAAACCTGGCTGGCCACCATGGGGCTATCAGTAGAAGGGAACAGTTCACAGAGTTCTTCAACTTCCAAATTGCACGGTGAACTAGAGGCAGAGGTGGGAAAGCGTAAACTCTCATGTTGTGCCATGGAATCTCAAGAGCATCCCCCAGAGAGGAGGCTCCCAGCCCCCCTCTGGACGCATACTGTGGAAGTTTCTTGTTCACCGCCGTGGCGAAGAGGTCCACCTCCGGTGTGCCCCAACGTGAGAAAATCCATGATAGGACCTCCGCCTTCAACTCTCACTTGTAGCTGACCACTGTCTGCCGGCTGAGGGCATCCGCTGTGACATTCAGCTGGCCCGGGATGTGCACTGCAAGCAGCCAGACACCATGAAGCACGGCCCACTCCCAAATCTGGATGGACAGGTCCACGAGGGGGGGAGAGGGAAGACTTTGTTCCCCCTTGCTTGTTTATGTAATACATTGAAACCACGTTGTCTGTTCTTAAGCGGACCACCTTGTTGACAATGAGCGGTCTGAACGCCCTGAGCGCCAGAAAGATCGCCAGAAGCTCCAAATGATTTATGTGCAGGAGCTTGTCCTGAGGCGACCAGAGGTCCGAGACCTGAAGAAGACCTAACGTCGCACCCCACCCCAGAAGGGAGGAGTCCGTTGTGATCGTCACCATGGGGGCTGGGTACTGAAACCCCGCGCCCACCGACAGGTTGCTGAGAGATGACCACCAGTCCAGGTCTACTCTCATGGAATCCGGAATCATTATCCGCATGGAATCCGGATCCACTGCCTGATGCCATGAATTCCGAAGAGCCATCTGGGTCCGTCTCATTTTGAGACGAGCAAGAGGAAGAGCCAGTACACACGAGGCCATGAGGCCCAGAAGCCTCTGGAACCACCAGACTGCGCAAACATCTGACACGTGGCCAACAGGTCCGCCTTTCTGTCCCCGGTCAGATACACTCTGCAGTCGACCGTGTTCCAACGAAAACCCAGGAAGATCAGGTCCTGTGAGACCGTCAAGGAGGATTACCGACAGCCCAAGATGGAACAGAAGCTGAAGGAGAGACGGGAGGTTGCCCGCTGCTGCCAACGGACAAGGGCTGCGTAAGAGCCAGTCGTCCAAATAAGGATACACATGGATACCCTGGAGACGAAGATAGGCCGCAATCACCGACATCATCTTTGTGAATACATGCAGTGCCGAGCTGAGGCCAAAAGGAAGCACCCGAAACTGGAAGTGCTCCTCTCCCAAAGAGAAGCAGAGGTAGCTTCTGTGTGGATTCCAAATCAGGATATGCATGTACGCATCCTGAATATCCACCACGCTGAGCAAATCGCCCATCTGCAAAGAGGAGCGTATCTGGCTGGGCGTGATCATCTTGAATTTCTCTTGGGGTAGGAAAAGATTGAACTGGGAAAGGTCTAGGATGGTGCGCAGGCCATCCTGGTTGGGTTTGGGCACCGTAAACAGCCGGGAGTAGAAGCCCTCCCCTCGCTCCCCAAGGGGAACAGGTTCCACAGCTCTGAGGTCCAGAAGTTTCTGAACCTCGGCCTTGAGGGAGGGTGAGCCCGACAGCTGAAAAGGAGGGGTGGGGTAGGGGGGTAAAGGTCCGCGGAATCCCGCTCAAGCGACTGACAAGACCCATCTGTCTTCTGCGATTGTCTGCCACGCCTCCCAATGAGACGCAATGCGTCCTCCCACCGGGGTCTCGTGCGAGCGCGAAAAACCCTCATTTGGCAGGCTTATCGGTGGCGGTGCCACCGGAACCTGATGAGGCGGCTGAGGAGCTGGAGAAAAACCGCATACGCTGTGGTCTACGGCGGTTATTCCCCGCAGGAGTATCCACTCTGCAAGATTTGCGGTCGAGGAAGCCCCTAAAACCAGAGGAAGGTCGACTTTGCGACAGCGGTCTCTGGGATTTGAAAGGAGCTTTAACCAGAACAGACAATGATTTAGCCGTCTGAGTGCTATCCTTGGTTTTGGTGAGCTCTACATCAGTAGAAGAATGAAAAAGCTCCTTAACATCAAATGGAAGGTCCAACACCTTGTCTTGCACTTCTTTAGAAAATTTAGTGGCATGCAGCCACGCCTGCCGTGAGGCATCAACCCCAAGCATCAGGCCCGAGCCGAGGTGTCTACGTGATGAGCCGTAGCCTCCAGGAGATCCTGGGCCAAGACCCTGGCATCGGAAAGGCCTCCTTTGAAGTCTTCCAGCTTCTCGACCGGGATGTGCCCCTCAAACTCTGACAGACCTTTCCACATCCGCATGTTAGCTCCCGCCAATATCAATTCGGCGTTGGCCTGCCTGAGCTGCAAGGCCAAGTTGGCGAAGATTTTCCTCCCGAGGGAGTCGAGGAGCTTGTCCTCCTTTCCCAGAACCGGAGTAGCCGTCGTGGAAGAGGATGCTGCAGGCCTGGACTGCAAAGTGGCCTCAGCCACCACTGTGGAGGAGGGAGGCGGACAAGACAACAGGGCCACCTCTTCCGAAGAATGCAGCCTGTACCTCACGTCAATATTTTTATTGACAAAAAGTCCCGAGTGTGGCTTTTCCCAAACTCTTCGGACCTCGGCCAGAATAACCTTCTGCAGGAACAGGCCGGTACGCTCCAAGAGAGACAGGGTGAACGCCCCAGAAAGCACGCCCTCCTGCAGAGCGGGTGCCTCGGGCACCGGAACAACTAAGAAACTCATCATGTCACCCAGTCATGAAAGGCTCTGATAGAGCGGGGAAGGTCCTCGTTGTCCTGATCGCCTTGAGGGTCATCTGACAGGTCAGGATCCTGCTGAGCCGTGTCAGGCACTGCCTTGTCCACTGGGGACAATGGAGGCAAAGGCGGGAGAGCAGGGGGGGCACCACAGGCAAGGGAGGCGCCGGCGGAACCACCAGAGGAACAGGTGGAGCCGGAGCCACCGGTGGACATATCTCCTTGAAAAGCCCTTTGCAATATTCCCTCATGGGGTCGGTACGCATAAGCGCTTGAAATTTACCGAAAAAGGCATCCTTAGGAGATTGTTTCGGGACCTGAGGAGACCTCTCATGAGGTGGACAAATCCAGGGATGTAACGGGGAAGGGTGCCACACCGGCCCCTTCACCGACGTATCCAAGGAGCCGCCCCCGCGGGCAATGAAACATTGTGCGGAAGAGGCATCCGGGCGTTCCAATCATAAACCGGCCAGTAAGGATGCGCACAGGGGACCTTAGGTTCACCCGAGAGACAGAGCCCTACACCAGAAGCCGATGGCATAGTTGTAGGGGTAGCACCTAAAATGGCCCCCGTGGCAGGAACAGGCACCATTTTGTCCTCATCTGAGGGGAGCTGCGGCACGTGAGGAAGTGAGGCAGGGGTTCCCGTCGATGGATAAGGGGTCTTAATCTTAGCCTTAACATAAGGAACCTCGGCCGAGCCGGTACTATGAGGCCTGGAATGTTTTTGTGACATACCAACCGCCAACTGAGCCTTCAAAAAGGAAGGACCTTGGCACTGCCGGTAAAAGAAGAACCTTGCTGCTTTGCCCCCTCAACAGATCTGGTGTCACCACAAGAGCGGGAACGGTGCGCTTTCACCGACAAAGCCTTGACCGGCCTCTCAGAACTGTTGGTAGCTTGAGCCTCTGTACGAGGGACCTCGGACCCAGGCCCGGGAACAGCCTTTTCTGCGCGGGCCTCGAACCTCTGTTCGGTAACTACAAGCCCAGCCAAGGCCTCGGGGCGCACCCCGGTCTTGTTTTTGAGGGAAGCCGACAGAGGCCTCAGAGCGAGCTCCGGTACCCCACAACTCAGTAGAACTGGGTCTACAAACAGCCCCCACAGGAGGGGCCTCGGAGCGTACTCCGGTGTTCACAGGCCCCTTACAGAGACCATCAGAGAAAACTCTGGTAGAATGATTAGGCCCAACGGGCACCTCAGGGCGAACCCGGGTAACAGAGCGATCAATGCCCCTCCCGGACCGTGAGGAACCCGGGAAATTATCGCCCGGTCGGGGTGCTCTGAAAAGTAAAGAATTTACCGGGCATTTTTTCTTCTCGTCGATGAATGCCTGAAAATGCGAAAGAGGAGTTCGTCGGAACACCTCCTCCCACCGCTCCAACCGACGTTGAAGTGCCCGGACTGAAAGGGAGTCACAGTAAAAACAGGAGTCCCAACGGTGTGCCGGACCCAAACACCCTAAACAAAGAGGATGGGGATCCCCCCTCGCGAAGCAACGGTGACACGATGAACAATCTGGAAAGTCTAATTTGAAAGACATAGACAGACTAGTAAACGAACGCCAGCGAGAGCCAGAGAGGAAAAAAGGGAAGAAAACCTTCCGACGATGCAAGTGCGTCCGGCCCCGATCAAGCAGAGAAAAGGACGGATGGGCGATGCGGAGCCAAAGTGGGCGGGGTTACGGCCGCATGCCGGGCCCCGCGCAGGAAAGAGGAGGGACACATTTTTGAAAAAAATGTGGATGCTTTTTACAAAGTGCTCCGTAGCATCCCACAGGACAAAGAGATGTCCCACAAGTATGGAGAAAAGGGGACGGGACGTAGGAGTATTCGCTTTAACTCCTTTGCAGTCTCGGGATGTATTACCAAGATGATGGAGGATGCGAAGGCTGTGCTATTCCACAAGCCCAGTAAGGATAGGACACAGTGCGGGTCATATCGGCCCATAGCTTTCATCAACCTAAATGCAAAAATGTAGACCACAATCTTAGCAACGAGACTGGAAAAGTTAATCCCCAAACTAATCCACCCAGATCAGACAGGTTTCATGAAGGGGAGGCAAACATTCAACAACTCTGAGTGTACCAACTGACAGAAAAGGCGAATAAGACAGGACTCTCCGCAGTGGTACTCGTCTTAGATGCAGAAAAAGCATTTGAACAGGTGGAGTGGTTGTTTTTTTTCCATACTATGGAAGCCATTGCGTTTGGGCCCAGATTCTTAAGGATGGTTAGGGACAACTATCAATCACTGGTCTGCGGCTTGCCATTAATGGACATCTCGCAGGGGGTCAAAGTGTCCCGAGGTACTAAACAAGGTTGTCTGCTGTCCCTGGGCCTATATGCAATACATCTAGAGCCACTCCTGGCTAGGATTCCGAGCTATGAGGGATATTGGGGCATCCCGTTTGGAGGCAAGGAACATAAGATGATGGCCTTCACTGATGATATGCTCCTCACACTAACCGATCCAGACAGGTCATTGCCACCTTTGGCCGCAGGGCTTACACAATTTGGATCGGTAGCGCGGTTAAAAATCAATGCGCATAAATCTGAATTGATGGCTCTACAAGGGGAGGGTTCGCCGACAGTACAAACTCTGGCCACAAGCTTATATGCGAGGGCCGACAAAGGCCTCTGATATCTAGGGGTAATGATAACCAACTCTCTGGAGTCCATGTACCAGGCTAAATATCCCACTCTACTCGGCCCCCTAACAATATCATGGCCGAGTAGAATAAAAGCTGTTAAAATGGTAGTACTCTCAAAGGTGCTTAACTATTTTCAGGCGCTGCTGTTGGTGGTCCCTCAAATTCCTTAGGGCGCATAAAAATATATTAGGGGCCTTTATCCGGAAAGGTAAGAGACCAGGCATGGCCTAGAGAATACGGACAGCGCCTACGAGCAGCGGTGGGATGTGGGCAAAACTTTAACACCTACTACTAGGCGGCCCAGATGCGGGTAATACGGAAAAGGTTCTTGGGGAATCAGGAACAGATTTGGCAGAGAATGGATGGAGCAGTGGTGGGCAAACCCTTATAAGGTGTATTATGGTGTCAGAGGGCAGATAGACCCTTCACCCTCCTCCACCCTCCTCCACCCCCCCAACATGTAAAAGAGAAAAATCACGGCCATGGTAGTGCAGATATGGTGAGGTGAGTGGGCATTAAAACATTCCCATCCCGGTGTATACCCACATGCCGCAATCCCCAGCTTTCAGAAGATGGGCATTATGGTGAAGGGGTGTAAGATTAGGACGTTCCAACAATGTAAGCAACTGTTTGGCTTAGGGGAGGAGAAAAGGTTTAGGTATGCGCAACTGAGACACTGGCTCTCGGCAACAGGAAATCAAAATCAGGTGACTAGGGTCCTTAACCCCTTCAATAGTACTAGACTACCAATTTGGGCAACTGACATATAGTAGGAACACTATATAAACAATTCTCAGAGTCCCCTCCCAATCCGAACTGGAGCTATATGCAGCAGTGGGAGACCATTCTAGGTGCTCCAATATCAGAGAAGTGCTGGAATGAGACATGGTAGAGGATTCTAGAGCTCATGATATCACTTCAGATCTGAGAGCTTTGGATTAAAGTAATGGTTCAATGGCAGTTGACCCCTGAGAGAGTACACAGGTTCAAGGCCAACGTCAGGGGAGTGTTGACGAGGATGTGGGGAAGGGAGAAATTGGGAGCACATATGGTGGGTGTGCCCGATTATGCAGCCTTTCTGGGCCAGCATCAACTCAGCCATGAAGTCTATCTTTGGCCCCCAGCTACGCAGAGGTCTCGGAGAAGCAATGATGGGAATGCAAGATGTTTTTGATCTACTGCTGACAAAACCTCTGAGAAAAACATACATGATTCTCAGTGTTGCAGCTCTAGTGGTGGTAGCTCAGAGCTGGAAAAAGGCAGAGGACCCAACTGAAAATGATTGGCTGGCTAAGATTTGGCATTATGTATAGTTGGAATGGGTGACCTATAAGATCCAGGGGACCAAGGGAAGTTTAAGGAGGACTGGGATCTGGTGCTGGACTTCCTCCACAAAGACTTATCGTGTGGATTGGTTTCCGCAGAGAATTTGTTAGATTTGTTCTGAACCTTGGCATGCGTAAGGTAATTGGGGGTGATAGGACGTTGGAAACAATTGAGATGCTGT
This sequence comes from Ambystoma mexicanum, assembly GCF_040938575.1. Lineage (NCBI taxonomy): Eukaryota > Metazoa > Chordata > Amphibia > Caudata > Ambystomatidae > Ambystoma > Ambystoma mexicanum. Next base: position 201,003,675 of record NC_090927.1, on the reverse strand, counting down.
CTGGTCGAGGAGGGGCAGGTGTTGTAAGGGGGGGAAGTTTACTTTGATGTTGTATTGCAAAATTTCAATAAAAACACATTTAAAAATAAAGAAATCCCTATCGCAAATGGCTCTACCGGCATAGGTATTCGGCACAATGGGCCATTTGGCTGGGTATGTTGCATGCATCATATACTAATACCACCACGTTTTGGAAAATTATTAATGGCAATCAATCGGTAGTTTGAGACATTAATGGAGTTTCTGAACAGGCCTGGAACGATCATGTTGACCATTCTCTTGGGAGAGGCGAAATGCCCACCTCCGAGGTAGATTTAATCTCTATCGATTGGCAGTAGTACTAGGGACATTCAGAGATTTATTATTGCCAGTCAACCATTGCGTGCCCTAGGTCCTTCCGGCATTTGTAATTTACTATTAAAACTAGATTCAGAACTCTGGGAAACCACGCTCCACTGGCTTTTTCCTGATATTAGCGTGACTCAGACAATTCCTGCTTCTTGGCGGGACAGGATCATCGTCCCTCTCCACCAAAAAGGAAGTCCCATGGGCACTGGCAACTATCAATTGCTGACAAAGCTGGGCGTTTCATCCAAGATCTTTTCCAGGGTACTGTTGGAAGAGTTAGGGGCCTGGGTTGATATTAACAACATTATCCCGCACAAACATTTTTAAGAAAAGGCCTTAACCCTATCACTAACAGCCTGGCATTGGCTACCATTGTACAACAGGCTTGGCTCATCTGTAAAACTTTGGTGTACACGGCTTTCATTCACTTTAGTGCCGCTTTTGACACCATGGGCAGGGGTAGGCTTTGGAGGAAGCTGCGTGCCTAGAATATGCCTTTGGGCTTGCTAAAAATGATAATCTCTCTTCATGAGCAGACTAGAGTCAAAGTTCTCCTGGGCCAACTCGGTGGCACAACTGACTGACTTCCCACTCGGAAGAGGGTAAAGCAAGCGCACATCTTTGCCCCTATGTTGTTCAACCTTTATCTGATCTTGGTGGCACTAATCACGTGACTACACCTCCCAAACTAGTAGATACTCCCATCCAATGGGTGGGTTATGCTGATGACCTTGTGCTCCTTGATCTTATCCCGGAAGGGATACAATCTTTGTTAAGCTCCTTACATGTATACTCTAAAGCAAACTCACTTCGGGTAAATACTGCGAAAACAAAAAGGTTATGATCTTTTGTCCTCCTCATAAGAAGAGAAAGAGCGTACTGGCACATGTTGGGGAGCGCAATTGAAGTGGTTTCCAATTATGAATACTTGGCCATTAATCTTGACTCCAAATTACAGGTTGCCACCCATCTTGAAAGTATTAAGTTCAAAGTTTGCCAGTTGGTGGGTACAATAGGGGCATTTTCCAACAGGGGAGAAAATATTCCATTGGAGTACTGTACAAATGATATCAGGCCAAAATCTTGCCCCTTGTATTATATTGAGCTGAGATTTGGGCGAATGGAATCTCGCCTTAGTTCACTAAACTAGAATCCTTGCTTTTGAAGAGACTTCTACGCCTGCTGTTTACTCTTCCCTTGAATCAATTCCTTCTGAACTCAATATAGTGTCTATTCTTGAGCGCTATCATCTTTCTGCACTGGTTACATACTGGAAGATTTCTCATGCTCAGGAGGCTTCGCTGAACAAGTTAATATTTGGAGTGCTGTAGACCCATGCATGCTTCATGTCCTCTAGTTTGTCTGGGGAACATTGGACATGTGGCTGAACAGTGGCTTGGCTTGGCTATGTCTCTTAGCCAGTATAAAATGACCATGGAGAGAATTCTTTGCTCACTGAGTGAGGACCAATTTAATGTTAACCTGGCAAAAGTAAATGTGCCAAATGCTTTAAGTATATTAAGTCTTGTGGAGATCTCCCACCCTATATTCACCATTTTGTGGGGAACTCATTGATTTGGGGCTATTTTAGAATCAAATTCAATGTGGTCAAGACATTGGAGATAGTGGGAGTAATATTCCTAGAAACAATCGCCAATGCCACAGCAAAGTTACGTTGGAAACTGCAAAGCATCTGAGTCCGAGTGTCGGTATGCTTCGCACACTGGCGCTACATTCTGCAGGCATAGAGGAGAACATTGGTGGTGAAGAACTTTGGAATGTCTACATGAGTGGATCCCACGAAGCATGCATCGTCATCCTCACAATCTTATGGAGAAAGATTTGTCAGGTTTGGGCCATTTCGGTTTGGTGAGATGTGTCTATGAAGCTGTGATGTTGATTAATGTTTGAGGTCTGTTTTGGGCAAAGGATGGGTTTTTAGGTATGGTAGTTTTGGAATTGTGTAGTATTAAAAGTTTTCCTTTTGTAAATTATGTAACACTGTCAATAAGTAAATAAGTACCTATGAAGGGAAATGATGAGAGCAGGGGATTTTCTATTGAAGGAGGGATTGGGAATGTCCTGTATGAACTAAGGCAGATAATAAGCACATCCCTATGATATCGTACTCCTAACGCCCTAGTTCTTATCGTTTCTCTTTAACAGACCTTATATTAGGTTTCCAAGTTACCTTGTTGGCAGAAGGCACACTTGAAAATGGGCACATGTTTAGAAATGAAAGACTGGCAAGCTCCTTTCCCGTTGGGGTTACTGGAGCCAGGCCACAGAGAGTGCCCTGCAGAGCCAGCCCAAAATGAAATAAACGATGGACATTTGTCTGGTGACGGAAGTCGTTACAGGGGTGGACGTATGGCTCTCGGTCGATGAGGCCGTTCCCACCTGGAAGTAATCACATCCCCTACCCCAAGAGGTTATTCCCTACCGAAAACTACATCACAGAGCATAATTTCAATTCATGACCATAGAAGAACTGTCCGTTTTATGAATTATTCTATTGTTCGGCATCATAAGCATGCCAGAAGGACCAGGCCGATTTGTTCTCGAACCTTTGGGGTCAAGTGGCCAGGAGGCTATAAAGAGAACGTGCCTGGAAAGCAGATTAGGAGGTTGGTCTGGGTTGCTGCGTTCCTGAACTTGCAAGCCAACAAATAAATCCCTTGTTTACCATTTTTCAGATCAAAGTGTGAGACTGAGTTTCTTCAACAAAACACATCCCAAGAATACTGACGGCAGAACTACAACAAAGGTAGACAATTGGATGAAACTATGTTGCTATGGACACATCAAAGAGTAATGTTTCTAAGAGACAAGTAGTGTGGAAGTTTGCTAGAGTGAAAAGTGTTTCTGGAAATCTTTGAATGATTATATACAAGATGAAACGCTCTAACCTTGGCTGAGTAATGATGTGTGGGCATGAGCCTGGAGGACGTGGCGTTTAATACAGTTCACATCTCACTGGGCAAAACACTTCACTTGCCTGGTCTATGCCACCCTTCCAAGCAGTACAGTATACACAGATGTTACAAAGTAGTGCTATTGTGCCAAATTACTTTCAAACTCTACCTGGATTGTATTGAATTGTTCAGATTTAAAAAAAAAAATTAAAAAAAGGAAAAAAAAAAAGCTGTTAAAGAAGCATAAAGTGTTCCGAAGAACGAATTTAAGAGGAAGAAATTCCCTCGAGTCTGCAAGTGTACTTTGGCCATATATCTACAATAGAGAAATCTCCACCCACCCATCTATTATTATTTGGGTACCTATTCAGCGGGACCTAGCCTCAGGAACAGAGCGCTGTAGAATCATGGGGAAAGAACAAAGTGAACGAAGCAGAGACACAAGAAGTGGAGAACATGAGAGGAAGGTAAGGATAAGCGTCCATCTGTCACCTGCTTACGCACCTTGTTATGCTCTGCTCCAGATTTGGCGCAACACATTTATATCTTCTTAGATCACACTATTTGCCAGTAAATTTATCGCAAGCGGTCCTACTGTCCCGGGGTTCTACGTTATGAACTTTAACTCAGACAAGGTTTACTCGCTTTTACGGTGGTGAGCTGCCACAACATATATAAGCACTTAATTATAGCGCAGCAACTGTCACACTATAGTTGAGTATTTAGATAAATAGGAAAATTAAAAAGCTTAATTGCTAATAACTTTTGACGCTTATGACGGATTTAGCTGAGATTTTGCAGACAAATATGTACTAACGGATCCCTCCAGAATCAGCATTTTGGGAGCGATGCCTTCAAAAAAAAGATCACCATTCAATTTCTCATAGACAAAAAATGCCAATGGACGGAATTGGACCAGGTACAAAACAACTTGGGCATGAAGCGTTGACTCGATTTCTGGTGATGGGGGTGGTGGGTTCGGGGAAATATGCGTCCAGTAGTTTTTTAAAAATATTTGACGGAGAAGAGAGTGCCCCCTTTTCCCAGCATTATTTTTTTATTTTTTTTTTTTATTTTTTTTTTTTTTTATTTAGAGTGTAGTTTTTTTAGTTTCATTTAAAACTTTTAACACACTTTCCAATTCACTTCAGTCCGTCTCTTTTCCTTTCTTTTCCTCTCTTGATGCAACCGGGTGAATTGCGGATTCCCTCTGCTAGGTCGTTATTTTTTATCATTGAGTATTTTATCCAGAAAGTCCCAGCATTATAGGTATATCTGCCATGGGTCATTGAGCAGAAAGTTCAGAAATGACAAAACCTGCCATATTTATTTTCTGATGCGAGAAACAT